>NC_136734.1:5397500-5987500 GCF_936440315.1 Barbus barbus
CTAATGCTTTTTAATGTGATATGTTGTTTGTATAGTTTTTTCGCTGTTCTGCAATGAAATAAGGTGATCAGACTGTGAAGAATTGCCTATACACACAGGCCCGGTTTAACACGGTGTAGTGCCCTAGGGTGACCACATTTGAAGTGCGCCCCCCGCCCCCCCCCCCCCCTCCCTCAAAAATTCAGGAGCACCTTCTGATCAATAACAAAAAATTAGCCTTCCCATTGCAAGGTAATATTTGACTCAAAGTGATTTACAGGGGTATTTTTTGTGATGCCATTTTTTTTCTAATTTTATTAAAAGTATGTCATTATATCAAATTCCAAAATCTATATTTATAAGCTTTTCCAAAATTTCTAATAAAAAATAAATAGAATAAGAACAGGTAGAATAATAAGTTAGCAATCAAAAGAAATCAATATTAACAAAATTAGTTTCCACTACAAAAGTGGCATGTAGGTGGCATGGCTGTTTTAAATTCATAATGTTGTGAGATTAATGTTTTATATACAGTTTTGAATATAGAACTATGGTTTGACTTAAATTATTTAAATAACTGAAATGACACTTTAAACATAAAACTGCCAGTAGTATAATCTTTAAAAGCTGCCACTCACTTCAGTTCATCGCAATCTCACAAAGCTCCATTATAATCAACGAAGCTACACTACACAACCAATTTTTTTTATACCATTACTTTTTCATTTATACCATTACTTTTTACCTCTATTTTTTATTTATCTAATATTAATTTCCACTGCAGACCTGTATAATTTAATTTGGCTGGAATGACAATAAACAAATCTTGACTCGAATAACCAGAACTGAATAAAAATCCCCCTGCTAAAGCTTTATAAGCTTTATAATTTTGTGTGAACTCTTAAATACTTACAGTAACTGCTCCAATATCATATTAGGGAATACAAATTGCTTTTTGATGAAAACATCCTTTTTAAACATGATAATGTGGAAGTCACCAAACGTATCGTAGATAGTGACTTTGAGTTTCTCTTAAACTCTTATTATGAAATCCCAGCAAGCTAGTTCCTCGTTAAGCCCCGCCTCATTAAAAGCGCGCTTCTGATTGGTCGAGAATCTGTCAGCAAGCGACGTTCGCGGACGGAGATCTCTGTGTAGTCAGAAAAACGCGCCAAAGCACGTCGTGGGGTTGATAGAACAAAATACAAGAGGATGGCATCAACAAGTAAAGCACAACCTCAGACGAGAAATTTACCATGGTAATGTCCTTTGTGTTCACTAGTACAAATTTCGGTCTTGTGTTCTTAGCTAATGGTTAAAAGGTGTTTATTTCACTTGCGACATTCTTTAGCCGACATGTGCAGCACTGCACAAGTTTGCTTTGTTTACATTTGAATTGCGCTTATTCTGCACTTATGGCCATATGAGTTTATGGATATTGAGTTCTTCATTTAGTATGCATGAAATATATACACAAGAATGTATCAGACCTGTATTATTATGACAGCTGACATCATATCATACTGATGGAGAAAAGCGATGATAGACTATTTATGAATAATATCTACTTGTGATGATAGCTGCTGTCGTTATAATAACACCATAATGTGAGGCAAATTATGTATTATTTTAAAAAGGTAAGAAGGTTTATTAGAATTGCTGTCCCTCCACTAGACTTAAACAATATGATGAAACAAAAACAGTGTTTTAAATATAATATTTCTTGATTTTCAGGGTTGAAAAGTACAGGCCACAGACATTAGATGACCTCATCTCTCATCAAGACATCCTGAGCACAAGTAAGCAGTGATCAATGAATTACAATTATTATTAACAAACTAAGATTTGCACTATAATAGTAAAATACAGAAGAGTCTCTGTGAATTGTTTACCCAAAATGAAAATTCAGTTGCATCCATGTTAAATTTTAGTTTGATTTTTACACGAAACTATATGGCTTTAGAAGACTTAAATATATATTCCAAAAGTTGTATGGACTACTTTTATGATACTTTTGCAACCATTATTTCTAATATTCAGTAAATGGCCAGTATATTCTTGATATTTCTATATAAATAAATTTATTATAAAAGTCCTCTTCTTTTTTTTTTTCTTCTTCCACAGTTCAGAAGTTCATCAGTGAAGACCGATTGCCTCATCTACTCTTCTATGGACCTCCAGGAACAGGAAAGACCTCTACTATACTAGCATGTGCTAAACAGCTGTACAGAGATAAAGAGTTCAACTCCATGGTCCTGGAGGTACTGTAGAAGTTTGCAGTTGTTTTTCAGATGCATACAGTGTCTCACAGAAGTGAGTACACCCCTCACATTTTTGTAAATATTTTATTATATCTTTTCATGTGACAACACTGAAGAAATGACACTTTGCTACAATGTAAAGTAGTGAGTGTACAGCTTGTATAACAGTGTAAATTTGCTGTCCCCTCAAAATAACTCAACACACAGCCATTAATGTCTTAACCGCTGGCCACAAAAGTGAGTACACCCCTAAGTGAAAATGTCCAAATTGGGCCCAAAGTGTCAATATTTTGTGTGGCCACCATTATTTTCCAGCACTGCCTTAACCCTCTGGGGCATGGAGTTCACCAGAGCTTCACAGGTTGCCACTGGAGTCCTCTTCCACTCCTCCATGACAACATCACGGAGCTGGTGGATGTTAGAGACCTTGTGCTCCTCCACCTTCCGTTTGAGGATGCCCCACAGATGCTCAATAGGGTTTAGGTCTGGAGACATGCTTGGCCAGTCCATCACCTTTACCCTCAGCTTCTTTAGCAAGGCAGTGGTCATCTTGGAGGTGTGTTTGGGGTCGTTATCATGTTGGAATACTGCCCTGCGGCCCAGTCTCTGCTTCAGTATGTCACAGTACATGTTGGCATTCATGGTTCCCTCAATGAACTGTAGCTCCCCAGTGCCGGCAGCACCCATGCAGCCCCAGACCATGACACTACCACCACCATACTGGACTGTAGGCAAGACATTGTCTTTGTACTCCTCACCTGGTTGCCGCCACACACGCTTGACACCATCTGAACCAAATAAGTTTATCTTGGTTTCATCAGACCACAGGACATGGTTCCAGTAATCTATGTCCTTAGTCTGCTTGTCTTCAGCAAACCGTTTGCGGGCTTTCTTGTGCATCATCTTTAGAAGAGGCTTCCTTCTGAGACGACAGCCATGCAGACCAATTTGATGCAGTGTGCGGCGTATGGTCTGAGCACTGACAGGCTGACCTCCCACCCCTTCAACCTCTGCAGCAATGCTGGCAGCACTCATACGTCTATTTCCCAAACACAACCTCTGGATATGACACTGAGCACGTGCACTCAACTTCTTTGGTCGACCATGGCGAGGCCTGTTCTGAGTGGAACCTGTCCTGTTAAACCGCTGTATGGTCTTGGCCACCGTGCTGCAGCTCAGTTTCAGGGTGTTGGCAATCTTCTTATAGCCTATCCACTTAAAAGAATAGTTCACACAAAAATAAAAAATTGCTGAAAATATACTCACCCTCAGGCCGTCAAAGATGTAGATGTTTGTTTCTTCATTGGAACAGATTTGGGGAAATTTAGCATTACATGACTTGCTCTCCATTGGATCCTCTGCAGTGAATAGGTACCGTCAGAATGAGAGTCCAAACAGCTGATAAAAACATCACAATAATCCACACCACTCCAGTCCATCAATTAACATCTAGTGAAGTGAAAAGCCGTGTGTTTGTAATGAACAAATCCATCAAGATATTTTTAATCTGAAACCACTGCTTTCAGCCAAAATAGAGTCCTCTGTCTGTAATATCGCTGTATCCAAATATGTTCCAATGAAGAAACTAACTCCTTTACATCTTTGATGGACTGAGGGTGAGTAAATTTCAGCAAATATTCATTTTTGGGTGAACTATTCAAGCTGTTATAGATCTATTGTTAATTTTGTCTAATATTGAGTCTATAAAATGATCTATTCTGTATTCATTAATAATTTATGATCACTTTTTTATTTTTATATTAACAAATGAAAGCTTAGTATGCTTGTTGCAATCCTTTAAAATGTTTTTTTTTTTTTTTTTTTTGTAATGGAAATTATTGTGCATTTTACTACTTCAGCTCAATGCGTCAGATGACCGTGGCATAGATGTGGTGAGGGGGCCGATCCTCAGCTTTGCCAGCACACGAACCATCTTCAAGTAAGAACAGTACTCACCCTTACATCCCATTCATGAACAATTTGTATAATATAATATCTGTTCTCATGTACAACAATATATTACAGGCAAATATTGAATGACTGTTGGGTATCGTTTGAATTTTATCGATTCTGATTCTTAACGATTCCTAGTTTTGATTCCAATAAGATAAAAATCCAGTGTCAAACATTTATTCTGTACCGTTTTACAAAGCATTCTGTTGCAGCTGAATAACGAGCAAAAATCAGCAGCATGCAGAACACTTAGGCCTACAAGAGGAACTTTTGTCTATGCTTTTAACAAAATACCACAGCAAAAACAACTACACTAATATAAATTTCAAATATTAAAGTGTTAAAGATAAGTAAACGGTCAGTAATTAACAAACAAATCAAGTAGCAATAGCATAAATAAAAACAGCTGAACCAAATTTCAGGTACAGAAACTGTAATTAAAAGTTTAAAAACACTACATAGATTTCTTAATAAAATAAAATATAGATTATTAAAGATATTCAATCAAGATCAGTGAATGATTTTCTTTTATTCTTTGATTAACGTTAATGACAGGCAGCTTGATTTTTAGGCTGCTGTCTCTTTAACACCGAACGCACGCAGATCTAAAAATATCGTACACGAGCCTTTTCTTTCTCATCTGTTTACGTTCACGTAAGACAACCTGGAACAACCTTTTCTGCAGTGGAAATGCACGGAACGGTTCGAAAATGGACACAGGCTGGGAACCTGCACCGAGACTCCTGTTCTCTGTGCTTGCACTCATATATCTACGCAAGGCACAAGTTCTTTCTGTTCCTGCACTTACATCGTTTTAAATCACATTAAAATGCGAATGCAGGAATCATTAAGCACATCTTATCGAATACCTGGTTCTTGGAAATTTGGAACTGGTTTTAGATACCCAACCCTGTGAATGACATCTTGTCATTTTATTGCATTAAAATATATACTGTTGTTAATGTTCCGTTCTCTATGTTTGCTTCTTGTAGGAAAGGCTTTAAGTTGGTGATCCTGGACGAGGCGGATGCTATGACCCAGGACGCACAGAATGCTTTAAGGAGAGGTAGTGTACCATCTGCCCCTCGATCAGCTCACCTGCTGAGCCCCCAAATGTCCTGATGGCAGAAGAATAGGGTTCTGCCATTTCACTGTCCACAGTGAGACATGAATGAGAGCAGTGTGATTATGATTGGGGGGAAAAATAATTAGAGAGTTTGAGGTTAAATTTGACCAAGCATTTGATTCTATTTAAAAAAAAAAAAACTGTATGCTTTATTTTAGGTTTTAAAATGAATGTCTGTTCTGGATATCTTCGTAAATAAGGATCTATTTGTTGTTGTTGTTATTTTAATTTCATGCCTTTTATATTATTCTTGATTTTAAATATTTTTATTATTTAATGTAATGATTATTATTTTATTTTTAGACTTGAATAAGCATTGTGATTGGAAAAATATTTAAAGAGTTTAAGATTTAATATCTTTTTTAAATTACTATTTTTTTTTTTTTTTTTTTTATAAGTATTTTTAAATTTAAATAATTTTTATCTTGAATGAGTTGCATTTATGATCATTTTGACACAACATCTGACACAACATTGTATGCTTTATGCTTTAAAATGTAAGAATGTGTGTTCTGATATTATAGATAAAGATCTATTCTTTATTGTTATTATTATTAAAATAATAACAATTTATTATTAATGTTTTTTTTATATTTATTTTAAATATTTTATGATTTAAAATAATGCATTTAATTTTTTCAGTCCTTTTGGAGATTTATTTATGCAGACTTTATTAAACCACACCTGAATTTTTTTTCCCCTTCTCTCTCTCTCTCTCTCTCTCTGTCTCAGTCATTGAGAAGTTTACAGAGAACACCCGTTTCTGTCTGATCTGTAACTACCTTTCAAAGATCATACCTGCGCTGCAGTCTCGATGCACACGGTTTCGTTTCGGCCCCCTGTCCCAGAGCCAGATGATTCCCAGACTAGAGCATGTGATACAGCAAGAGAGGTGAGACTCTCATCACAGCAAATCCAGGTCAAGTGGATGTTATTTCCATATGAAATTAGTTTTGAGTTGATTGTATTCTGAAAGAAATCCACACCACTCAATTTTTATTTATTTTTTCCAGAAAAGGTAAACATTTATTTATATTCATATTAGTATGTAATTAGAGGCAAGGCATCTTTTGTGCGGGTTGAAGATAGAGCAACATTGTAATGACAGTATTAAGACCATCCAGTGTTTTTATCAGAATTTTTGGATGATATTTGAAGTGAGTCATCAGATGGATCCACTCAAAAGACCCTGAACACAAAAGACCCTGGCTGGAGTGACCCAACCCTACGGCCCATTTGATTAAAAAACTCTTCACACAAACACACATTTTATATGGGCACTGCCCTCTGGCGCAGGACAAACTTTGAACAAATAAAACCAAACATTGTATTTCCCTAGCTTAGATTCATGCATATTTAAAAATCTGTTTTTCACTGATAGCATTGACATCACTCCAGATGGCATGAAGGCCATTGTGACCCTTTCAACAGGAGACATGAGGAGATCATTAAACATTTTACAGGTGTGTGTCATATGAAAAAGTGATGTTTTGTGGTTTGCCTACTGCATTGCTGCTGTCATGAAAAATATTGAGAAAAATCTGTATCTTGTGTTTTCATGTACAGAGTACTCATATGGCCTATGGGAAGGTGACGGAGGAGATGGTGTACACATGTACTGGACATCCTCTCAGATCAGACATCGCCAACATACTGGACTGGGCCCTCAATAAAGACTTCACCACTGCATATAACCGTATCCTTTCTACTTGAAATTTGTAATCTTTTTGATAGGTTGTTGTTGTTGTTGCTAAGATAGTAGAGAGGGGATACGAAATGGGATCAGAGTCACCAAATACAAAAAGTCAAAATAAAATTAAAATAAACATTAATAACATTGTATAAATTGATCATTATGAAAAATAATTATTATTGTTGTTAGCAGCATTATTATGTTTGTTGTTGTCATGTTATTATTAATAATAATGTAGAATGTTTATAAATAATTCATTCATTTTTAATTAATTCTGATTTCTTTTTATATATTTTCCAAAGTATTAACAAAATTTTCAATTTTGAATAATAGTTTTTCCTCCACATTAACACTTTCTGCCAAAATTAAAACATACATAGAAAATATTTATAATAATAAAAACAGTCAATAAAGAAATTAATGTATATGTTTTTTATGTTTTAAAATTACAAAAGATATATACTCTATAATCTGCATATTATGCATATTTACAAATATTAAATGCATATCATGAAAATGACATCAAACAGATTATACATGTAATATTTTGAATATGTAAAATCAAACATCAAATTTATTTTAAAATTACTATAGAAAAAGGAACAAAGAATTATAGGAATATATTTATATAATTTAATTTCATATGCTATTATAATATTCTTTTATTTAAAAAATATTGATATATATATATAATTTAATAAACAATTATTTTATTAATGATACTTAAGTTTTTATACAGGAATTGTGGTGTAAGTTGATAATAGTTTGACGTTTCCAAAGTCCTTATCTGGGTCCAACAGAAATTCTTCAGCTCAAAACTCTAAAAGGTCTGGCACTTCATGACATTTTAACTGAAGTCCATCTTCTCATTCATCGTGGTAAGACTACACTTTTAATTTAGTCATGCATTGGCTCTATAACTGGTTCCTGTTCAAAATAACTAAAGCAGTGCAGAACGCCACACACAACCCATCACAACTTTGAGATAGTGATGAGATGCATGTTTTTCCTGCCCTTGTTACCATGGAGATCCTTTTGTGGTTGTCATGGAAACCGGTTGTTCTTGTTTTTAAAGGACGCCTGTTAGAAGTAGCAGAGTGTAGCGTGCTTCACACACACTAAATATTACACTATTTTCAGAGACCAGACTGCAATTATGAGTATAAAAAAATCTTTGCATGGCAAAAAATATTTATCACACAGCATGCCAGGTTTTTTTTTTTTTTTTTGATGTTTTAAAATGACAAAAGATATTTAGAAAGTGTTGTGTGATCACAGTTAGGTGGGGTAATTTTGCTCTAATGTTTTTGTGTTTCTATTTCAGTGGACTTCCCACCTTCCATCCGAATGGGTTTGCTTATAAAACTTGCAGATATTGAGTGAGTACATTTATTATGTCAAGTTATTTAGTAAATCTGTCGAGAATTGTGTGCACTGTTCTATTTCTGACTGGTTTGATGACTTTACAAATGAAGCAAACAGCACCACTCCCATATGACTCATGGAGACTTTATCTACATGAGTTCAAATTAGATTCGCCTGATTAATGTAAATATGCATTGGTCATTTGAAAATAATTATAAATATTGTATAACATATGCAATCAATTTACATTTAGTCATTTAGCAGATGCTTTTATCCAAAGCGACTTACAAATAAGGATAATGGAAGCAATTAAAATCAACAAAAGAGCAATGATATGCAAGTGTTATAACAAGTCTCAGTTAGCTTAACGCAGTACACATAGCATGTTTTTTTTTTTTTATTATATAATAAATAAAAAATAAAAAAAAAATAGAGCAAGCTAGTGTTAGAAGCTTTTTTAGAACAAATAGATAGAATACAAAAAGTTTAAAAAAACTAGTGTTCGTTTTTTTAAGAAAACAAGCAGTTAGTAAATGAATAGAGTGCAAGTGTAAAAGGGACAATTAATTTTTTAAATTTTATTAAGATTAATACAAAATTAAAGCAAGTATGCATTAAATTGGTCAAATGTGACAGCAAAGACATTTAAAATGTTATTTCTATTCCAAATAAATGCTGTTCTTTTGAACTTTCTACTTAAAGAATCCTGAAAAAAGTATCAGAGTTTGCTCAAAAATATTAAGCAGCACAACTGTTTTCAAAATTAGGTAGTAATCATACATTTTTGATGAGCAGCAAATCAGCATATTAGAATAATTTCTGAAGGATCATGTGACACTGAAGACTGGAGTAAAATCACAATAAATTACTTTTTAAAATGTATTAAAATAGAAAAGAGTTCTTTTTAAATTAGTATATTTCACAATATTGTTGTTTTTACTGTATTTCTTATCAAATGATTGCAGCCTTGGTGAGAATAAGACACTTTTAAAAACCACAAAAAAAAAATCATACCAACCCTAAACTTTTGAAAAGTAGATGAAGTTTATTTTGTACTCGAGTGAGCTTCAACTTCTGTTTTTTCCTTTTTAACCATAAGATATCGTCTGGCCTCTGGAACCAATGAGAAGATCCAGCTGAGCTCAATGGTTGCAGCTTTCCAGGCTGTTAGAGACATCGTAGCCAGCGATGGATAGACCATTGGTTCACACTTTGAAAGGGTTATGTAACACAGATCTGTGATGTCATGAGAGCGAGTTGTTTACTTCTTCATATTGTTCTGACAAAAAAAAAAAAAACTATGCGCAGAACCCTGTAATATTTTTGAAATGTTTATTTTTTAAGCTTAAAATAATGCTCGTCTCAGTACTTTGTAAAACAAATGCTACATTTTCAAAGTAGTTATGTAAAAAATAAAGTCTTTAAATAAATATTTCAAGTATGGTGTCACAATAATGTCTCTGTTTTGAAAGCATAACCGTTTGAAGAAATTAAGCATCCTAGAAAATTATGCAACATTTAAAGCAAAGTTTGACCCACAAACATTACTGTTTTTAGTTTGTTCTTTACAATATACAATCTTTTGCTTTGGCATGTCCCTGTAAGTAATGTATTCCGGGATTTTTTTCGGCAAGGGAAGAGTCTCCACTTGATAAGTTGAAATGGAGAATCTCAGGGCAATCCGGCACAGATGCTTAAGGCTCGGAACTCGCCAGAATTTTACATGTCCATCTCTGCACCTACGATCAAATATAAAAAACTTCTTAATATTTAAGTACTCCACCAAGCTACTGTTATAAACATGAGCACCGTCAGACTGGACGTGGCGGCGGTGTGGCAACAATATAGTGATATTCTCAATGTTACTCAGAAAACAGGATACAGGAGGTTTAACTCATTCGAAATACTTCTGCTTAATGTTACACTGTTAGATATGCAAAATAAATCTCTCCTATCTCTTGTTCTAGCTACTGTGTATAGACCGCCAGGGCCATATACAGATTTCCTCTCAGATCTATTGGTTAATGTTGATAAAGTGCTAATTGTCGGAGATTTTAACATTCACGTTGATAATACAAATGATGCGTTAGGACTTACGTTTACTGAGCTAATAAACTCTTTTGGATTCAAGCAAAACGTCACCGGGCCCACTCATCGTTTTAATCATACGCTAGATTTAATTATATCGCATGGAATTGATCTTACCGATATAGATATCGTACCTCAAAGTGATGATGTTACTGATCATTTACTTGTATTGTGCATGCTGCGTATTACTGATATTAATTATATGGCTCCGTGTTATCGTCCGAGCTGAACTATTGTTCCAGCCACCAAAGACAGATTCACAAATAACCTGCCTGATTTATCTCAACTGCTCTGTGTACCCATAAATACACATGAACTAGACCAAATGACTAGCAACATGGGCACTATCTTCTCTAATACATTAGAAGCTGTTGCCCCCCTCAAATTGAAAAAGGTTAGAGAAAAACGTACTGCGCCATGGTACAACAGTTATACCCATTCTCTCAAGAAAGAAACTCGTAATCTTGAGCGCAAATGGAGAAAAACTAACTTGGAAGTTTTTAGAATTGCGTGAAAAAACAGTATGTCCAGCTATAGACAGGCTCTAAAAGCTGCCAGGGTAGAGCATATCCGCAAACTCATAGATAATAACCAAAACAATCCAAGGTTCTTATTTAGCACAGTGGCTAGATTAACAAATAAACAGACACCGCCCGATCTAAATATTCCCTCACAGTTTAATAGTAATGAATTTCTTTACTGATAAAATAGATAACATCAGAAATACAATAACAAATGTAGATTCTACTGCATCTAGTATTTCAGCTTCATTCATCGCACCCAAAGAAAAACTGCAGTGCTTTACAACTATAGGACAGGAAGAGCTAAATAAACTTATCAGTGCATCTAAACCAACAACGTGTTTATTAGATCCTGTACCCACTAAACTACTGAAAGAGTTGTTACCTGTAGCAGAAGAACCGCTTCTCAATATTATTAACTCATCGTTATCTTTAGGTCACGTACCAAATCCATTCAAGCTGGCAGTTATTAAGCCTCTTATTAAGAAACCACAACTAGATGCTAATGAACTGGCAAATTACAGACCCATTTCAAATCTTCTGTTTATGTCTAAAATTTTAGAAAAAGTTGTGTCTGCTCAATTGTGCTCCTTCTTGCAAAAAAATGATCTCTATGAAGAATTTCAGTCAGGTTTCAGGCCTCACCGTAATACAGAAACTGCACAAATGAAACAAAATTACAAATGACTTGCTTCTTGCTTCAGACCAAGGCTGCATCTCATTGCTAGTATTACTTGATCTTAGTGCTGCGTTCGACACTACAGACCATGACATACTCATAGATCGATTACAAAACTATACTGGTATTCAGGGGCAGGCTTTAAGATGGTTTAGATCCTACCTGTCCGATCGCTACCACTTTGTTCATTTAAATGGGGAGTCATCTCAATTATCACCAGTAAAGTATGGAGTGCCACAAGGATCTGTCCTAGGTCCTCTGCTATTTTCAATATACATGTTGCCTCTTGGTAATATTATTAGAAAATACGGGATTAGTTTTCATTGATATGCTGATGATACTCAACTATATATCTCAACAAGACCAGATGAAACTTCTAAACTAAGCTAATAGATTGTGTAAAAAATGTAAAAGATTGGATGACCAATAATTTCCTTCTATTAAATTCAGATAAGACAGAGATATGACTTATTAGACCAAAAAACATTACACAGAATCTCTTGGATTACAATTTACAACTAGACGGATGCACTGTCACGTCCTCTAAAGTGAAAAATCTGGGTGTTATATTAGACAGCAACTTGTCCTTTGAAAATCATATTTCCCATGTTACAAAAACAGCATTCTTCCATCTTAGAAACATTGCCAAGCTTCAAAACATGCTACCTGTTTCTGATGCAAAAAGCTAGTGTGACTTGAAATTATAATGTGACTTGAAATACCCTGTAGCGATGACGCCCCTGTGTGGATGGAAAGCACAGCACACACCACCGGTTCGGTTGTGATCAGTGTCTGTGACTAGTTTATCTCGTTCCACATCCCAGATCCGTAACGCCCTGCAACACAGTACAGTGTCATTGGAAACAATAGAGAAAGGTGTGAGGTCACAAGGGTGATGTCTAGTCATGTAGATCTGAAGATCTCTCAAAGGGATAACTCACTGCTCACCTATAGTCTTTAAAAGCCAGCAGCAGACCAACCGGAGAGAAGCTAAGAGATGTCAGTAGATTGCCACTTCTGTAAGCACACACCTCTCAGTCTCTGGAAAGAGAAGAAAATATTTTTTACAACAATTTCCAAATGTACTCGCTCTCAGGCCTGTCGAGATGTAGATAAGTTAGTTTTTTCATCAGAACAGGTTTGGAGAAATGTAGCATTACATCACTTGCTCACCAATGGATCCTCTGCAGTGAATGGGTGCCGTCAAAATGAGAGTACATAAGTAATCACAATAATCCACACCACTCCAGTCCATCAAATAATGTCTTGTGGAGTGAAAAGCTGTGTGTTTGTAATGAACAAATCCATCATTGATAAGTTTTTAACATTAAAATGTTTCTTCTATCCATAAAGCTGCTTCTTCTAGTAAAAAAGCCATCTCATCTGAATCAGGAAATAAATATGCACAGATTAAGCATTGCTCACAGGCAAAAACAGTTCTGAACAAATAAATCAGTTGACTTTGATGTGCAAGAACAATAATGAATGGAAGAAATGTTGTTATGGATCATGGTCTTGTATTTTGGCCAGAAGCGATAGCTTAAATTTAAAACACATTGATGATGAATTTGTTTCTTACAAACATGAAGTTTTTCACTTCACAAGATGTTAATTGATGGACTGGAGTGGTGTGGATTATTGTGATGTTTTTATCAGCTGTTTGGACTTTAATTCTGACGGCACCCGTCGGGATCCATTTGTGCGCAAGTGATATAATGCTACATTTCTCCAAATCTGTTCCAATGAAAAAACAAACTCATCTACATCTTGAATGGCCGAAGGTGAGTACATTTTTTCAGCAAATGTTTATTTTTGGGTGAACTATTCCTTTAACCATATTAGTTAGGAAACTGGATGATATCTGTCTACATTTATAAAAAACATCAATCATTCAGCATTTAATTTAATAGCGTGCCCCGAAAGAATAAAATTGTCATCAAAAAAAGTCTTTCTTTTGTGAAGCACGGAAGATGACGTTTAGCAGAATATTCCCACTGTTCTGAATTTTTTATTTTTATTTTTTTTTTTAAATCATGCTTGTTGTAAAACTGTAAAATAAATAAATAAAAATACAAATATGATATGAGAAAATAACATCTTGGTGGGCCAACATACTCTACTCTAGTCAGGAGATCAGCTGTATAGGGGTCCCACAGGTCCAGCCACCAGCCTGTAGTCGAATGATACGAAGCGATCGCAAGCAGCGCTTTATAAATATAATAAATATTACTAAAAAAAGAAACTCCGAGTCGAGGTTGCAAACAGAGTCAATCACACTGCTGTCAGGTGATATGGAACATCTGAAGACCCAGTAGTCTGGACCCCGCAGCACATGGGGAATGGCGCCTGCAAAAATCAGCATTGCATTCTTCACAAGTACAAAATTAAAGGTCATGAAAACTTATTTTCATTCCATTGCAAATATACGTTGCTTCCCCATCAGATGCTCTGACCTTTTTTTGCCAAGTCCCATATCCTTAAAGTTTTGTCTCGGGAGGCTGATACAAGCGTGAGACTTCCATTTGGAGTGAAGACTAAGTCCCTGACAGGAGCCTGATGTCCGGTTAGAGTAACCCACAGATTTCCTGAAGACAGAACAGGCATTTACTAGCATATTAAATCTTTATACTACATGTGTATAACCCCATGCTGTTAATATTTAGACCAATTTAAATTCTCGATGGTGAAACTGAGTCCAGAGTTCAGTCTTACCAGTTGAGACGACCCACACTTGGATTGCTCCGTTGTTCAGACCAATGGCCAGCAGTAGCTCATGATCACATCCGTTCTGATGTAGACAGGCAGGGTCCAAAGGCCAGTGCCCACACTGTCTGCCTGCAATTAAGCGTCTTCTCTTCACTGCATCCAGCTTCGGTGCTACTGTTAATACAAAGAGAAACGTAGAAGGTTCAGCTGTGCTCTACATTCAAGTGTGAGATGTTCTGGCTCAGCTTCCTCTATTATTGTTCCACTTTACACTGCGACTTCATGTTAAAATAAGTACTGTAGTAGTACCATGGTACTGTGATATATCCCATATACCATATATAAAACAATTTTTGGTAAAACATTATTTTAATGTCCTTGTTACTAACAAGGACACATTAAAAAACCACGTGTCCCCGTCATCCAGCGTGTCTCATTCTGAGTACAGTACGTACTTGGGTGTGTCTACTGTATAAGATGTGTTTTATACTTATCATTTACATCTCTACTACTTCTCTACTTACTATCTCTACTTTACAACTATTACATAGTTTAAGTATTACTGAAATTGTATATAGACATAATTTAAGCACACCCCCAAATCTCATTATTAAAAAGATCTAATTTCTAATTATGTAATAGCAAAATGAGCTACAAAACCAGTCTTAAGTGTCAATTTTCCAAAATTGAGATTTATACATCATCTGAAAGCTGAATAAATAAGCTTTCCATTGATGTATGGTTTGTTAGAATCGGACAATATTTGGCCCGAGATACAACTGTTCGAAAATCTGGAATCTGAGGGTGCAAAAAAAAAAATCCCTTTAAATTTGTCCAAATGAAGTTCTTAGTAATGCATATTACTAATCATAAATTAAGTTTTGATATATTTACGGTAAGAAATTTACAAAATATCTTTATGGAACACAATCTTTACTTAATATCCTAATGATTTTTGGCATAAAAGAAAAATCATACAATGTATTTTTGGCTATTGCTACAAATGTACCCCAGCAACTTAAGACTGGTTTTGTGGTCCAGAGTCACATATATACACACACACACACACACACACACATATATATATATATATATTATAACACACAAGTTGGTAAAATGTCTGGATGTTTTACAGTAATGAGAATTGAAGGGAAATCTGCTTAATTGTCATGAAAATGAATTCACAATTCAATGAAATTGCAATGGTACAAAATAGGCTTCATATAATTAAGGGTTTTTATTGTTATTCTTATCATGCCACGAAATATGACCCAGATATATTTTGTTGAGATTCACCCATACAATTTTACAGAAAGCATCATTCAAACCAGTTCAAGTAACCATAACATTTCTTAACACAGTTCACTGACATACTGTAGTATGGTGTAGTAAAAGTTTTAATTTCATGAATTGAGGCCAGCAAGTTAAAAACAAATACTGAAAATTTAAATTTAAGACATTTACACAGATTGCTGGAATATTATACAAGGAAAATATCACAAAAAAACAAATAATTTAGCAGAGTTGACCATTTGGAAGAATTGATTTTCTGTACATTTAAACTGACAACTAACAGCCTGCAGACTGTTATACTGGTTCTGGTTGTGTTTGATCGTTATGTTGTACTGTACTGTCTGCATTATCTTCATGATCACCTGTAAAATAAACACACTTGTTTCAGCAAATCCAAAAGTACAGAAAACCCACAATTTATCATCAATAGCAAATCCTAAATATTTCAGAGCTGAGCATAACTACAGAAAATATATTCAATACAGAATTATTTTTTCTAATTTGATACGTATTTACAAAAAAACAACTAAAATTCTATCATATTTCCAAGTTGAATATCAAAATAGTAATTTTTCACACTTCCTTTTCTTTTATTTGCTCACGTTTTGTTTCATTTCATCATGATAGAAAATTTCCCAGTTCTGTATTCTTTCAAAACAACCTCCTTTTGATACCATAACACAAACATCTAAACAATATTCGGGACACCGCTGACTTACTGGATGGTATTCTGTGAATCTCTACGAGTGTGGTTGCATATCCGTTTGTCAGCGGAGGGAGTTGTGGAACAGCCTGATGGAAAATTTCCTCTTCATCTGAATCCACTAAACTCAGTATATCCCCTGTGTCATCATCTAAACGACTAGAAAGAAAATGTTACAATGCCTCAGCTTTACACATCCTTACCAGAGCATGTTACATGTATGAAGACAATGAACTCATATTTTGCAATAATGCTGACATACTACTATGATTATTAATGAGCCGCAATGTTTTGCAGTCATACTTACCTAAATCCTAAACCTGTAAAATAAAAATAAACATTTATACAAAGTATCTTTATAAAAAGAGATTTATTTAGGCACTCAGTATGCAAAGATACTTACCAATACAAATTCTATCCCACTTTGAATATACTGTCACACCGATAGTGATTCCAATCATTATTATCAAAACAGAAACAAAGACACCAACCACAGCCCCTTCATTACCTGCAGAAGCTGAGAACAAAGATTAAACATAGTCATACTGTACACAGTCTCAATTTATTTTATTGCAAAGGGAAGAAGTTCATGGGGGGGATGTTGTGTAATCCTTTTGCAAAGGGATAGGTATTATAGAGCAATGTCAGAAACATCAATTATAAGTATGGAGAAACATTCCAGTTTCTAACTTACTCTTCACAGTAAGATACACTTCCAGCTCTTTTGGACCAAGAGGGTTTCTACTGTGGCAGAAGTAGATCCCTTCATCTTCCTTTGTTACACTGGTTATAGTGAGTTTGTAGTTGGGGTTATTATCAGACACAATATATTTGGAGGTGGTGTTGATGATTTTCTTGTCCTTTTGCATCCAGACAGTCTTAGCAGGTGGCAGAGAGTCGGTCTCAGTACAGCTGAGGGTGATATTGCTGCCCACCAAAGCGGTTACCATGGGATCTCCTAAGGGGTACGGCTTCTCTGGAAGACACATCAAATATAATGGTTTAAATTGAGTAAATTTAGCCAGAGATGCAGTGGAAGAAGAAGACAAGCAAAAACTCAAGCTGCAATATTCTGGGAATGTTTAGAAATCAAAAGTCATATAGTGGTTGATTCTAAAGAAGTTTCGTGACCCCGGGCCAAACTCACAACACTGGTCGGCCCACTCAAAGAAAATAAAGTTTCATATGTGCTACTAGAAGCATTTCAAATTCACGCAAAAACTGGACTGATATTGTAGATTAGAAAAATGTGATTAGAAAAAAAAAAAGTGGGGTTGGTAAGATTTTTATCATGTTTTTGAAAGACGTCTTTTATGCTCACCAATGCTGCCTTTGATCAAAAATACAGTAAAACAGAAATTTTGTGAAATATTATTACATTTTCAATTAACTGAGTTCTATTTAAATATTTTAAAATGTAATTTATTCCTGTGTTGACAAAGCTGAATTTTTAGTATCATCATTACTCCAGTCTTCAGTGTCACATGATCCTGCAGAAATCATATTAATATGCAAATATGCATTATCAATGTCGAAAGAAATCGTTATTATGCTGCCTAATATATTTTTGTGCAAACTGTTAAACCCTTTTTCTGGATTCTTTTATTAATAAAAAGTCATTTTAAAAACAGCATTTAATTTAACTGTACATTTGTGGTAACATAATAAATGTCTTCACTGTCAATTTTGATCCATTTAATGTTTCCTTGCTGGGGAAAAAATATATATAAATTTTCATCTTTCAAAAACAAAACACTGAGAAAGTTAAAACAACACAGAAGGTAAATCTCATTAAAACATGTCTGTGTCACATTTTGCATATAATCAAAGAAAAACAATAAAAACTGTAGTCCTGTAGAAAAAATGGTCTTACTGAGCTTAAAGGAGCAGGATCCCTCCACTCCAGTCACATGATGTCCAATACACTTCACTTCCTCTCCATCGTCCAATATAAACCCCTTCACATGGACCTCCAAACGCTCTGTCTCCTGGGATGTGGAGTTGACCGTAGGACCCTTGGCTATTGCATGTTCTTTAAGGACCTCATGCCAGTCCAGAGTGGGCACAGGGTAACCTCCATACCAGCTACATATGAACAAGACATCCAATGGCTCATTTACTATCTCCCAACTGCACTCTGGATGGCTCTCCGGAGCAACTGAAAAAGACGTTATAGAGACAATTAAAGCATACATTATAAAACACAGACCTAACAAACAAAACAAAATCTATACAGATAATGG
Source organism: Barbus barbus (assembly GCF_936440315.1). Classification (NCBI taxonomy): domain Eukaryota; kingdom Metazoa; phylum Chordata; class Actinopteri; order Cypriniformes; family Cyprinidae; genus Barbus; species Barbus barbus. The sequence goes on from NC_136734.1 coordinate 5,416,111, forward strand.
CACCAGAAATATTTTTTACTTGTCAAGGTAAACGGAAAGAACCAAATACAACAAAAACTAACTCCAGTTGCTTCAAAGAAACAATTATGAGCTTACATTTACAGTCTTTTTTTTTTTTTTTTTTTTTTTTAAATATGAAAACATCTGTCTTACAGTAAACTAGCAGCTCCTGGCTCTTGTTCACAGTTGTCTTGGAGAGTGTATTCTGGGATGTACAGGTGTACATCCCTTGATCGCTTGGTTGGATGTTACTTATAGAGAACTCAAGGAATGGATTGTTCCCAGATGCCCGGTCATAACTGTCCAGTGCCAAATCTTCAACAGTCCATGTCAAGTTTTGTGAGGGAAAAGACTCACTGGAGCAGTTAAAATAGACATCTGTGCCTTTTCTGACAAATAATGTCCCATTCTGTAGAAGAGCTGCTGGTTGTATGGCCAGTGAGACACTAGTTGGACCCTCTGAAATATAATGCAAATGTATGAACATTTGACTTTCACAAACACACTACCATTCAAAAGTTTGGCGTAAGTAAGATATATATACATATTTATTAAAAAGAAATATTTTTAAAGAAGGCTTTTATGCTCATCGAGTCTGGGTTTATTTGATCAGAAATACAGTAAAAATATTAGTGTAATAATATTTGAATTTTAAAATAAATGTTTTCTATTTTAATGTATTTTAAATGTCATTTACTTCTGTGATGCAAAGCTGAATTTTCAGCATCATTACTCAAGTCTTCAAGTGTCACATGATCCTTCAGAAATCATTCTAATGTACTGATTTGCTGCTCAAGAAACATTTCTGATTATAATGAAAACAGCTTCTAGGTTCATGCATTGCAGTTAAACCAGAAAAACCTGTTTGAAGTCAGACTCCCGATCTCACAGAAACCAGAGACATCTATTGCATATCAAAGCTTTCCATTGTCGCATTAGTACGATTTAGATATCCATAGCACCATACCGGCAACTCGAAGCAGGATGTTTGAGAGAGTTTGCCATGAGCTGTCGTCCTTTGTTTGGGATTCACATTCATACTGGCCTTCATCTATATACAGGAGGCCACTGATCCAAAGAGAGCCATTGTTTGAAATGGAAAGATGCTCTGATGGCTTCGAGGGGTTTTGGGTTGCAACAACAACCCCATTTTTGTTCCAACGATAAAGAAGTGAAGTCGCATTAGCTGGCTGGTCAAGACACTGTAGTGTAGCATTCCCACCCTTCTCTCCAGTAACATACCGCTGCACCTGCTCCTCTGACTCTACAGGAAGAAGGACAGAGAAATGTGGTTTAGAGCAGTACTGTGATCATGATCAAACATGCAGCAAAAGTACTGTGGGAATACCATGTTTTTCGAATACAGTGCAATTGTAACATCTTAGATCTTGAAGTATCATGTCAATATCATTTTGTTCAATGGTTTCAATTACAAAAAGTACTATGGTACCTCCATGGGGTTTGAACATGTACCATGGTATTTTTGGAAATTCCCTGAAACACCATGTAAACACTATAGTAAATGACTATTGTAGTAGCTATATAAAATACATAAGAATACCTCAGCATAATATCTCTTATAAAAGTGAAACCAGAATAGATTTTCCTCACCTGTTTGATGTGACAGAAGAAGCACATGTAGAAATATTGCAGATATTATCATTTTAGGAGTGTAAGGATATCCCATCAGATTATAGGATCAAATATTTCCTTGGCAAATTCACTTGCTTCCTTGTGTTTCCCGGCAAACGCATCAAAACCTTTTCTATGAATTAAATAAATAACCAGAAATTATTAAGATAAAATCGCGACCGTTCTAGACTCGCTTTGGACTTCAAATCCTGTATAATTTGCGTATATGTCCATCTTCAACCTGTTTACTTGCGTTCTTTGCCGGAAACTTTGAATTTGCTGTTTGACCACACCCTTCACCTGCGCTCTTAAAGAGACACACACCGCATTTAACGCACGCGTGAGAGTCGAGTCTGGCAGGTTGATCAAGCTCACAGCCACAACCTTAGGACTCTCCAGTGCTCTGTACCCTTTATTTTGGCATAGCTAATTTAATTTCCCTGAAAGCATCCCTCATACGCAATTTCCATTCCTTACTATGGAAATTAAGGAGGGCCAAATTATTACTAAATTACTTAAATTAAATAATTAAATAAATGTTAATCAAATAAATCGTTCAACGCATAATTAAATAATTTAATACAGAATTAAATGAATAAATAAATGCATAAATATTTATTCTCTTATTCATTCTATCTATCTATCTATCTATCTATCTATCTATGGTTGTCGGGACGTGCGTAAAATGAATGAATGAATGAATGAATATGTATAATGTATATAATATAATGCATTTATATATGTATTTAATTACTGTATGTAGTTAACGATTTATTTATATATTTCAACATTTATTAAATTATTTAATTTTGAGTAATTTGGCCCTACATACACTGTAAAAAGTGATAAGTTGACTTAACTTAAAAAAAATTGAGGAAACCCCTTGCCTTAAAATTATTAAGTAAATAATAATAAATAAAAAAAAAACGTTAAGTGAATTTGACAATTCACTTAACTTATTTTTTTAATTATTATTTACCTGATCATTTTAATTCATTAAAATTATAATTTTAATTTTTTTTAAGTTACGTCAACTTATCACTTTTTACAGTGTAGGAAATGCATACTTTACTTACTGTGTAAATACATACTATTTTTATTTACATTTGCATATATACAGTACGTAAATGCACACATCTGTACATACGTAAACCTTGATGTTGATGAAACCTTGCTCTTGATGTGTATTTATTTGCATAAATAATTAAATAAATAAATAAATAAATACTATGTATATCAAATAGTTTAATGCATTAAAATATGATGCACATGTTCAAAATGTAACTTCAATAATAATTAATGTAAACAGTAATAAACAAACATATAAATGACTATTTTATTGTGGCTAATATTTGTAATAATTTAAATAATAATGATAATGATATTTTTACATAATTTGTCCTTTTTTTTCAAAATGTGAAAAGCCAAAGGCAAATGTTTCCACACTAATGGATAAAAAAGTTTCTAGTATTTATTGTTTTCATTTTACATTATATTGTTATGTTATGTTTTGTTATGTTATGTTAATTGTTTTCATTATATAGGCCTACTAAAATTGAGTATAAGCACTAGAGTGCGCCAAAGCGTTATATTTCTGATGTTTCTACATGTGTGCAACACTGTTTTGGTTCCCCGGGGAAAATCATTCGAGCTGCAGCAAATCCTCAGGAATCGACCATTACATCTCCGAGTGAAACAATGCCACACTTTATATAACGACAACGGTAAAACAAACAAAAACAAAAAACGGGTATCATTCGTATGTAAACACGTGTTGCTATTTGTGTTTTTGTCATCTAAAACATTATGAAACATTGTGGGGTACAAATCAGCTTGAAAGTTCAATCATCATACGTCCGAAATATATCATATATTTATACTAGTCTCTCATTCATAAGTTGTGTTATTGATTGAACTTAGCAAGCCGCCTACCTAAGACTTCATATGATATGGCAACATGACTAAGTAGGCAGCTCACAGGGATTTGAGACACAGCCATGTTGAGCAGTTCTCTCTGCGTGTCACACTACTGTAGTCTATGGGCCAGTAATACTACAGTATATGTATTATTCACGATTATACAATGTCTTCCAGTTCATGTAAACTGAAATGTCCTTTACAGGGTAGCAACATACAATTACAGTATATGTACATTTACTGTATAACACCGTACCATCAAAGTGCCATACTGCATATCCTCTTTAAATTGTTGCTGGAAAGCAATAAGGCATCGTTTACTGATAATAAATCAGTATTTTGTCTGGATGTTTTTGACAGGATTGATGAAAATGGCAGAGAGTCGGAGTGAGGCTGTTACCGCCACGGAAAAAAATGATAGTTATGATTATGGGAAACCATTCTGCTGGAAAAAGCTCTGGTAATCACACCTCTCACATCAAAAACACCTTGTATCCTTAAATGATGTCATAGAATCAGATCTGGAGATGATTATACAGACACACATATTTTTTAATAGGAATTACATTTTCTTTTCCTTTATTTTGTTGTTATATACCAACATCAAGTCCCATTATATTATGTTTCTTATCCTGTTTGACTCCAGTGATTATGAATTTTTAGGATTATGAAGGTTTTTTTTTATTTTATTTTATTTTATTTTTTTCTACCTGATAATATATTTGAGAGATTAACACACAAAAAAAGAAAGAAAGCACATTCATTATTAAAATTCATTATTAATAAATATGTTTTTTTCAGGTCTAGAAATCATTAAATTAATTAAAATGAAAATAAGTAATCTTGAGGCCCCCTGGCTGCAAACCACTGCATTTGACCATTTAGTTCTTCAAAATTCTACAAAAGAAGATACATTTTGTTTATGAATATGGAGCTAAAAATATTTTAAATTAAATCTATCTTTCAGGTATGTGGAGGAGCACATACAGAAGACAGGTGTTGCCATTGAGACACAAGGCTTCACATTTATAACTAGTAGAAGAGTCACTAACAGTATTTACATTTACGTGCACACCAGAAAGCAGATTATTTTCAGAAAGATGCTTAAGGCGAATAGTTTACACTCTTAACCCCTGTATATGGTGCAAGGCAAAAGGTTTTTATGTTTGATTGTGTTGGTGCATTGATGACCTTTTTAGTGCACATATTCATCTGTTTCAGTCAACTGATTTTTTCCTTTAAAATTTTTACAGAATTCAAGTTAGCATAAACCCTACTAACGTTATATACATTTAATGCACAGTCCATCTCCAAACACCAGCGGAGGAGTGCAAGCAATGCATGTATACAGAGGTATACAAAGATGAATAGTGAATTCATGTGTTTTTGTATTTATATGCCATTATTTTGACCACCTGATGGTCATAAATATAGTGGATGAGCGGAAAAGTCACGTGACAGAAACAGATGAGTAGTGAAAGTGCATTTGTGAGTGCTGTTAATAATGGGGCTATTAATAATAATGACTCATGGGTCACATTTTGACCAGCGGGGGTTTTCTCTGGGTGTCATTCAATAAAATCCAAGCTGCAAATGAAAACACATTAGCTGAATCTGTTTTAATAAATTTCTTTGAATTTAAGGACACCTTTTCCTGATCTCAGGAGGGCTGTGAAAACCAGCTTTAGTATTTATACAGTGACCTATATTTTAAAGAAGAAAATATTATCTGTTTGTTTGCTTTCAGCTACCAATAAGAATGTTGTAGGCTTAATTTAATTTAATAACTTTTTCTGTTTAAATCAGTTTCACAGAAAATCAGCATTTTTTTCTCCTAAAATCAGAGCAAAAAATGTACTTTCTCCACATTATTTCATGTTCTCACTCAACTTTCCTCCTTAATGGCACAAGTCCAGAAAAAGCGTTCTTGTGAGCAGATACAGATGGATTTTTTTCTGCTGATTAAGGAGGAAAATCTTCTGAATGATTTTGAATACAGTAAAATGTGCCAATTAAATACTGCTTGGATTAAGGCAGCATAAATTAGATCTACAGAAACAAATATATCTTTAATGTCTTTAATAGACAGCAATTTGATTAAACAGAGAGAACATGTAGATTGTTGTTTAACTTTATTTTCACAGATTTTTTTCTAAGAAAATAAGAGTAATCTTACTTCTAGTACTGTTTTTGTACCGCTCTTTATGCTTTTTATTTATTTTTTGCTGTCCTTTATAACTTTCTATTTATCAAAGTATTATGAAAAACAAAATCCATCATAGTTTCCACAAAAATATTATGTAGCACAACATTTTGAATTATATTCCAATAGAAAACAATTATTTTAAATAATATTATTTCACAATATTACTGTTTTTATTGTTTTTTTGTTTGTTTTTATTAAATAAATGCAGCCTTGGTGAGCTATTTTAAATGGTTATAATATTTCACAATATTGTTTTATTTTTTATTACTACTGAAAGTTTGATTAAATAAATAAATGCAGCCTTGGTGAGCATAAAAAGTTCCAGAAGGTCTGAAAATGTCAAAAAGCCAAAGATTTCGATATGAATTCAAGCATATATCATTAAGTTCTCATTAAAGGCCAAATTATCTGAGATATGTCTACATGCAGAATGCAAAAAGGGATACAATAGTATTTAAGAGGAAATGCTTTGGCAATAAGACATGAAAAATCATACATGCGTGCATGTGGCGAAAGAGCAGACCATATCACAGCTTAGTCAGTCGCTCCTTCTGGAAGCAAAGGGGTTGTCTTAAAGACACAGTGTCTTTTTTCCTTAGCATATAGGGCTCTCCCTCTCTCTCTTTCCTTCTCTGTCTCTGTGAAGACCTCAACGTGAGTAATGCAATTATGGTGAAGGAGTGATATGAAAGGATCATCAGCTCTTTACAGGAAGAGCCTACCAGCAGAACAGGAAGAGAGCTGCAGCGTGGCCGAGAGTGTCACACCATCACCCAGTCTGCAGATAGAAAGAGAGAGGAAAGACAGGAAGAGCAGGGAGTCTCCCTACAGCGGGGCCTGGCTTCTGACTTCACACCACATTCTCCTCTTTAACTGTGTCTTGTCTTTCCTTTATCAACATGTTTGCTTCTTTTCCTCACAGGGAAATGCAACATTACACCTCTACCCGCATTTCAGATCTCTGCTGGAGTTCAAAGGTAGGAAATTTTAATAGAAGATTGATTTGTAACTTTTAGTATGCTCTCAAAAGAATATATATGTGTATATATATATATATATATATGTTAGAGATAGAATGCAGAATCTGTTTTATTTATTAAAGTCTCAGTCTCTTTAAAATATATTAATGTGCTATATTATATATATTATGAATATGATTCATATATTTCAGAACCTTTGATTTTTCTTTTTTTTTGGTGACGTGCATGCTTCGAATTACATTTATTATTTTACTTTTAATTTTTTTTCGTTGTAATTCATTTTTTCTGTGCATATATGAACTATTCATGTTTGCCTATCAAATATGAATATTTTCTCTGTGCCATGCATATCTACTGAGAGTAAATGACAACTTCAAGGCATTGCTGATTAGTGTCACATGGTAGCACAATAAAAAAAAAAAGGGAAATTTTCTTAAGTCATTGGAACTGCATATCACGCATGATATTAAACAGCCAAACTAGTTTTTAGTGCTATTTTCCTCATTTATTGCTTAGAAATTAGACTTGGGTTGAGGGAGATGTGTAGTCCAGGCAGTAGCATCTACAGCTATGACTAACACCTCACACTGAGTCATGCAAGCGTATGTACAGCCAGCGCAGTATCCGCCTGAGAGCGCGAAACATAGCAACACATCTCATTCACATGCACTTCGATAAACTCCCTCTGGCTCTGCTGACTTAACGCTTTTGGCTGTGTATTTATGTAACTGTTAAAACGAAAGTCCAGCTGGTGTCACAGCTAGGCTGTATCTGAGTGATGGGTCTTCGTTGGTGTAGGTGAGTGATCTTTGGGTGTGTCAGGGGGCATCATTACCGCACACTGATTGAGTAGTATTCCTTCAGTGGGCAGTGTGGGTTCACCCGGTGCAGAGAACCAGAATGAGTCATTCACATTGACAACAGTGCAGCATCAGTGGGATAGACAGAGAGAAATGTCTTCCCACATTACTGCTACAGAGAACATACGATTGATAGTCAACAACAGGAACAAATATAAAATGAAAATAGCATTTTGTATAGCCATTGCATGTTACCAACTTCAAGTCAGAGTCAAAACCTGACATAATTATGACATGCATTCTTAAAACATACTATTTAAATAGTAAAACATGCATGGATCTTTTTATAAACCGTCATTTCTGAATTTTATGAATCTCATTCTACTTTGTTTACTCTAATTTAAGAGCATGAACGTATTGCAGTGGTCTTCTATGTTCCCGGGAATGTATATAGTGTGTCGCATTGTCATCAGGATGTGGGTTTGTGTAGGAAAGGGTAATGAGATTTGCGATTGGTGCATTGTTTGGGTGTGGTTTTGGCTGGTTTGTCTTATCTCAATAAGTTTGACACTATCATGATGACTCGGGTCTCTCCGCAGTGGTGCTGCTGTGCGGTTTGGAGATGACGCAGCACTTTCTTGACCTTTGACTTTTCCCCAGTGGACTAGATCCCTCAGTATCTCCTTCCACCTTTCGGCAGCAAAGTGAGACGTGTTTTTTCAGTTACCTTTTCACCTTTAAACAGCCTCAAAGATCCCTTAATAATCCCTGGTTATTGAGCGTATCACATGCACGTGACTACATCTGATTTTAATTATGTAGCACCTGTGGAATGAAAGTAATTACATGGATATGCTACCGTTCAAAATTTGAGGTCTGCAAGATTTTTTATTATGAACATTACGCATGGATGCATTAAACTGATCAAAAATGAAAACAGAAGAGACGTAATGTTACAGAAATGTAACATTCAATTCATCAAAGAATTCAAAAAAACAAAACATATCAGTTTCCACAAAAATAAAGAACACATCTGTTTTCAACATTGAATTATAATATCAAATGTTTCTGGATCATGTGATATTGAAAATTTAGCTTTGCTATCATAGAAATAAATTACATTTTAAAACACATTAAAATGGAAAATAGATAGTTTAAATTGTAGTAATATTTCACTATATTAGTGTTTTAGTGTATTTTTAATCAAGCAAATGCAGTCTTGGTGTATTAAGACACTTTCAAAAATAATTACATAATATTTACAATATATTTGTTTAAATATTTACTCAAACTCTTGAATGGTAGTGTACATGATGGTGACCTTATATACTCATAGGAAACAAAAATAATACATTTTACATTTTGCATTTACATTTAGTCATTTAGCAGATGCTTTTATCCCAAGAAAATTATATATATATATATATATATATATATATATATATATATATATATATATATATATATATATATATATATATATATATGAAACCTCTGAGCAGTAATGTTCAAAATCAGAGTATTTTCTGAAATGAGAAAGAGAGAGCAGTTAAGAGACGGGGAGAGATGGACAGACAGATTTGAGGGTGTGTTGGTGCACCTTTGTAGAATGTTGATGAGACAGAACAAGACGGGTTTGTGTGAGATCTTGCACACCTGCAGCCACTATCTGAAAGAGCTTCAGTGTGAACCGCAGATGTGTTGTGAAGGTAGCAGAAACATTTGATGAGTCCTGACATGTAGTTATGCAGATTCAAGGTGTGATATTGCTTTTCTAAACAATCTAACTTGAGATTTTCACCTGGCGAATCATAAAAAAAAACGATATTTGACTAAGAAACCACCCCAAAAAATGAGCAATTGCATATTAGTGTGCTAAAATCATTCTGAGCATGTAAGCAACCATAAATCAGGCATTGTGGCGATGACTGAAGCACCAATCGCTATCTTTAGAAAATGTAAAAATGTAGTTTTATATTACTTGCATGCTTTCAAAACTCTCGGCTGGCGTTGCTTCACAGTCGTTCTTCACTGGCTAGCTTTATGTGGCTCCACCTTGAAGCTGCCAGTTGAAGAGCTGTTGTGGGTAACCATAACAACAGACCACCAGAGGGGGCGTGGTCAAGAAAATTGGACAAGTCGATCAGAATTCATGAACATATTTTATTAATCAGATGGATTTTTTTCTCCCTAGAATTATAGTTTTGAAACATGGTTGTGTTTCTACTGCTAGTGCAGTTTTATAAATGCCTGCAGTTGGATATTGTAGGTGTCACGGATTACCTGAGCGCTGAGATTTCCACCTCCAAACAGAAGAAGTTCAGCCTGGTGACGTTTGTGGACACTCCAGGGTTGGTGGATGGAGATATGGTGTACCCTTTTGATGTCAACAGTGCCATCACCTCTTTTGGTAAGGCTGCGTCTCTTCATTTTGTACAGTTTAAGCTTCTATAGCAGTTCCTGGAGCACCACCCCACATTTTGCATGTTTTCCTAATCAAACACCTGACTCATCAGCTCATTTGTAAGAGACTCAAATGGTGCATTCAAGGTTATATTTAAGAGTTGGCAAGTTGTAATTACAAGTTGTGTTCAAATTACTTTGATTGGAGCAAGATGGCCATGCACCTTTTTTTAAATTTTAATTCATAAGAACTCTACTTCTACAAAATTATAAGCAAAGAATGTAAATCTGTGTGTTTTTGCTTTATGGAGGTGCTGTAAATTGAATCGTTATATATACTATTGTAATTATACAATACTATCTTTTTTTGGAGCAACTTAGATTTATTGTACAGGTGAATCTCAGAAAATTAGAATATCATGAAATAGTTAATTTTGTAACTTATTTCAAAAAGTGAAACTTTCATATATTTTAGATTCATTACATGTAAAGTAAAACATTTCAAAAGTTTTTTTGTTTTAATTTTGATGATTAGAGCTTACAGCTCATGAAAGTCAAAAATCCAGTATCTGAAAGTATTAGAATATTTACATTTGAGTTTCAATTAATGACCATCCCTACAGTATAAATCCTGGGTATCTCTTGTTCTGTGAAACCACAATAATGGAGAACACTGCTGACTTGGCAATGATCTAGAAGATGAACATTGACGCCCTCCACAAAGAGGGTAAGTCACAGAAAGTCATTACTCTAAAGTCAAGGGGTGGCTGTTCACAGAGTGCTGTATCAAAGCATATTAAATGCAAAGTTGACTGGAAGGAAGAAATTGGATAGAAAAAGGTGCACAAGCAACAGGGATGACCACAACCTTGAGAATACTGTCAAGCAAAGCCATTCAAACACTTGGGAGAGCTTCACGAGGAGTGGACTGAAGCTGGAGTCAGTGCATCAAGAGTCACCACACTCAGACATCTTCAGGAAAAGGGCTACCAAGCCATTTCTGAACCAGGTAAGACGCTTCTGACGTTGTCTCTGGTTCAGAAAGGGCTACCAAGCTACCAAGCCATTTCTGAACCAGAGACAACGTCAGAAGCGTCTTACCTGGGCTGTGGAGAAAAAGAACTGGACTGTTGCTCAGTGGTCCAAAGTCCTCTTTCAGACAAAAGTACATTTTGCATTTCATTTGGAAATCTGGAGGAAGCCTGGAGAGGCACAGAATCCAAGCTGCTTGAAGGCCAGTGTGAAGTTTCCGAAGTCGGTGATGATCTGGGGTGCCGTGACGTCTGCTGGTGTTGGTCCATTATGTTATTATGAAGTCCAAAATCAATGCAGCTGTCTCCCAGGAGATTTTGGAGCACTTTATGCTTCTGACAAGCTTTATGGAGATGCTGAGTTCCTTTTCCAGCAGGACTTTAGCACATGCCCACAGTGTCAAAACCACTTCCAAGTGGTTTGCTGCCCATGTTATTACTGAGCTTGATTGGCCAACCAACATGCCTGACCTGAACCCTATATGGAATCTATGGGATATTTTCAAGAGAAAGATGAGAAACAGTCGATCCAACAATACAGACGAGCTGAAGGCTCAGTAGTGCCACAGCAGAGCCACAGACTGATCGCTTCCATGCCACACCTCACTGATGCTGGAGTTTGTGCTAAAGGAGCCCCGACCAAGTATTGAGTGCATAAATGACCATACTTTAAAGAACTTGAACTTGTCTGTTTTGCAAATCCTTTTTTTGATCGATCTTAGGAAATATTCTAATATTTTCTTTCTTTTTTTTCTCTCTTTCATGAGCTGTAAGCTCTAATCATCAAAATTAAAACAAAAAAAACTTGAAATGTTTTACTTTACATGTAATGAATCTAGAATATATGAAATGTAGGATATCAGAGACCGAATCATGACGATCATGTTTGAATCACATATTGTGTATGTCTTTTTAATAACTATTGAATGGCTTAAGAGTCAGAAACTCCTACTCTTATTAACGACTTTGTGTTGGTGTTCATGTGCAGTATCGGGGGGCTAGGCTAGTTCTCTGAGATCTTGTGTATTACATTATTTGTGTTTTGTAAAGATCTATTAACTGAAACTGATTTAAAATTATTTTTTCTGGGTTGTTTCACTTTTTTTATTAACCATTTTCTCTGTCAAGGCAAATTTCTCTTAACCTTTTTTGTCTTGTAGTTAATGTGCTGTATGTTAACTTTGTGTACCAGTGAAGATATTGTTAAATAAATCTATTAAAAATGTGTTTTAATTAATGATAAATAAATAAATCTGATATAAATATATAAAATATAAATGATAGATGAATTGGCAGAAATAAAATGTTTAAGTACTAAAAATACTAAAACTGAAATAAAAATAAATTAAAGTTAAATATGAATATTTAAAAAAAAAAGAGTAAAAATTACAAAAGCACGTAACAAAATTACTAAAACTTAAGCTAAAATTAAAATAAAAACTGAAAATGTAAAAATAAAAGCTAATTCAAATACTATAATTGTATCTAAATAATACTATATTAACACTGACATAAATACTGGATATACACATTTAATGGTTAAAAAAGTTGTTAAAATAATTTAAAATTATCTGAAGCATTTAAATTGTTCAGTCTTTCTTTTCAGAGAAAATGGACCAAAAAATATTGATGACTCATTTTGTAGCAAGTAGCGAATCTCACTAAATTAAAGGCTATTTTCTATTTTAGAAAAAGATAAGCTCTTCAGTATGCCCAACCCAACTTCCTGTTTCAATAAATCTGTCAACACAGGAACAAAACTTGTGTTTTTCAAACCTTTTAAAATGATCTTTTTAAGCTAATGAGACAATACAGTATGTACCAGTAAAAAAGTACCGGTAATAAAGTTTGATTTTGTTTTATTTTATTTTTTTTGTCTTAAATTAAATCACACAACTATTAGATTAACAGTTCTTCTCATTTTACATATCTGTGTATTTTCAGGTGAGCAGGCGGACCTCATCTTTGTGTTTTTTGACCTGATGGGACAGGCTTTGTGCAAGCTTACATTGAACATTGTTAAGAAGTTGAGTGAGAAGTGTGGAGACAGACTGCGCTTTTACCTGAGCAAAGCTGATGAGGCTGGACGAGAAACGGACAGACAGGTGTGTGTGTGTGTGTGTGTGTGTGTGTGTCTTTACTGCCCTTAAAGTCAATATAAATATGTGTCTTTACTGCCCTTAAAGTCAATATAAATATACAAAAACATTTTAGCTCGGTAAACTGTTACTGTCAGGACTTACAAATTTAATATGGTCATTTCCAGTCTCACTTCAATCTGTACTCCTGATCATAATAGTTTGTTCTCTGACAGGAAGCCAAACAGGTGCTATTACAAATTCAATCCTCTGGGGTTTCTCTGTCGCTTTAACCCATCTTTAGGTCAAATGTCTCAGTCAGTGTTGGTGTTGATTTTATTCCCACAGCGAGTGATGATGCAGATTGTCCAAGAGCTGTGCAGGAGACCTGGACTCAACAAATGTGGCTTCGAAATGCTCAAAAAGTAAGAGATGATGGTAGCAGATTGCTGTGCTGGTTAATAGTCCATGGTTTTCCTCCTAGAAGTGACATGAGTAATGGAAGGCCTGCCCATGCTGCACTGCTGTGTCAGAGGAAATAGATTTATGTCTCTCTGCAGCATTTACATTCATTTGTCTGTCAGCAGAGACACTTCTCTTACAAGCCCAACTTAAAGGAGAAATGGATGGACTGATACTAATAAGACATAAAAGATAAACTTGATTTCACACTGCTTTATAATGCACTACTGCTTTTTTTTTTTTTAGCTTTTTTTAAGACTTTAAAAAATATATTTAATACTTTTATTTGCACTGACATAAATTGATCAAAATATACAGTGCAGATGTTTATAATATTACAAATATATTCAAATACATGCTGTTGAACTTTCTATGTATCAGAAAATGTTGGTTTCTACAAAAATATTAAGCAGCATAATTGTTTTCAACATTGAAATTAGTAACAAACAAAAACAATTCTTGAGCACCAAATCAATTTTTCATCTGCTAAAAATGCAGTTGTTCACATCCTTAAAAATGTGTTTGTTTTTTTTTCAGTGGCAATGCTCTTAATGCCCATATGTGAAGTGACATTCAGCCAAGTATGGTGACCCATACTCGGAATTCGTGCTCTGCATTTAACCCATCCAACGTGCACACACACAGCAGTGAACACACACACACCGTGAACACACACCCGGAGCAGTGGGCAGCCTTTTTATGCTGCAGCGCCCGGGGAGCAGTTGGGGGTTCGGTGCCTTGCTCAAGGGCACCTCAGTCGTGGTATTGAGGGTGGAGAGAGCGCTGGACATTCACTCCCCCCACCTACAATTCCTGCCTGACCTGAGACTCGAACCCGCAACCTTTGGATTACAAGTCCGACACTCTAACCATTAAGCCACGACTTCCCACCCATATGCATATGCAGCTTTGTTTGTAATGACCATAAAATAATTCTTCATTCCATTAGTCCACTTTTTGCTATACAGTGTTATTGCATATGATAGTTGATACTATAGATAGTTGATAAAGTGAATATAAAATTATTAAAGTTTTGTTTTTGTGTGTTTGTGTGTGCAGCCCAGCAGATGCATCAACCAGATTGATGAGGTTTGCAAGACCATTGAAAAGAGCATAAACCAGGCAGTCCAAAAAACACTTGACCAGCTGAAGAAAGACTGCAACCTGATCATCTCTACCATCAACCATACACTGGAACAGGACCGGTACACATACATCCATCCACACTGTATCTGCTCTGCCTCATGACTCTAGAGCTCATATATGTAATATTTATCAGCTTGGCATGTATTTGTCTTCCCTCAGGATGAATGTGAGCAGTAATAAAAGCAATCGTTTTAATTCTTTCCTGTGTGGAGTTCTGGGAATCTTCCTTCCATCGCTCTTCATCATCAGCACCTTCGCTCCAGAGGAACTGGACTTGGACTCTCTTGTTGGAGAGGGATTGACTAAAACGCTCTACTTTTCCACAGTATGTACTTATTTTCTGAAGATTAAGATTGGTTCCAATCACAGGTGACTGTTTTATTTGTTCTGTTTATCTGTGTGTTTTTTAGGGTGTAGTTGTGTATCTGTGGGACTGGATTCCTGAAGATTGGCAGATAATGTTTGTGATCATCTTTGGTGCTCTTTTATGTTCTTCTTGGCCAAGTATTTTGCACGGTGAGCAAAATTGTCTCTAAATGTTTTGTTTTATTGTCACAAGGGGGCACCGTAACTCTGACATCGCTTACTTTTATTTATTTGATGCTTTATCTTTTGGCTAGGTTTAGAATAGCTATTTATTCAACAGTGTACAGTGCAGTGTGTACTGTGCACAGTATGCAAATTTTCTATACAGAATAACCAGATACTACCATTTAAAAAAACAGTGCAACAAATTAAGCCTTTTTACATAATTTTCTCCACTTTCACAATGCAAAAATACATTTTTACATGCTGTTGGTTCAAAAACTGCAAAGTAACCAAATGTGTTCTCAAGACAACACTCACTGAATATCAATATGCATGTAATGAGGTCTAGTGACAAACATGATCGTTTGCATCATGCTTACTATTTTACATACTATTTTGAAAGGTCAAGTTAGTGTCACCAAACAGAATGCCAAAATAATGACCTGCCTGCCACACTGCATCTCCTTCATGTATATTGGTGTATATTAATAATGATAACACTTTAGATTCTGCGTGAGCATATTCTTGATCCCTTAACCTTCCCCAATACCTAAACATAATGAGTTTTTGGCTCAAGGTCTGCATTTAAAGTCACACCAGAGGTGTTCAGCTGGGATCAGGACTTGGCTTTCTGCAGACCAGTCAAGTTCTTCCACACTGACTGAATCAATCATGTCTTTTTGAACCGTGCCTTATACACAGAGACACTGTCATGTTAGAATAGAAAAGGGTCCTGTCCAAACTGTTGCTATAAAATTAGAAGCACACAATTCCCTAGAATATCATTATATGCTTAAACATTAAGATTTGTACTCATAGAAATTACTAAAGTAGTCAAACATATTCATTAGAAGGGGGTGACCCAATACTTTTGGCAATATAGTGTATATTAATATATGTCGAGATATACAGTATCTGTACAATATATCAAGATTTTAATCTAATGCTATCAATGAATGCTAGCATTTAATCTTTCATTGTACTGTGCCACTTACTGTAATTCGATTCTTGAGCTGATTTCTGTTTTTTAAACGGTCACGTCATCAGTTTAACAGCAGCACTCTCAATGCTCTGATCTCCTTCAGTCAGGGCAGTAAGACGCTGACTAAGAGAGAGAAGAAGAAACCGGCAGAGAACAGCGATTACATCCAGGATGTCGTCAAATCCAAGAAGGTACAACATACATTAAGCATCATTGTGAATATCATAATTGCACATAATTGCACTATCATAATTGTGAATTCATTTAGCCATTCATTTCCCTAAAGATAACATTAGTCTTACAATCGTTGCTTGTGTTGAAATTTACATTACTGTTCAATAGTTTGTGGTCATCATGTTTTTACATTTTTATTCATTTATTTATATTCAGCAAGTATGCATTAAATTGATCATTTAATGCATTATTGAAATAATTGAGCAGTGTAGACATTTATAATGTAACAAAATCATTATATTATTATTAATATAATGGAGTAATGATGCTGAAAATTAAGCTTTGCATCACAGGAATAAATTACATTTTACAATATATTACAGTATTAAAAACAGTCATTTTTACATTGTAATAATATTTCAGGTACTGTTTTAACTGTTCAGCGTAAGAAACTTCTTTCAAATACATTATAAAATCTTACCAACCCCAGAATTTTTGAACAATAGTTTGTTTTGCTAGTGTCTCAAATTGAAACATAAGTAGCAGAAATAGTGTGAAAGTGATTCTTTACTTAATAAATTCATTATTAATTTCTGTGAAATTGTCTCTTCAATTCCACACTCTGCTTATTTTCAATTCACAACTATTAAAATTCCATGTAGGTAAATATTTCTGTTATACAAAACTGTATAATAATTATTATACAGTTAAATATAGTTTGTTCTTGTTAATTTAGAGCAAAACTTGCCTAATATAATTTTTTTTCATTTACCACATTTGACTTTTTGCATTATAAATATATTACTATAAGCATTTACAGTTTTTTTTCAACTGCTTACACACAAAATCTTTACTTGTCACACAATTTCTGAAACCTGAATTACTTTCAGTCTTGTACAGAAATGTACATAAGAGCTCATGAAAGAAGAGCGTTTTGAATAACTGTGTATATGATATATCCAAAAATATAATACTATGGCAAAGGTGAATGCAGTACTTCATTTTGCAAGAGATGTGAGGCATCTTGCATTTTATGTGTGCAGTTCTTGGATTTCTGTGTAAAGTTTTGAAAAAAAAAAAAGAGGCAAAGTTTTGAAAATATAAGCAGTTGAAAAAAACTATAAAAATATGCAAATAGCAATATATAAATAATGACATACATCAACATAAAAGGCTAAAAAATAGCAAGTTGCAATGACTAGCTGACAAGTGCCTAAAACCGCTCTAAAATCATCGAACCAGAGCAGTTTAACCAGCTTGGCATGGCTGTGAGACTAGCTAACCACCTTAACCTCCAAGTTGGTTTTTCAGCAGAGATGTGAGAGAACTGAAAACTGAACCTGCATTTGAAATAGAAGCCTTTCGAAGGATGTTTGTCTTCTAATCTTGTAATATTTGTCATCTTTATCTTAGCGGAAGCTGTATGAGGAGTATCTTCGCCAGTGTGCTGCAGAATATGATTTCTGAAGGAAGTCTGCATGACAGCCGTCGGTCACATCAGAGTCGTCTGAATAATTTATATAAAGTACATCCACCTGTGAAACAATGATGTAGTTTCATATTTACATGAGCGAGAGTAACAAATCGGTGCCTTTTTGTGGATAGAGTTGAACAAAATGTGATATACAAACATGACCTCAATATATTCTTACACCAGCTAGTTTTTCTATATGAATCATTTTGAATAATCTGACCTTGATCTGTTTTTAGCCAATAAGCTACATTATCACCATGTAATGAGATATAAGTCAGAGACATTAGCCTGGTTTCTGTGGCCTTCTTTTGATCTCCAGGAGCACTGTAGGAGAAACCAAAGGTACTAAATTCAACCTCATGTAAACTTTACACAGTGTTTATATTATCAAGTGACATTTCTACTTTTTATAATGCAACACAGAAGACTTTCTCCCAGCAGCCACAGAAAAAGCGCTCAACTTTAGGTCTTCCTGTCATTCATAGATGAATGTGAATGTACTGCTGCATGTTTGTCTATGTATATGTCGCTTGTATATGGTTTTAAAATGATTGTTTTATAGTGTTCTGAAGTGATGCTGCCTAAAAATGATAACATTTTAGAATTATTCTCCTAGGGCATTGTTTTATGAATACTAAGGACTTGCATTTTTTTATTTTTTTTTGGAGAAATAGCTGGTTTTGAAGATTTTTACCCGTCCATATATACAGGGTGCAGGGTGGAATCATGCACGGATTCATTTATTTATACATTTTTTATTTTATTAGCTTATTTTATTTTTCAGCTTTTTAAATGCACATTTTAAGAAACTCTTAAAATAGCACTTCCATGAGTTTGAAATGAACATGCATTTACCCCAGTGTTGCAAAAATGCATTGTTTTATGACTCAGATTTCATAGCATATTGTTATACTGATTTTCCAAATGGATGTTACTTTAAATTTAAGGCTTTCAAATGTTTTAGTTTTCTTTTAGCTATGCTGATTTTTACAGAACAAAATGCCCTTTGACTCAAAACTTTTTATTCCACTGTCTTATACTATGATAAATTTCTTGCTATGTTTACTGTAAGTATATTTGAAAGTACAAGCAGCACAATAAAATGTTATAGCAACAAATGTATTCATCTTTTTTTATTCCACCAGAACCTGTCCCATATGACTGAAACCTCCAATCCCTGAGTTAGTATCAAAGAAAAGCTAAAGGAGGTCAGAGCTACAAGAGAAGCATTCGTTATTATAGTGTACAATCAACAATCAATCAGTCTATCATCAATAAATCATTTCACGATTAGTCAAAAAATACAAGCCTCTTATAATATGAGCATTTCTATAGTTAAAGTTATAGCTTTAAATATTTGTTGTCTTGTGCAGTTTACTAGCAGGGCAACCACAGTTCCCATGAGCAAGAGGTATATTGTCACCGTTAAAGGTCAGCGAGTGTTTCAGGCCAGTCCTGGTGCACGGGGTCATGCTTCAGTTTGGGGTGAGAACATTCAAATGACAGTATCGCTTTATTGCCATGGAGATTATACTGTGAATTTGAACTTGAAATACTTGATGGCTGGGAGAATTAAATAAAAGATTCAGCAATTCATGAAGCCTGTCAATAACACGTCCAGGTCATAGTTTACCCCAAAATCATAAAAGAAAAAAAATATATATATATATTTTGCATAAAGAAAATAACGTCTAAAAATATACTGTATTACAGTAATAAGTAAAACATTGAAGGAGGAATGTGCTTAACTCTCGTGAAAATAATGCCCTTAAAATGTGAAAAAAGAAGAAATGTTTATGTATATATATATATATATATATATATATACACACACACAAATTCTCATTACTGTGATATATGTAGAACAACATTTTTTATTTATATCAGGAAATATTAAATACAGTACAACAAATGCTGCTATGATTTATACATAATTTTAAATGAGATCTAAATAAAATGTTTTTTTTTTCACAATTTTATTTTTGCACTCTTATTTTGCATTACAATAATGAGAATTTGGGGTAAATGTTATGAAAATAATGTCACAATGAAAAAAAAAAAACAATGGTCCTAAAAACAGGCTTCATTTTCTTTAAAGCAAAATATTATCTCTATATATATTTTATTTCTTTCAGATTTTGGCTTTGTGTGATTCACCCATCTACCTGTGAATTTTGATATATGTATGATAACACTATATTATACATTGTGATGTATGATAATACTATTATCATACATTATATTTGATTTATTCATAGACATTGACATATGGACCTTGTTACCTTCCCTGAATAATGATCCCACATTAAGATCCTTTGGGAGAGTCTTAATGAAAACTAATGCCCTATGCATATGAATTCTCATGCATCTGCTCTCTCTACATCTACAAACCGCCACAAGCGAAGCTGCATATTTTGATGTGAGCCAGACATCAGCTTTGTTCTCGTTCCTGTAGCCAGGCTATTCGGTAGAAAAAAGTGCAGTCTTATTGTTTGAATGTATCTTCAGTTAACAGCTATATACAAAGTCACGTACAAAATGAAATATGACAATTCCCCTTAACCGATCTCCCGTGAATATTGTTTACAGGCAGATGCTTCATGCAAAAGAGTCGACCAACCTGCAAGAGAGAGAGAGAGAGAGAGAGAACTGTCCCGTCTAGTACAGAGGGTTAAAAACCAGGTATGGCTCATTTGTTAGTGCTGTGAACGGATCCAGGCCCGGAGAGGTGACACCTCACGGGAACGAGGTCCTCGGCACGGCCCAGGTGCTCTGGTTAGGACGGCGTACGTCTCCCATCTAGTGTCCCACTTAACCAACTGCAGCTGCAGCACTAAGACTACGTCTGTTACAGGAGATCGTCCAAGTTTGGCAAGGAAAACTCAAGGAGTTTGCTGTGCTGAGCCGATCACATCTTCACTGTGAGCCTTTGTCGATCAACCATGACATGTCTCCTGTCCTGCAGGAGAAAATAATTCAATGCAGAATTTCAAACATCAGTCAATGTCCTTTCTAGTTAAGAAGATTCAAATGCAAGGAGTGTGTGTCAGAGTTATAATCATTAACTAAAACTTTAAAAAAAAAAATTGTTAAATGAAATTAATAATAAAATAAAATAAAATATTAGGTGAAAATCTTGAAAGTTCAAACCGACGTACTAAAATTACCAACTGAAAAACTAAAACTAAAATAAAATAATTTAAACCCAATTTAATATGATTTTTTTTTTTAAAAAGAGTCAAAAGCAAAGAATTTTAAACATCAGTTACCGTCTATTCTAGCGAAGAAGGTTAAAATGTGTCTGTCAGGGTTATAAACGTTAACTAAAACTATTACAAATGTTTTTGTTAACTGAAATAAAATTAAAAATATTAGGGAAAAAACGAAACTAAATGGAAATTATAAAGTGAAATTTAAAAGTTCAAGTTAAAGTAAAATTATTGAAAAACGTACACCGAACTAAACGTACAACGGGCATGAAAATAAACTAAAATAATCATATTTAATATATATATATATATGCTAAAAATTAAATTAAAATGTAAAAATATTAAAATAAAAACTAAAAATATAAAAATTAAAGCCAATTCAAAATAAAAACATCTTGCTGTGTTAACAATTCTAAAATGACACTGGTGTGTGAGCAGGCCTTGTGTAGGACACGATGCAAAATAACGTAGGTCATGTTCTCACACTTGCCAGGTTGAACAAACATTCTTGAATTAAGAGTAAATGCTTTTGAATGAGGCAAAAATAAACTCATTGTAATGGGGATTTTCTCATGCTCTGTGTTGTAAACTGAAAGAAGTCTCTTATGCTCACCAAGGAGGCATTTATTTGATCAAAAATGCAGTTAAAAAACAGCAATATTATGAAATAGTATTACAATTTTAAATAACTCTTTTCTCTTTTCTATTTGAATATATTTATTCCTGTGATGCAAAGCTGAATTTTCAGCCTCATTACTACAGGTGTCACATGATCCTTCAGAAATCATCCTAATATGCTAAAGAAACATTTGTTATTATAATCAGTGTTGAAAACAAGTCTGAACTGAAAATCTTACTACGTCTGTTGTTTTCTGTGAAACTAGAAAATGTTCTTACTCCACATCACGTTTCCTAATCGTCTTTCCAGAGCCAAAGACTTCTGCAACCCGTGACACAATGGGGTCGTAGTTCATACTGGCCACGGCCACCACCTCCTCACTCCTGTAATCACCGCAGATTAATAAACACAACACACACAGCTTGCATCAGCTGCACGGGAAATACCGTAAGAACTCTGCTACAACTGCAATAATATAGCACAATATTAAATACTTCTATAAATCATATAATAAAACATTTTTACATTTTCTGAAGTAAGCCGAGTTGTGCTTGTCCATGCAAAACTCACAGTCACAATGCAAATAGTTGCCAGGGCATTTCTAAGCAGTTGCTAAGGGGGTTTAAAGGAATTGAAAAAATACTATGGAAGTCAATGGCTACCAGCAACTGTTTGGTTATTAACATTCTTCAAAATATCTTCTTTTGTGGTTTTGTACAGCACGAGGGTGAGTAAATGACAAAATGTAGATTTTTTGGGGGGCGTGGACTATCCCTTTAAGTATGTTGCAGTGTGTTTGCATAAAACACTAACTCTATATAGGCAATATTATAACAGTGATATTTGCCTTAGCAAGTGATGCCCAATAAATCTGGCTATTATTTTGATCTATTTCTTTCATCTGTGAGATTAAGATCTTTTTTCACTTTGATTTTATTTATTCATTTCACTTTCTAGCAGCTGGAGATTTATTACCACAGCATCCCAAGAGTCCTGAGTCATTAAGGCCAGTTTCAGAAAATAAGAATAATGCGTAATGAATAATGTGGATTCTATAAATTGTACAGATGTTGTAGAGATTATGTCTAAAAAAAAAAAACATAACCGCATAATCTTTGCAACGATTAACATAATTAACAATATCCAATATTAATCACAGAAACTATAGTTCAGTCCCTGCAACTCATTTTAATCAGAGACTCAATAATGCTTTCTGAGCAACTCACTTGTGTAAAATATTTATATATTTTTTTATATTATTATTTTGAAGTACTTTTATCAGTTACATCAATAAAACGACATGATTTATTCATAATTGTATGAGCCCCGTTTAATGACTACATACTGTTGTTTTATTAAATCATAAGACACTTAGAATAAAACAAAACAATAAAAATATATGATTATTGCAATAGTATAGTACTATAAAATAAAAAGAGTACTTCACAATAATATATAACAATAATATCATATCCTTATCTAAATTAGAACTGATTTTTGATCTGATCATTTTCATTTTATTTAACTAAATTTAGAGAAATAAGAATAAAATCAACTCACTTTGTGTAGAATGCCACAAATTTGAGCTCATCCAGATCTCCCTGGATGACCACATCATCAAAGCCGTCTCCATAACCTTGACAATAAGATTAAAAGCACTTGTGATGCATCAGAGGAGCACTGACGCTGAAACTACGTCAGTCATTTATTTAATCGAAATGAAGTGTGGCTTTTTTGTGTGTGTGTGTGTGTGTGTGTGTGTGTATTTTTAGTACAAGACATTTGTCCTTACCTGCATATCGTATGCTTTTCCCAAACATTGCTGTCCAGAAATAAGGCACCGTTTTAATGTCTGAGGCCTTTCCCATCATGCTAAGGGCAGCCACTCTACCTGTGGTGGAAGACCGTGTAAAAATGAATGAAATATTATTCATAAACAATGGCATCTCTGGTATAAGCACATAAATATACATCTCAATGTGCTACAGGTCTTACCGTGTACGTGAGCCATCTGCCAGTGGGGTATGTTCCCCTTCTTATTGCTACGTAGAGCAAGAGGAAACGTTACCACATCACCCCCAGCAAAGACCCCGTCAATGTTCGTCTGCATGGTCTGAAACGGTTAAAGGTATATGTTTTCATACGCGTTGTACTGTAGCTTGTCCTTTTGTAGCTTATTATCATAAAATACTCAACGTCAATGTACTAAAACAACAATTTATTACTGATACAGTAGACATAAGCATGGGCAGATTAGCACAGGTTGCAGAAACACACATGCTCTGAATGGCAACAGATGTTAATGTGCTAGAAGATACAGTAACAGATGTACAGTACGTATGGAACAGCAGTGCAGAAAGACTGAACCTTATTGACTGGGATGAATCCTTTGGAGTCCATGTGCACTCCGCTCTGCTTTAGGAATGCTGTGGCTGGACTGGAGCCTAAAGACATACACACACACACACTCACTCACTCACGATCAGGACCCCAGAACAAATTTGTATTTTATATTGGGGCATGTTGTCACATGTGTTTTAAAGCTTTGCTTTGCTTCATGAATAATTTTGTATTTCATAATTCTTTTACTGTTTAAATCTTGCTGAAAAGTTTAGTAATGTGACAACATGTCCCACAATGTTCAGTGAATGTATTTTTACACACACACACACACACACACACACATATATATACATATATATATATATATATATATATATATATATATATATATATATATTAGTGCTGTCAAACGATTACTCGCATCCAAAATAAAAGTTTTTGTTTGCATAATATATGCGTGTGTACTGTGTATATCTATTATGTATACATAAATACACACACATACAGTATATATTTAGAAAATATTTACATGTATATATTTACATTTATATAATTTACTTTATATATAAATATATTTAATATACAAACATAACATTTTCCTTAAATATATACATGCATGTGTGTATTTATATATACATAATCAATATACACAGTACACACATATGTAAACAAAAACTTTTATTTTGGATGGGATTAATCATTTGACCACTAATATATATATATATATATATATATATATATATATATATATATATATATATATATATATATATATATATATATATATATATATATATATATATATATATATATATATATATATATATATATATATATATATATATCCATTTTGGGGTCAGAATTTTTTTTTAAGAAATGTATACTTTTATTTAGCAAGGATGTGTTGAATTGGTCAAAAGTGACAGTTAAGACTTAGAATGTTACAAATTTTAAATTTTAAATATATTAAAATGGAAAAGTTATTTTAAATAGTAAAATTATTTTCACAAAATTTTGATCAAACAAATGCTGTATTAGTGGGCAAAAGAGACTTGTTTCAAAAACCTTAAAAAATTATATTTATTATTTATTTTTGTAGCCAAGACTACAATGGGAGAAAAAAAATGAGAGGCCAAATTTCAGTAATCACACAGACTCACCTATGCCAATAACACAGACGTCAGCTCTCAAGACTTTGCCACTTTTTAGAACCACTTCTTTTAACTATTGAAACAAAAAACAGTTTAACATGTATGTCATAGTTGCCAATTTTCTTTCCACCATGACTTATAATACAGTGTACAAATCTCATTACGTTATTTCTTTAGGAAGAAATAATTATCAAAGTGTAATTTCATAATAGGTCACAGTTCTGCTTATTCTCAATTATACATTAACAGTTTGCTGACTGTGTGCCCACTTGTGTTATGAGTTCTGGCCTTTTAGCCCAGGGCCAATCCATTATTGCAATAGCAGTGTTTGAAGATATTCAAAGCTAAGCAGTGCTACTGTGAAAGCAGATGTAATTAATCACTCTACAGGAACGAGAGCAAGAGAGAGAGAGAGGGACAGAGACAGAGAGAGAGAGAGAGCCCTACACTTCACTGAACTCTTGTTTCTCTCACTTTCATGATACCTGTCCATTATGCCCTCGCATCTCATACACCTCGTTCAACATGTAGAACTTCACCCTGTTTGACTCGAACAGCTGAAGAGAGAAACAAAATACTGCTTGAATATACAGTAGGTTTAATGTGGTTAATTCAATTAATGCCAAAGCAAATGCAACTGATTTAACATTTACTAAAATATATTGTCAAAATGTAATAATTTTGCTTTCTAAGCTTCAAAAGTTCATATTTACTCAGAATATATACACCAGAGATCCCAAACCAGGGCCCCATGACCTTTGATTTGGCATTCCATGCCAAAGAAAAAAAGAAATTGATTTATAAATTTTATTTATAATTGATCATTTTGTTTTCATATTTTTTGCAATATTTTTGAAATATAGCGAGTATGAGTGAATGTCATTTTTTTTTAAATTACAATATAGATGGGTAAACACAACCCTCAATGAACTTTGATTTTTGAACCTTCATAAAGTAAAAGTTTGGGCACCTCTGATGTACACCATTTAACAATTATTTAATGCTTAAATCTTAATATTCTTATTTATTTCATTCTATATATCTAGTTATTTTCTGTCACCTTCATCAAGGTTTTTCCCACTTTCTCTCCGAGTGCTTTACGGAACGGCACGGCCTCTATGCCAATCACCGACACTGAGTGAGCCTTATCTGTGAGAGCTGCGGCCACCTCCATACCTGAACACAGGACAGTGCATAATAATCATTATCAGAGGCCCCAAAAAAATATAGACACACCTACATGAAAAGTGTGCTTGAGCATCTATCTTTAGAATACGTGTCACGTGGTATTTAGTTTTCTAATGACACGGGTTCATCTTAAATTGTGGCTTAAATGT
Source organism: Barbus barbus (assembly GCF_936440315.1). Taxonomy (NCBI): domain Eukaryota; kingdom Metazoa; phylum Chordata; class Actinopteri; order Cypriniformes; family Cyprinidae; genus Barbus; species Barbus barbus. The sequence goes on from NC_136734.1 coordinate 5,442,583, forward strand.
TTTAACACTTTTTGGAGCTATTAATTAACTATACAGAGAATACATACATTATGTAAATTTCACATCAGCTCTTACCAATAAATGAGGTTCCAACGATGACAGCATTCTTACTGCTGGCGAGTGTAGCAATGCTGTTGGCATCTTCTGGTGTTCTGAGGTGAAACACATTTCCCACATCTTTGCCTTTGTAGCTCAGAGGTTTGGGTCTGTTAAAGATACAACTTATTAATTACAAAAAATTAAATGCATTTCTCTTTCTTATATACACTACTCTTCAAAAGTTTGGGACTGGTAAAAAAAATATGTTTCTGAAACACAACAACAGAAGTATTATTTTATTAATACGTATTATTATAGTATTTTTTTTTGCAGAAACTGAGAAAGGTTTTTTAAAGAAGAGCAACTGATTTTTTATTTTTTTTGCACCGGTGTATTTTTGTTCAGTGTTTTGATCAATGTAATGCACCCTTGCTAGATAAAAGTGTTAACTTCTTTAAAAAATGTAATTAAATCTTACTGACCCTAAACTTATGAATGCAGGATCATTTGGTAGCTGTAGTCATGTTTACCTGCTCCCTGTGGCAATGAAGAGTTTTCGATACTCCATTATAAAACCATCCCGAAATGTCACAGTCTGTGTCTTCACATCCACAGAGACAACCTGTGACGAAACATATGGCAATTTATGTAATTCTGCATAATAATTTGTAAAAATGACAGATTTAGAAAAAAATATATAATGTTCTCACCTCTTTCTCTAATAGTATCTCTATGTCGTGCATCTGTAAGAAGTCAGATGAGCGCAACTGAAGCTGCTCAGCTGTGCTCTCTAAACACTGAAAAAAAGAGGGATGGGCATCAAATCAGTATTATATTTGCCAAAAAACTAAAATCTTCTGTTGGAAAAGCAGTCTTATATTCATTTGATATGGTAAAACTTTGCTCCCACACTGTTCTATGTACAAACCTTACTCAGTTTAGGCCTGTCGTAAGGTAGATGTTTGTCCGTGGTGCACATGACTATACGGTCAGTGAAACCCTCCTGCCTCAGAGTCTCAGCGCACACCAGACCAGCAGGACCTGAGTGAGAACATCAACAAGGTCAAGGACAAGAGGAGGTGGCACCTTCATCTTGAGCGTTAACCTGAATATAAATGCATGAGTTTATTTGATGCTTTGGATGTTATCTTTTACACTATATAAAGTACATTTCATTATCATTATTGTACATTATCCAGATTCATCACCCACAATTAAATAGACAACAAGGTTTATCAGACTTGAAATAGCTAACCATGGGTCATTCTAAACCTAGGCTTAACAATGATTGAATTCATTAATGGGTATTCATAAGCTTATGTTTCACTTTGTACATTCAAAAATGTGCGAGACTTCCGGTTCATTAGCCGCTGAAATAAGTTAACGAGAAGAATAACAAAGTGCAGTAATCGGTAAAAGTGTTTGCACTACAAACTAGTGTGTTCATAATTAAGATAATGCATAAAATAATATGGTAAGACACACCAGTTTGCAATATCGAGTGGCAAAACAAGCTAAAAAATAGCTGGAAGCAAATGAAACCGGAAGCCAGATCCATTCAACTTAAAAATGGCCGCACCCAGCCGCCCACTCTTACGGGAACAATAAGGTTATAGGCTAGCAGAAAGCTACACGTATAAACTGTACTCTAAACACCAAGGATGAATTCACTAAAGAGTACACATGTTATTTCAGTGCAAAAACTGTATATTATTACCAGAAATCCAGTTTACCCACATAATGGCACGGTGCCATGAGTATTTTAAATCACTGTCGTTCTTTACAGGGTAAATAATCTCTGTGTACATTGAACCTATTGCATGTAAAGAAGTCAGCACTATTTGCATGTCGCAACTAATTTTTTGTTCAAATTGAAGATAAATGTCTGTAAATATAGATGCATTCCTGTAGAACAACGCAGACAGTGTATGGAAATAAACAACACTACCTAGTGAATTCACCCCTATGTTAGTGCATTTTAGTCTCATTTTATAACATTATGGCTGCAACCTGATCCGATAATGAGAATGTGGCTGAATCCAGTGCTGGAATGGATGACAGCTGAACATTTTGACATGGCCTTTGACCGCCGCTGAGTCTGAAGAGCCTGTCAGGAAACAGATGATTCCCCACATCACCATTACAACTGCTGTTAAATATAACTCTCTTTACACACGCACTCCAGAGAAAGAGAGACTCTTCACCTGCTTGTTTGCTCTGATTATCACCTTCTCCTTTTCGACTCTGACCTGAAATAGTGGGAAAAAATTAATTGACATGACAGATTATTATTACATAACAGAGGGATTATGAAAACACCCCCACGGCTTAGTGATGACACACATTGAGGTTCATTTTCTCTCCTCTGATGAACTCATATATCCTCGGGGTGTATAAGAAGCATGTACTCCCTCTGTGTCTTTTTGAGAATATGCTTTTTTTTCAATTCAATAGGTCTCATTCACTAGTTTTGCATAAACCTGTGAACATTTCCAAACAAAAATCACGATTCATCAACTCACGCTTATATTATTTTCTAAATATTGAAATATTGGATCAATTTAAATCCAAGTCAAACTGCAAATGCACTTATATCACAAGCCAAAGCCTAGTCGGCTTACAAAAAATTTATACAAGTAAATAAATCAATAATTTTTTTATTAATATATAATATATAATATACATTTTATAATAAAATGAGATACCTATTTTGTATAAATCTATCAATAAATATCAATTTATTTATAAATAATAATAGTATTAATATATTATGATTCATCAGTAAATTCACACTTATATTGTTTCCTAAATCACTAGCCAAACTCCTTGATGGTTTAAAAATATTTATTAAATAAATAAATACAAAATATTATTAACATATGCTAATGATATTATTATATATTATTCATTTTATATAAATAAATGCATATTTATTTGTATATAATATATATGAATACATTATGAATCATTAATAAGTTCTCACCTATTGTTTTATAAATATAGGCTCAAATTTAAAATAACTGCAAATATACTAAAATTACAAGCCAAACTCTTGGTAGGTTTAGGCTTAAGAATTTATTTTTTTAATTAATGCATAAATTTATTATCATATATGATAATACCTTGCAGATATTATGCATTATATTATAAATAATGTATTTATTTTATGCAAATCAATAAATACTTTTTTACAGTCCATAAGAACAAGCAGACGCAGTGAACGTTCGGAGAGGGACTTCTGGAGAGGTTGAAGAGGAATGTGTGTTACCTGGAAGGTAGGCAAACTGTCTAGGCCAGGAAAATCCTCAATATCGCCCGTAGTGATGTTAAAACATGCCCCATGCCATGGACATCGCACATGCCCTTTTGATAGCACACCTGGAAGAGAATAGTTTTTAAATACACTCTGATAGAGCAATCTGTTTTGCTATTTGATAAAGCTTGTCTAAGTGTGTTATAAAATCCTCTGAGAGCTATTGGTATCCCAAACTATGGAATGCAGAGGACCAGGAGTGCTCTACAGGACGTCCCTCACCTTTGACCAGTGGAGCCCCATAATGTGGGCACTTGTGTCCCATGGCAAAGAATTCTCCATGTTCCTCAATGAGCAGAGCACGACCTGCCCCCAAATCCACCTCACGCATTCTGCCAAACACAACATATAAGATCAGCACAGATCTAATATCCAAAACTCAACCCAATAGATACATTGAAAGGTTACAGCTGATGTATGTCATTTATGTGGCACCAAAAGGGAGATAAAAACTGACATTCATCGGCATTAAGAAACTTTACATAATTTTTGTGGTTTTTAGTTCATGTTTCCTATCTTTGATCCCAATCTATATGCTAGCGTATTCTTGAGATTGACAGTTGAATTTTAGCAGATATATGGGTTTCAATTTTACAGTCTTTCTCTTCCTGAAACACAAACTAAAATATTGATGATATCACTTTAAAGTGAAGTGAAAGTGAAGTGAAGTGACATACGGCCAAGTATAGTGACCCATACTCGGAATTCGTGCTCTGCATTTAACCCATCCATAGTGCACACACACAGCAGTGAACACACACACACACCGTGAACACACACCTGGAGCAGTGGGCAGCCATTTATGCCATTATGGCGCCCGGGGAGCAGTTAGGGGTTCGGTGCCTGGCACCTCAGTCGTGGTATTGAGGGTGGAGAGAGCGCTGGACATTCACTCCCCCCACCTACAATCACTGCCGGCCCGAGACTCGAACCCACAACCTTTGGATTATGAGTCCGACTCTCTAACCATCATTTAAATCTGTTTTTCATTAGCTCTAAATAGCACACAAGCATGCACTCAAATACAGGAACATGACTATTCGGTACTGTATTAAAACCAAGAACTTACTGTCCATTCTCAAGGTCTTTTACATGGCAGACAGATGCCTCTATGTATTCTCTGTGTTTACGGTGTGGCCGCAGTGTCATAGTGTCCTCATCTGAACAGTGTCCCAGAGATCCGTTGGGTCTGCATTCTGAAAATGGACTGGCCTTTCCATTAGGAGACATCAGGTCCACCTCTTTCTCTTTGTCCAAAAGAGTGAGCTCAACTTTGACCTCTACTGCAAAAAAATGCTTGATATAAGTACAAAGGAATAAGACAATTTTCTATACTTTTTTTCTATACAAACTTAAATATATTGCTAACAGTTTAGTAATTGTTCTTGTTGTGAACAGACCTTAAGACACTATAATGTCATGTCTAATGATTTAAAAATTCAAGTGCATTACAAATACAGTGTAGAAATAGCATTCCGAGTTCAAACACAGATTGGAGAAGAATATTGGAAGCTGAAGCACCATTAATGTACGCAGTCTTTATAGAAAGTGATTGTGAAATGTGCTTCCACTACAGTCCGGTCTCACTCTAGCTTTCTCTCTGGCCGGAAAAATGTGCTGAGGGCCTGCTTCTTATGCCTTAATCACACAGGAATTCACACCTGCTGAGTGAAGCTTAATTAAAATCAATGGAAAATCATGCAAGATGACTTGAGCCGGCAGAGGAAAGAAAAAGAAAGAAAACTCGCCTTCTCAGAGCTGGCTGCGGACACTTTGTTTTTTTGAGTCAGAACTGGGAAAATAACATCTGCCAGATCATTTAGTGAACATGCGTATCTATATAGGTTTCATCAATGAAACCACATTTTCATTCCGTTCCCTTATTCAGCCAACTAAAAAGATAAATCTTTGGACATAAATGACAAGCATTAAATATAAAGATAAGGTGTGTAGACTATTTCAGTCAAAGGGCTTCATTTAAGCAATAGGTCCAGTGCTCTAATATCTACTGTCTAATATGTATTTTTCCTCCCATTCCCACTCTAACTAAAGGTAATCATTTTGATTTTAGTGACAGCTCAACAGACACTGGATTTGGAGTCAGCATATTGCTTCAAAATTAATAAATTGTATTCTTTTCAAGCAGGGAAGAGTTTGAAATAGTGATTCTTGAATGCTTTATGTTGGTGATTCTCAAAAAACTGTTCCATTTGTGCCTCATTTGTGTCCCCATAATAAAATTGAACAGGATTCAGAAACGTAGTTATGTTATTTGGTGGATTTAGTTTAGTGTGCAATGTGGAAAAAATACATTAAATAAATTAAAGAACAGGTATAATAATAAATAATAAAATGCATTTATTTTCATCAGAATATTAACCAGATTATTTATATTTTTATCAATTTAAATTTTCTTTTAAAAATATTTAATATTTTTTTAAAAATAAAAAATATTTTTTTCTGTCATGTATGGAACCATGTTTCTGCCATGTGATTAAAAAAGGTAAATGTGACTTTTTCTCTCACAATTCAGACTTTTTTTCTTGCAATGCTGAGTGTTTTTCGCAATTGTGAAATGTGACCCTGGGCCAGTCATAAGTAGCACGGGGATATTTGTAGCAATAGCCAGCAATACATTGAATGGGTCAAAATTATCGATTTTTCTTTTATACCAAAAATCATTAGGATATTAAGTAAAGATAATGTTCCATGAAGATATTTTGTAAATTTCCTACCGTAAATATATCAAAACTGTCCAAAATTTTTATTAGTAATATGCATTGCTAAGAACTTCATTTGGACAACTTTAAATATGAATTTCTCAATATTTTGATTTTTTTTGCATCCTCAGATTCCAAATTTTCAAATAGTTGAATCTCGGCCAAATATTGTCCAACACTGAAAAAAAGGATTCATTGAATTTACTCAGTTTTTTTTAAGGTAAGTGGTTGCAATCGATTTATTTTAGCTACATTTAAATAAAAAATGAATAACTTTCAACTAAATTTATTTAAATGTAGCTCAAATAAATTGTTTGCAACTTCTTACCTTAAAACAAAAATAGTATACATTTTTTCAGTGTATCCTAACAAATAATACATCAATGGAAAGCTTATTTATTCAGCTTTCATGTTGTATAAATCTCCAGGTCACAAATATAAACTTGCAACGGTGAGAAGAAAATATGTATTATGAGATGCAAAATAGCAATTACTTTTTTTTTTTTTTTTTTTTATCCCATGATGGAAACAGGCTTCCATAGCAATGGTTTAACATGTATTAAAAAAAAATTTTAAGTAAAAGTTTAAGTACATATATCAAATTATCATTTTATCTTATCATATTTAATCATATTTATGTAATCAAAATCATAATATTATACAATACTGTTCAGACTTTTTTTTTACGATTTTTGAAAGAAATTAACAGTAATATTAAAAAATTATTATTACAATAAAAAAAAAGTTTTTATTTGAATGTATTCTAATATATAATTTATTCCTCTGATGGAAAAGCTGAATTTTCAGTATTTCATTACTCCAGTCTTCAGTGTCACATGACCCTGCTGATTTGCTGCTTGCATCACCGACCTCCTGGTAATCCTGTCGCTCCGATATTGTATGGTCAAAACAGAATAGATAGTCATAGTCATTTCTTATGTAAGTTTCCAAGCACAGTCACAGACTTCAAAAGGCCACAGTGTCATAGTCTAGCTCGGGCCGTTTCGCCTCTCTCTGCACCCTCTGAAATCCAACACCCACGGTCACACTTTCACAACTGAGTCTTTGGTCAGATGAAAGTCGTTTCAGAGCCCCTGAGTAGTACCCCCTCCCCCAGCCGCCATAGAAGAGAAAGAGCAATACATTGTGAAACATTCGAAACCCAACTCATATTGCACTGTCTAATCCTCTTGAACACAGAGCAATTAAGAGCATTAAAATTCCTCCTGCACTAAAGGAAAGCCACATCACAACAGCAGTCATGGGCCACGTTAACTGACCTATATATATAGAGACACAAGTCGCAATTATTACAGGATTTAATCAACAGGGAGCGCTACACAGACAAAGGGTTTTCTACACAAGTTTGTTCATCACCTGGTTTGGGTTTGGAGAGGCATCCTCCCATGGTGGGCCCGGAGTGAAGCCAGGTGGCCCGATGAGAGGGAAGCCCAGGGTGGGTGTTAGCGATCAGACACACAGGGTGGGCCGCTGGACCTGGATAAGGTAGAGGCAGCGCTGCAGGGGGGATGTTTGGGCCTGTCGGGCCCACACGGCCATCTCAGAGATCAGCAACTGTACATAATACACAGCCTGAGAAAAGACAATGTATAATTGTTGTAAATCTAATTTACAGATTCTTCTTATTCGCCACTGCTTTGCTATAATTGACCAGTGTTTTGGGGACTGAGGTGCTGGTGCCCCCAACTTGCTTAACCAGCAGGACTTTTTTGACCAAGCATCTTTATCAGGTTAGTTTTGCTTGTGAGCAAATCCACCTTACCAGGCAAACATTTAATACAATGCATTTAATACAATTATGCCAGTTAAACTTTTTGATAAGTTAAAGCAATTGGGGATTCAACATTCCCTTGCTCTTTGGATTTTTTTGCAAAACAGAACACATGTAGTTAAAATAATTCATTCTCAAGTCTTAAGACAATTAGTGTGGAGGCCCCACAAGGATGTGTACTGTCACCATTATTGTACTCTGCGTACACTAATGATTGTGTTTCACATTGTAAATCAGTGCAAATTTTGCAGATGATACTACATTGATTGGTGCAAAAACAGATAATAACGAATCGGACTATAGAAGGGAGGTTTCTACACTGTTTGAATATGTTGTACTCATAATCTGAAGTTGAATGTCCTAAAAACAAAGGAAATGGTGTTTGATTTCTGACGGAGGACAAATGCTGTCTTGCCATTGACTGTAATGGTCAGGACATTGAAAATGTTCAATGTTTTAAGTTTCTTAGGACTAACATCTCTGCAATGTTAAAGTGGGACGACAACCTAAGAGGCATTATTAAAAAATCCCATCAAAGGCCTTTTTTCTTAAGACAGCTTAAAAAGTTTAGCTTATCTAAAGTTGGTATGTTAAATTTTTATAGAGCTGTCATTGAAAGTGTACTGACTTTCTCACTTATAGTGTGGTTTGGTTGCTCCACAGCTCAGCAGAGAAGTCAGATTTGTAATATTACTCGGGCTTCTTCGAAAATTATTGGTTGTGATCTTCCCACTATTGATGAGCTCTATGTCTCACGTTTGCAGAAAAAAGGTTTAATTGACATTGGCCTTGCGGGGGGGAATAAATGGGCAGTTTTAATTCTGAGTCAGGTGTTTGTTTGTTTATTTATTTATTGCCAAACACCCTAGTTGTTTGGAATTTGCTTGGTGATCTCATCAACAATAATAACATAGATTAACATACATGCATAAATACATACACATACATAAATCCAACTATACATATATGTCCTATCAATTATAAGGAGTGAAATGCAGATGCATAGATAGAGGACTTAAGAGCATGAACAATCCTACAATAAGTGCTGTTCAGAAAACTAGACTTAGTTTTAATTGCTCTAAGGCATCTGCCTGAAGGAAGAGGAGTAAAGAGATGTCTGGCTGGATGTAAGGGGTTGGCGGATTGTTAACGTAACTGATGATATACAGAGAGTTAAACGACTTGGCACAAGCTGATTGGTTCATGTTGCATATGCAGCCAATGAGCTTAATGCCTTGCATTTATATAGCTGGCTAGCATTCACTTGAGATTCCTGCAGCGCGCTTTCACAGTTTCTCTGAAACCCTCCACCTTCCCCAGCTGCAGCTGTATAGATCTGCGGGTTATTTTTATGCTATTTGTGTAGCAGCAGTATGTCTTAAATACTCATGGCACCGTATTGCCATATGCACTGGCAGTAGCAAGTTCCTGTACTTGCTTGCAGCAGCAGCAATAATCTACAACTACAGCAATAACCAACAGCAGCAGCAATTCAGCAGCAGCGTAGCAGATCTATTCTGCCAAGACCAAATACATTAACACTGTCATATCCATCACCATGCTAAAATCTTCAGAGAGTTGTCATGATTGAAATCAAATAAAATTTAAGTAAAATTTAAGGCAGGAGGCAGAAAACAAATAAGTTTAATAGGTTAGGGTACCTATTTTTTTTTCCTAGCCAAATTTGGACCCATTTGTACATTCAAAGTTAAAATTAATTTGCTTTCACTCATTTAGCAGATGCTTTTATCCAAAGCGACTTACAAATGAGGAAAATAGAAGCAATCAAAACCAACAAAAGAGCAAAAAAAATATTTTTGGTGAAATAATAAAATTCAGTGCACAAAAGATTGCTCCACTTCCATTTGCTGTCTTTACCTGTAATTTGCTACTGGCATGTTACTCAGAAAGTTTTAAATGTCAAAAATCCATTTGGTCATTTTTGTACAGAATGGCCTGAAGGTCATGTAACCCAAATTTGGCTAAGACTGGACAAACTTTGCAGGTGTAGAATATATACTGTATTTAATATACATAGAGAGAGTATATTTAATATACATAGAATATATACTGTATTTAATATACATAGAGAGGAAGAGTCATGGACATGGAGAGAGAAAGAGAGAGAGAGAGATTTATAGATATATGAACATTAAAATAAAAACAAAGAAATTAAAATATAATTAGTGACTAAAATTAGAATGAAGGTAGAAAACATTCCCATTGAGTCATTGTCCATGACTAATTCGCCTGCCTCCCTTTGAACATGCAGCAATTCGGCTGTTGCACAAACAGCCTTCAGATGACTATGTCAAGGCTAATCAAATGCAAATGTTGTAAAAGTGTAAATGATGATGGGAACCCAGCCAGCCAACAAAATGCAATATTAAGGTCAAAAGGTTCATATCAACTTACTATTCATATTCATTTTATTGCAAATAGCCCTTGAAGTCAATACCCTTGCTGCTGATGCAAATCAAGAAAACTGCATGTTTGACATTGATCTATGATGTCTGTGTCCATGGTGAGCAGGATAGTGCATTCAGAAGCCCCTTTTGAGAAATGCAAGAATCCAGGGGTGGGGCAGGAACACAACTGACCCTGTCAGAGAATACTAAATGTCAAAGTATAAAGTTCTAAGTTTACGGTGACTAAAGATATATTTAAAGCAAAGAATATGTTTAGAAAAAGAAACGAAATGGTCAAAACTAATATGTATGTGTTTGCGTGTGTGTGTGTGTGGGGGAGAGACAGAATAAGATCAGGAAGAACAAAATGTGTGTGCTTACATATGCATGTGCATGCATCTTAAACACACCAACTCTAATTGTTCTCAGTTTTCCACTTACATCTTGTTTCAGCCCTTTCCCAGAGTTAACCATTACCTTCACTGAGGCATGTACTGTACTTTCACTAATACTACAGAAGTGCTTGTTTCACAGCCTTCAAAGTACTCTCTGTTTATCCCCAACCTCTTTAATTTTTCTGCTCAGGAGAAGGAAACAGGCTTAAAAATAAAAATCACAGATTTCAGGCTCACATAACTTGAGCTTAAATGCTTCAGCATCGGGGTCTTAGCTCAAGAGCCACTTGATATTCACATCACACCCAAAGGTCTGTGAAGTGGCGAGTAAAAAAACAAATGTTTGCCTTAATTAAGGAAAGGAAATGTCCCACAAACAAAACAGGAGCAGAAGCACCAAACTTTGGGAACCTTTAAAACACAAGCTTTGAGAGCTGTTACATAAAATATATTTTATGATCATCTGTTTGTGGTGCACATTTTGAAGCAAATTACATAAAAAGGACAAAAAGAAATAGAATGAACAGAAGTTACTCTACTAATTCTAACACACTTAATTCTCCTCTCATCTCTCTCAGAGCTCTGCCTTGTTTATGGTATTTAGAGATGCAGCATGAAAAACACATACTTTTAACAATCCCAAAAGCATCACCAAAATGGACTGCCTGTAACAAGCAGCAAAAAATAGACCGCCTCCCTCTTCCTGCTGGCAGAAAAGAGCCATTTCTGCTATTCCTGAAGAATTTATGAAAATCTCCATAGCAACTGTGAATCTGTCTATAGAAGCTGTGCATAATGCATTATGGTTTATGGCTTACATGACAGTAAATAAATAAAGTGGTCATTTTAATTCCACCCTCTCTCTCTCGCTCTTACCCCTGCCCTTTTACTATACATAAGAATACATTTATCAAATAATAAACCTACATCTCACTAAAAGCTAGTGAAATCCAGTAATAAAAAAAATCAGTAGGCCTCATAAATTTTACATTATAATTAGCAAATAAAGGCAGTATAACAAATACTGAATAATACCTTATTTTTTGTAATGAGAATGAGATTTTATTGCATTACAGTAATATTAAATAGAGAGAAAATCATGCTTAAGTGTCAAATTGACAATGCAAAAAACTGTCTTTACTCTAGAACAGAAGTTACTACCTTCCCTCATTTGCACAAACAGACAACAATTATTAAATTTAACTATTAACTAACACAATAAAAACATAATAACATAAAAAAACATGGTTTTTGAAAATAAACTCTTCATATATAGTAGCATCTAGCAGCTGGGTTATGTAGGGGGTAAAAAAAAAACACAGGTGCATTATTTCCACATATGAAAGAGGAAAATTAAATAAAGGGGACAACCCAAAGAAAAGAAAAGGGGGAAAAAAACAGATAAATAAGAGATCTTTAATATCTTAAATGTTTAGACTGCAGTCAGATTTTGGCTAAACGCATCTATTAAATGCATACATGTAAATGCCAGATTAAAGGGGGCTTTTGTTTAATCTCACATGTGCTTTATCAGACATCTCAGTATCTCAAATTGTGCTCAGATATGCCAAGATACCAAATCAGATTTAGCCAAGATCAAATTATCTTCGTAATGATGCTTATATATAGCAATCAAAATGTATTGCTCTAATCTATTACTGGAAAGTTGGCATGAAACACTATTGGGGAGCTGACATGCTGACATTACAGTAGTACATAACATTCTGAACTTCATCTAAAACAGAATTCTTAGAACTAAATCATGCATGCCATTTGAAAATTCATATTCATTGAGAGGCTAATTAATCCATTAGCCTAAATTAAAAATGTAAAAGTGAAATTATTTTTTAATAATATTTATCACACCACATAACTATGTAAAAATGAAACATTGAAGGTAAACAGGTGATTACAATGGTGAAAAAATCTATATAGTTTGTTTTCATTTTTCATGTTCCATTCACAGTTCAAAGGTGTTTAATCAAAAAAACCTTGAAAAAAATGCATCGCAGGTTCCACAAAAACATTAAGCAGCACACGTGTTTTCAACATTTATAATAATAATAAATGTTTCTTGAGCAGCAAATCAGCATATTCGAATGATTTCTGAAGGATCATGTGACACTGAAGACTGGCGTAATGATGCTGAAAATAAATGCAACCTTGTTGAGTACTTCTTTCAAAAACAGTAAAAAAATCTTTCTGACCCCAAATTTGTTTTTATGGCCGTAAATACTGATGTTGTTCTGTTTCTGATGTTAATCTGTATGTCAAATATTGTCCCATTTGTAAGAAAGTCAATAGTCCATTAAGTCTGAAGAACTATGATCAGTAATATTTTCTTATGTAGCAGTGTTCAGGACAAACACTGTCTCTCTCAGGATCATTATTGATCCTGCAGGCTTTCATATTCTAACCCTGCTGTTCCCTCAAATCATTCTGACAGTCGCATGTTACAGCTCTACTCACAATACTGCAATGTAGCAGCAAAGCTGGCCTAAGACTGCATTATAACAGCAGCTCTGCCCCACCATCTAAAGCCATTTCATTAAAACGAGCAACCCCATTCCAAACAAACAGCCTGCAAAAGCATTTTCTCTCCCCCTGAAAGCCTTAAGGAGACAACCTGCACAAGCACAACTGTCCACAATCTGAGCAATGACTGACTGACTGCCCTGCCAATGACAAAAACAATATATGACAGTCAGTCACCTACTGTATGATCAGGCCTGTCTCTCATCCATCCTTCTGTTCAGCTGCCAAGAACTGGAAATGTCCTGTTATGTCATCCAGTAAATTTGAGTGAATGCTGAACTAGACTTGTAAGGTTTGTCCCCTTTCCACACCCACAACATCCCCTTCACCAGCGTGCACACACACACACACACACACACACAATCAACTGGACTCTGAAAGACACGCGAGTACACAGTGATGTGTGTCCTATAGCCATGACATGAATACTGGATGGTTTCAGCAGCTACGTAACTCCACAGGTGGAAGCATGTGCCAGCAGTTAGACAGTGAACAACACAGCTGAGTGCCATCTGAGAATCAAAATTGCATTCAACTGCAATTCAAAGATATTCATATACAATAAGAGTCATTTTTCACAATTTGCCAAGACAAACACATACTGTCTCGAAGTATAAAAGTTGAAAAAGTCTTTCTTTTTTTTAAAGAAATGTATACTCAAATTCAGAAAGGATGCGTTAAATTAAACAAAAGTGACAGAAACAACATTTATAATGATACAAAAGATTTCTGTTCCAGATGAATGCTATTCTTTTGCTCTTTTAATACATTTTTTGAATCCTGAAAAAAAGTCTCCTACTAATAAGCAATGTTTCTTAAGCAGCAAATCAGCATATTAGGATGATTTCTGAAGGTTCATGTGACACTGAAGACTGGAGTAATGATGCTGAAAATGTATTCTTGCATCACAGGAAAAAAATATGTAGTTAAAAATACATTAAAATAGAAAACCTTTTATTTTAAATTGAATAATATTTGACAATATTAATTATATTATTTTTGAATATAAGAGAGCTTTCAAAAACATTTTAAAAAATCTAACTGATTCCAAACATTTGAATGGTAGAGGCCTTCTTGATTTTTATATTATATACTTCTTTATATTTTAGAAATGATCTTTCATTTTATGGCCGCAGGGTGGAAGAACACTTAATTTCACAGAAATTAGTGTCTCAAACTGTGCCCAGCATTACAAGATACCAAATTCTGAAATCACAGGTCAGAAATTTCAAGAACTCAAATGTTTCTCATTAAATTCATCCAAGGTCACAGCTCTTCTCAAAACCACCAAACAAGTAACCTCTATACTTTAAAAACGTCCCTTTGCAATGATATTTTGAGTCTAAACTTGACCGGCAGATAACGTTTTACTGACCAGCATCTGAAAAAAAAATCCCTTGAGGTGAATTTGAGGTGAGTCAATGCAAACCGCGATTTCAGAAGTTGTCAGCAGTCCCCAAGTAAAAAAGTGCCTTCTGATTAAACATTAGGGCATTTGCCCTGATCTCAAGACGATAAAGTGTCTCCTGATCGAAGGAAGATAATTCAGAGTACAAGCACTCACAACAAAGCAGAACTCCTTCTCTCCTGTTTCCATTCAATGATATCTGTCCCTAGTTTTAGTCCACAACACAGTAAACCAGTTGCACTGCAGCCCAGCTGTTTGATCAACATGTTGTGGGAATACAGGCAAAGCATCACAGCATTGTTTGAGTGTTTACACCAGAACATTTACATGTACCCTCAGTCAGGGATGCCATGTACTGTAAGCAGTTGCTGTTTTTAGCTGAATGCATGTGCTTTGCAAGCAAACAATGACGTGTTTGCAATAATTTAGAGACTTGCGTGTCAGGAAACACTGTTATTAATGATTATTATTAATGATGACCTGTGATTCACAGCTTCTGGATATTTCTGCGGTTCTCATTCCTATAAAATCAAAAATATATTGCATTTATGACAGGGCGCTCATCTAATAATAATTCAAATAATTAGAATAAATAATACAATAAAAGTTTATGCAAATTTATGCATTTGGCAGATGCTATTATCCAAAGCAACTTACAAAAGAGGAACAAAAGCAGTTCGCCAAGGAGCCAATAATATTCTGAATAAATCTTACAGATCTTATAGAAAAATAGATCTTTTTGGTAGCCAGTCCAGCACCCAAGGGCCCACAAGGGTCCATCTGTGGCCCCTTTTAAAGAACAATGTCTGAGCGATAAAAAATTTCCTTTGTTAATCCCCAAAACTACAACAGCAGTCTAGAGTTGTAGTGAGATGTAAAGAGGCTTTTGTTTGACTTTAGTTTATCACTTCGAGCTGCCACAGGATTATTACAGTGCAAATGAAATTCAAATATTGGCTTACAGCTAATCAGATTCCTCATTAGGAGCTCTGAAAAGAAGAAACAATCAAACAACATCACCTGATAGTGGCCTTCTGACGTCTTCTGATATTTGACGTGTTGTATATGCTCCTTGAATTCAGCTGAAAGTATTGTGACCTGCTGTAATCTTTTCAATAATCAGAAGTTCACTGAAGTTCAGCACTGATCTGGTTGTGGAATTTAGACGCTAACCTTTAGTACATTGTAGGTTAAGGCACATACTCATAATTCTAGCTGTTACTTGCACATTTACTTTAACAGTCAATGCAAATGGTGTTTGAAAAGTATTTGGTCAAAATGTTCAAATACACCATATAAAAATACATTCTTTCTATTGTTTTATAAACCACTGGGAAACAAACAGATTACAATTTGCAGTTTAAGCCTGAACATTCATGGGAGAAATCTTGATATATTCTTTCAGAATCCTTCAAGATTGTGTTATAGTGTACAGCTCAGCAGTACTTTAATATCTTTCTATGTTCGATACACTGAAACATATTGGAGTAGAATTTACTTTAAATCTTTTTTCACACAGAAATAGCTAACTTCACATTAACACATGTAACACATGACATTTTGATTTTCATGATTGTGGATACCCCAAGTGGGGGAAATACACTGTTTAAAAAAAAAATAATAATAATTGTCTAAGTTTTTCTACTACAAAATATCACATTTAATTGAATGTTTACATGCCATTTGAGTAAAAATTGTTTCTAAACTTTTTTTCAGTGTAGAAAGAAAAACTGATGCTGAGATAGACGGAGAGAACTAAAGTTTACTTAAGTTCATTCATCATCTGAGATCTCAATGCACCACTACAATACTCCAACGTTGTGGACCTCAAATCTGCACCAATCTACTGTACCTGACCAAATAGCTTCGCTGTGCGAAATTCAGCCTCAGATGTCACACGTACGGAGCTTTCTTTTATCTTATCTGCTAGCAGAAGTTCATTAAATCTGATAGGACACTGTTCCATGCGCTAGTAGATTACAATCTGAATTGCATAACATTGCCAAACTGAGAGTTAGATCTCTACTCACCTGGTCCGGTCTAAATCAGGTGTGCTCAGAGTTTTCAGCATAAGGCCAGAGGTGTGGAAGCTGCTGAGATGTCACTAGATATCCGGTCTGATGTTATCTGTGGAGCTGTATTGGTGTTATTCCTCTTTCCTATGGAGAATTCCAGAGCGCAGCACTCTCCTCTCCTGCCTCCTCCTCACGCTTTTACTGCAGTAGCCCAAGATCAAGGCACAGTCCCACCACAAACCTCTGACACACACACACCAGAAAGCAGAGGCGCTTGTAAGAACTGCTCTCTCTTACGCTCTCTCTCCGCTTTTGTGCTTGTCTTTCATAAACACCCTCTCTTTTTACCCCCTTCTTTCTTTTTTACTCACTCCTGCTCTCACTCTCTTGCTCTCTCTCTCTCTGGCGGCGGTTGGGGTTGCAGCAGCGGGACTCTTGCCAGTAACTCAGCTGTATGCAGTATTGATGGAGTTGCTCAGGGATGCTAACACAGCATGAATTTTCCCAGCGCTCCAAACTTTCCCTTTCGCTCTTCACCCCCTCCGGCACCTCCTTTTTGTCTCTTCCCCAACCTATCAGTCTGCTACCTTTGGTTGACCACTATCTAAATCACTCTGTTCCTGTGATCTCTTTTATTTTCCTTAGTTTTATTGAGCTTGTTCTCTCTCAAAGATATTACATTGTGGGTCTAATTTGCGATTAAGCAGATCAAATCTGGGGTGGTGATGGCGCAGTGGATAAGACACATGCCTTTGGTGTGAGAGACCTGGGTTCGAATCCACTGTGAGACACCAATGTGTCCCTGAGCAAGACACTTAACTCCTAGTTGCTCCAGAGGCGTGCGACCTCTGACATATATAGCAATTGTAAGTCGCTTTGGATAAAAGCGTCAGTAAAATGTAAATCTCAGGTTCTTGCTTCATTACTGTATGCTGCCCCTGTGGATGATCTTTCTACAGATCATTAGCGCTCATTAGTGCCGCTTGCTAAGACTATCACTATTATTTTTGCACATACTTAGGTTTAGGAATTTGAATGAACCTTTAACCCTGAGTAATGGTTAAATGCAGGTGGTTTTGTGACCCCCAGTGAAATTGTTCCTCAGGGGATATTGATATTGATGCGATATTGTAGCTGACGGCTGCATGGTTACAATTTTATCTCTGATAGAATCGATCTTGGAAGTAAAGTAGTTCATAAAGTCATTACTGCTGTGCTTTTGGGAAATGGCAACACCTGTTGATGCTTTATTTTTTGTTAATTTAGTGACTGTATTGAATAAATACCGGGGGTTATGCTTGTTTTCTTCTAGAAGAGACGAAAAGTAATCAGATCTAGCAGTTTTTAATGCTTTTCTGTAGGATAGGGTATTTTCCCGCCAGGCTATACGAAATACCTCTAGTTTTGTTTTCCTCCATCTGCGCTCCATTTTCCGGGCTGCTCTCTTTAAGGTGCGAGTGTGCTCATTATACCACGGAGTCGGACTGTTTTCTTTGATCTTCCTTAAGCGTAAAGGAGCAACTGTATCTAAAGTGCTAGAAAAGAGAGAGTCCATAGTTTCTGTTACATCATCATCTGCGCTGTTGGATATGCTGAGGAATTGAGATAAATCAGGAAGATTACTTACAAAACAGTCTTTTGTGGTAGAGGTGATGGTTCTACCATACTTGTGATAAGGAGTAGAATTTACAGTTTTAGCTATATGGAGTTTACACAAGACTAGATAATGATCTGAGATATCATCGCTTTGCTGCAGAATTTCAACACCACTAACATCAATTCCATGTGACAGTATTAAATCTAGAGTATGATTTCGACAATGAGTAGGTCCGGAAACGTGTTGTCTAACCCGAATAGAGTTCAGAACGTCTATGAATGCTGATCCTAATGCATCTTTTTCATTATCGACATGGATATTAAAATCGCCAACAATTAAGACTTTATCTGCAGCCAGTACTAACTCAGATAGAAAATCAGCAAATTCTTTAATAAAGTCTGTGTGGTGACCTGGTGGCCTGTATACAGTAGCCAGTACAAACATCACAGGGGATTTATCACTAACACGTGTTTCTCTAGATAATGTTATACGCAGCACCATAACTTCAAATGAGTTATACTTAAAGCCTGCCCTCCGAGAAATACTGAGAATATTGCTATAAATTGTGGCAACACCTCCCCCTTTACCTTTTGGACGTGGCTCATTTTTATAGCAGTAATCTTGGGGGGTGGACTCATTTAAAGTAATGTATTCATCTGGTTTTAGCCATGTTTCTGTCAAACAGAGCAAATCTAGAATATTATCATTGATCAAATCATTTACAAAAAGTGCTTTTGTAGAAAGGGACCTGATATTCAGTAAGCCAAGCTTTATCAATTGTTTCTCTGTATTGTAAACATTTTTTATTTGTTGAACATCAATTAAATTGTTACTCTTAATTTGGCTTGGACGTTTTCTGTATTTTATAGTTCGGGGAACAGACACAGTCTCTATAGTGTGATATCTGGGTGAAGGAGTCTCTATGTGCTGAGAATTAACTGACTTCTGTGACGTGAGGCGGCTAGCAGACGGTCGGTTTAGCCAGTCTGTCTGCTTCCTGACCTGGGCCCCAGTTAGTCAAGTACGAACTCTAAGACTATGTGCCATATTTCTAGAGAGAAGAGCGGCACCACCCCAGGAGGGATGAACACCATCTCTTTTCAACAGGTCAGCTCTGCCCCAAAAACTCGTCCAATTGTCTATAAAGTCTATGTTATTCTGCGGGCACCACTTAGACATCCAGCCATTGAGTGACGACAGTCTGCTATGAATCTCATCGCCACGGTAAGCAGGGAGCGGACCAGAGCATATTACAGTGTCTGACATCGTACTTGCAAATTCACACACCTCTTTAACATTATTTTTAGTGACCTCCGACTGTCAAGTCGAACATTATTAGCGCCAACGTGGATAACAATCTTACTGAATTTACGTTTAGCATTAGCCAGCACTTTTAAATTTGCCAAGATGTCAGGCGCTCTGGCTCCTGGTAAACATTGGACTATGGTGGTTGGTGTCTCTATTTTCACGTTCCATACAATAGGATCGCCAATAACTAGAGCACTTTCATCAGGTTTCTCAGTGGGTGCGTCACTGAGTGGGGAGAACCTGTTTGATGTTTTGATCGGAACGGAAGAGCGGTGTTTTGACCCGCGACTAGGCCGCCTCACAGTCACCCAGCTGCCCTGCTGCACGGGCTCAACCGGAACTGAACAATGTACAGGTCTCCCTGAGCTAGTCACATCCAAAGTAGTATCTACAGCCCTCACATTCTTACTATCCTCAACTAAAGTTTGGATGCGTGTCTCTAATTCTGAAACCTTCTCTTGTCAGCCTAACTATTTCCCTGCATTTATCATATGTGAATCCCTCATCGCCGACAGAGAGAGATAAACTATACATGTGACATGAAGTGCAAGCAACAATAGCAGGAGAAGAAGCCATTACTCACCATGACTGATGAATGATACCAACTTAACTTACCACTTACCACTGTTGTTTGATGAACTCGTGAAAAACGGAGCGAGAGAGAAATGAAAACAATAATAGGCACGAATAGATACACAAATGGAATGGAACCGCAAGTAACAAGATTAAAGTTGTGCTTGCCACTTAAATGCAAACAACAGTTTTAGATATCTCAAAAAAAAAGAAAAAAAAAATGATTTTCTCAATGCATTAAGGCAGCAGTAAATATGCATTAGGGATTCAGTCTTGCACCAGCAGTCTGTTTTTACTGCAGTCGTCTGACATCTCTGTAGCATCTGCCAGCAGGTACAATCAAACTTACCTCCATCAGCAAGCAAAGAGCTTGGTAGAAGATCTACTTGTGAGTCCCTCTGCTGGCAATGGGGGAAAGTCACCAAAGATTAGAGGTGAAGAGCTGAGGAAACATCACCTCAATGATAAACATGATAAATCGTTTCAGGAGGCACTCATTCCCTTCACCAGACATGCCCTGTCCCAGTGCACAGAGCATATTATATAGAAGATCACAGATCTGATGAATTATGAATTAGTCTTATTCTGTGTTATGAATGTTAAGGGCTTCTTCCTGTAGGTGTGCTTTTCCTGCTGGTTTCAACCCCTGTGGAACAATCAATAGCTTTAGATTTTCAACGACACAATTACTTAATGATAAGGTTAGTACCTGGATGGATAGTGATAATAAATCATTAGTATTTTTGTTTAAAAATGCAAACGTGTATCATATAATTTTATTAAATATAGGAATATAATATATACATACATAAAGATGAATATGAGACAAAACTACAGAATGTCACATTTCATTATTAGCCTTTTCAACACATACATGTTTTACCAAATAAAAAGAACAGCACTTTTAGAGTTCATCCCACTCATTGATGTATAAGTATTGGGACAGTTGAACATAAGGCAGATATAAAAGATTCAAAGCTATTATTTAGTTGCAGATCCCTTGTGCACAATCACAGCATTGAGTCTGTGACCCATAGACATCACCAGACTCTTGGTCTCATCCTTTGAAATACTTTTCCCAGCCTTTAATGCAGCCAATTCCAATTGTTGCTTGTTTTGGGGAATTTCTGCCTTTACTCTCCTCTTCAGCTGTGAAATTCATGTTCAATCAGATTTAAATCTGGAGATTGACTTGAGCAATCTAAGACTTTCCATTTCTTTGTCCTTATAAATTCCTTGACTGAACTGGCAGGGTGTTTTGGGTCATTGTCCTGATGCAATATGAAGCAGTTCCCAGTGAATCTGGTGGCATTTTCTTGAATATTGGTAGGCAAGATGGTTTTGTACCCTTCCAAATTCATTGTGCTAGTGTGATCATGCATTAAGTCATCAGTAAAGTTGAGAGGGCCTGTTTCAGAGACAGCCATGCATGCCCATGCCATGACACCACCTCCACCATGCTTTACAGATGAGGCTGTATGCTTGGGATCATTTGCAGTTCCCTTTTTTTCTCCACATTTTTGCTTTCCCATCACTTAGATAAAGATTCATCTTTGTCTCATCGGTCCATAAACACAGTTCCAAAACTCTTCTGGCTCACCTTTGTGCTTTTTTGCTAAATCTAATCTTGCCTTTCTATTTTTGGTGCTGGTCAGAGGTTTGCATCTTGCTGTGTAGCATCTGTAATTCTGTCAAAGTCTCCTGAGGACAGTAGATTGTCAGAGCATCACCCCAGCTTTCTGGAAGTTGTTGGTGATTTTACAGACATGTCTCTTAGGGTTAATTTTCACAGCTTTTATGATTTGTCTGTCATCAACTACTGTTGTTTTCTCAGCCGATCGGGTAGTTGTTGGTTGC
The DNA here is from genome assembly GCF_936440315.1 of Barbus barbus. Taxonomy (NCBI): domain Eukaryota; kingdom Metazoa; phylum Chordata; class Actinopteri; order Cypriniformes; family Cyprinidae; genus Barbus; species Barbus barbus. The sequence goes on from NC_136734.1 coordinate 5,464,543, forward strand.
TGGTGTCGCTGGTGGTTTCCAAACTCTTGATTTCTCCATGCCCTTTGTTTTTGCTAGAGCTCTAAATGACTTTATCTTTTCTTTTAGCATCCAAATTGCTTGCTTTTCTCTCAAAGTCAGCTCCATCATCTTCATCCTGGTTTGTGTGGGTCATCATCGATTGCAAGATACAGAATACATAAGTAATGGATATAACTGATACGACACATTCCCTGCTTTTAATATCTGAAGAATTAATGCAACAGGACACAGCTGATCACTTAGAAAGACCTGTGAGGTAACTGTCCAAATACTTATGCTCACATCTGATAAGAGGGATGAAACTCTAAAAGTGCTGATCTTCTTAGCTGGTAAAACTTATGTGTTGAATCACCCAATAATAAAATGTGGCATTCTGTAGTTTTGTCTGTCAGTATGAATTATTTTTAAGAATTAACACTCTTATTCAGCAAGGATGTATCAAATTCAACATTGATAATAAGAAAAGTTTCTTGAGTAACAAAACAGCATATTAGATTTACAATCATGACACAATTTGACCTCCATCTTTGTTCTCTTAAAAAAAGCTGTCAAACTTCATGATGGATGTTAATGAAAATAATTTGCAAACAAACAATAATAATAAAAAAAAAACCTTACCTGAACTTAAATGCCGTTATTACATTTCTAAAAGACGACTTCACTATAAAGGCTTATCTTCCCAAATCTGATGTAAACAGATCCACACACTGAAATGAAAATAATTTGGCTGGTTAAAGGTCAAGCTTGTCTGTGCTTTGAACATCATAGATAAGTTACCCTTCAGCCACAAAAGGATTTGGTGTAGTCCGTTAAAGGAATAGTTCATCCAAAAATGAAAATTTTATCCACACAGCTCCAGTCCATCAATTGATGTCTTGTAATAAACAAATACATCAAGACACTTAATTTTTTTTGTTTCCAGCAAAAATATGAGTTCTCTATCTATAATATTGCTTTCTCCAGTGAAAAAGTGGTCTCGTCTGAATCAGGAGAGAAATGTGTACAGATCAAGCATCGTTTACAACTGAAAACAGTCCAAAACAAATGCTGGTGGATTTTGATGTGAGAGGACAAAAGGGAATTAACTTTTTCCACTGAAGAAAGCATTATGGACTCGTATTTTGGACTGAAGCAACCATTTAAGATTAAAATGTCTTGCATGTGTTTAATTAAACACTTTTAACAAGACTGTTTTGGCTGTTTGGGCTCTCATTCTGACGGCACCCATTCACTGCAGAGGATCCATTGGTGAGCAAGTGATAATGCTATATTTCTCCGAATCTGCTCTGATGAAGAAACAAACACATTAACATCTTTAACAGCCTGAATTTAACAAATTTTTGGGTGAACTATTGCTTTAATTTAACCCTAACCTTTTGATGAAAATGAAACAGTAAAACTAGTTAGTGTGAAAGGGCCTCTTCAGTGAACTCTAAAATTATGCTAATGTTCCGAGACATGTTCAATCACTAACAATGCCAGATGATAGATAATAAAGACTGATCTTTGAGACTGTGTGGCCTGAGAGATGCCCAGGTGCGGTTGCAGCTCCTGGCATCATGTGAGCTTCTCTGAAAAGAATGATCCCCTTTGTGCTGCTATCCAAAACCTTTAGTTTTTCTTTCATCACCCCTGTCTCAGGCTCAGGCTTTAATGGTGTTCTGTTGAAAATTACAACGAACAGCATTTCAGATCAATAATGTTTATATTTTGTTCCAAATTGTTTGAGGACATCAATATTTTGACTTTTTAGTGAAGTGTTACACTTACCATTTGTGTATTTTCATTAAAGGTGCTGTATGTGATTTTAGCTATTTTGCTTCAACTTCATGAACTCTTCTCCAAAACCTTACACTTTTCTTACTGGATAAAAAGCACAAGTTGTTTAAAGAGCACTGGACTTCAGTGATATCTGTCAGGTAGTAGAGAGAGTTTATACGTGGTATTTGAAAACAGTCACTTTCAGCACCTTTTAATAGCATGTTAATGTACATTTACATTTAGCTGACGCTTTTATCCAAAGCGACTTACAATTGCTATATAGGTCGCACGCCTCTGGAGCAACTAGGGGTTAAGTGTCTTGCTCAGGGACACATTGGTGTCTCACAGTGGATTCGAACCCGGGTCTCTCACACCAAAGGCATGTATCTTATCCACTGCGCCATCACCACCCTTATTAACCACATCGCGCAAAGGATGAATGAACAGATACTTACATATTTGTTTCCAGCCATCGATCATCCACGGTAACTCCCCTCAAGTAATCTCATCTACATTCTCCCACTTGTGACTTACATAATATATATGCATAAGATAAACCACAAAACATTGTCTGCTGATGTTGCACAATTTATTAAGGCATATTGCCCACAGGGCCGACAGGACACTCTGCTTCATTTCAATGATTACAGTAAAGCATAAATGAGTCTTAACATTGACTGTTGTGATGATCCGCTTATATAATTATATTATGCCATAACTGCATAATAACGAGCACTGACATAATTCACGATAATAAAAGCATCACAGGATCACTACAAGGTTTAGGAATAAATAAAGTACTACCATATTCATAAAGTGCAGTAGATCAAGTCTAGGTCATATTTCATCAAATATCAAATGAAAAAATGACATTTTGCTTAAAGAATGTATATATTCATAATAAAAAATGTAATTCTCATTACTGTAATGCAAAAAAAGAATAGTTCATTATTTTTATTTATTAAAATGGTATATATTAATATTGGTAATATATATATACATAATGGACTGTACTTGTTGCTGCACTGCTGTTTATTAAATGTACAAGAATCTGAAGAAAATGAAATCAACCACTGAAGAATATCGAAAGAATTATTAAAAGTAAAACATCTGGACTCATTATAGTAATGTAGAGGGAAAATGTTCGTAACTATCATAAAAAAAAGGCACAAAAAAAATACGGGGCCGTAAAATGGGTTCATTTTCTTTATGCAATATATCTTTTTTTTTTTCTCTTTGGATTTTGAAATGAAAAATGACCTGGACATTTTTCTGTGAGATTAACCCTAATAGGAGTTTTTTTCCAAGCTTTCTTTATGTGGGATACATAATTATGTCTAATTAAACAACATTGTTGGCCGGCGACTGATTTGATGAGCACTACAAAACAAGGTTTTTGTCCAAAATATATATGCACATTAAAATAAATGTAAACGCCAGTCTAACTTTTAGCAATTTTATGATCATCCAGCATGTCTCTTGTACACAAATTTGGTAAATAAAGTCTAGGGGAACGTGAAGCAGCAAACAGAACCCAATCTCACTGAGGCAGGATTATATGGGCTGGGAGGAGGTGCTGGATGTAAAGGGAAGGAAATGGAGCGGAAGCGTAAATGAAAAAGTAAATAAAGGAAGGGCTGGGACGGGACGTGAAACAGGAGGAGAAACTATATATCAGAGCTCATCTCAGTGCACTGTTTGTCTGATATGTGGGATGCCAGCGAGTCAATGATGTCCAACAGCAGTGGTTGGCTGAGCGATCGCAGGTTGGGGAGCTTGGACACCTTCAGGGAAGGAAGGAGAACCAAAGAAATAAATGGTAAACAACACAGGCCATGCAAGAGACCGCAAATAAACAGCCAAAAAGAAACCGATAAGCTAACAGGACCAAATAGAACAGAATATCAAATATCTTTCGGGAATTATGCTCACAAAAGGCACTCACTGGCATTTAAAAATACTAGAATTGTTTGGTGTAACCAAAAGTGGGACAATTTCCACCTACTGCAGTGAATTTAATCTATTGAATAAGCCTAGATGCATATCAAACACACAAGTCTTAGATAATAAAAAAGCCTTTAGTTGTTACAGATCTCTCTGTATTAAAAAATGACTGCAGTATTGTATACATTTAATAGCTTGTAGAGGTTATCCATGTCGCACTGGTGATGTGTTTTTAGCCGTGGCGAGGCAGCCAGCACACGCTCAGAGCTGTGGTCAATAGCACACCCACCTTGGTGAACTGATGGACTATAATATGCAGGCAGTGTTTCTTCATATCCAGAGCTTGAGTCTTATCAGCTGCTTCCAAGATCTAAGGTTGAAGAAAGGATGATAGCATGTGACTGCTGTTCTTGATCATCAAATGGTTCAAATGTTACGATATTCAGTACTGTTCCAAAGTTTTGGAGTTGATAGGATTTTATGTTTTTGAAAGAAGTCTCTTATGCTAACCAAGGTTGCATTTGTTGATCAAAAATACAGTGAAAAGTTATTTGGTGAAATATGGTTGCAATTTAAAATAGTTGTTTTACATTTTAATGTATTTTATTGATGGCAAAGCTGAATTTTCAGCATCAAGTCTTCAGTGTCACATGATCCTTCAGAAATCATTCTAATATGCTGATTTGCTGCTCAACAAACATTTCTTATCGTCAATGTTGAAAACAGTTGTGCTGCTTAATATTTTTGTGAAAACCCTGATACAGGATTCTTTGATGAACAGAAAGTTAAAAAGAACAGCATTTAATATATGATGGACATAATCCATAATAGAATTGTTTAGGAGTGTTTACACTAGTTAACAACAAATCTGTGCATATTTCGCTTGTGATTCAGATCAAATGACATTTTTCACTGGAGAAAACAGTTTAAAAGTTAAATTGCTGCAATGATGGATTTGTTTCTTACAAACACGCATCTTTTGGCTTCACAAGACATTAACTGATGGACTGGAGTCATGCAGATTACTTGTGGATTTTTGGACTCTCATTCTGACAGCACCCATTCATTGCAGAGGATGAGCAAGAGATGTAATGTGAGCAAGTACCTGTAAGACATTTTCTACAGTAACGTTCATCTCCAGATTTTGCTTGCAGTAGGCCTGAAGTCTGTTGTTGGAGAAACCGTAGTAATAAGGTGCTGCAAACAGGTATCTGTGTGCTAGTTAAGGACAAACAAATAATTAAAAAACGTATAAAGCTCAGGTCACTTCAATTTAATACTATGGATTTATTCTGTTTTATTATTCCCTGATGAAAAATTGCTGATCGGAAAGTAACAGCACACCTCTCCTTAATAGCAACACTATTTGAGGCACCGATCATGTTTCTTGCATGTGGGATAAGTTTTGTCCAAATATTTGATGTGACATTTGTTCAAATAAGTAATAATAATAATAAAAGGGGGTCAAAAGCAATACAATAATGCATTGTGCGTGCAACCAAAAATAAAGATTGCATAAAATAGAGCACATTAAGCAGTAAAAAGGATACAGCGAGTCCTCTGGAGGCATGTTGACGTCCCCATAATAAATGTAGCGCAGCATGGACTCAAAGGCCTGTGTACTAGGAACCATCTCACCTATTGAAATGTTCACCTGGCCATCCTCTGGCATGAAGGAGCGGAACATGGCCTCAAAATAACTGTCAAAGAATTGAGGCAGCAATCAACTGGTAAATTATTCATAGTCAAAGTTAAAAATGTAAATAAAATAAAAAAAACTTTTTCGCTTGTACTAAATATTTCAGTATCCACTCTCAAGGCAAAATTTACAATTTTCATTAAGTTTAAATTGAAGTACTAGAATTCCGAAAACTTAAACTGTAACTAATCTAAAACTGAAAAAAAAAAAAAAAGACAACAGTTACTAAACATGGAAAATATAAAAATCAAAACCAATTGAAAATATTAATATGTACTATAATACTATACCATGTCCATGATTTACCCAATTCATTAAGACTTAAAAATATAGTATGGAAAAAAGAAAATACTGTGGAAGTCAATAGCTACTGTTAACTTTTAATACTTTAAACGCAAAGCGATTCTTTGTCAAGGCCCTGGTGACTATCGTCATTACCTTGAGCGAGCAGCAAGTATGGCCTTATGTGCAGGGCGCGGATGACCATCTAGCAAAAGGATGATGTCACAGAACTCATGACCCGCCCCCTCCAGATAAGCCTTCATATCCTGCACCAGAGACGTGCCTGAAACAAAATAATTTTTTTGGAGCCGTCCTGAAAGCTTGAGTGCTTACAGAGAAAGGACAAAGAGAAAATATGTTTAACCTATATCCACCGGCTGATCCGAATAGACTCTGGGAGGAGGCTGCTGTTTGCGCCTCACTATCTCCACGATCAGTGCAGTGGACAGGTGCTCAAACTCTTTGGTCATGATCACCTGGTTGAAGTGACTCTCCTTCACCACAAAGTTCAGACAGTGTTCCTGGGGGTGGAAATAAACAGATACAGAAGAGAATCTGACTTTCTGACAAGGACGTTTTCTGTGATCAGGTGTGTGTTACTTCAGTTTTACCTTGAGCTGGTCCAGCTGAAGTTTGTTTGCGTTTTCACACACACTCAGGACATTCTGCAGATCGACCGATGCCTCAATATACTGCACACAGAGCTGCTCCAGTCTGGACAGTTTAAAACTCAGAGCGAGTTTATAAACATCCATGATCAACAGCACATCCTGGACATGACCTGTTGAGACATGAAGAATTCAAATAGTGCTCTGAGACACTCTCTGTGCCTTTTTATTCTACAGAAGACCTATGGAAGCCCGTTTCCGCCACAGACTAAAAAAAAAAAAAAAAAAAAAAAAGGAATTGAAAACTTTTCATCTCACAATTTTTGAGTTTATATCTCATGATTCAGACTGTTCTTCTCATAATTGCTAGTTTGTATCTTGCAATTCTGAATTTTGTATTTTGCAACTCTGAAAAGTTCTAATTGTGAAATATAAACAAAGTCAGAATTATGAGTTAAGAAGTCGTAATTGCTTTTTTACTTTTTTTGTGGCAGAAAGAAGCTTCCATAAATCTGAAGATAAACAGGTGTTTCTGTGTAACTTACCTCTACGTGGGTACTGTATCTTATCCGTGTACAGGAACTGCATTAAAACCTCAAATGGTTGCGCGTCTGCCTCTCTGATTGATACTTCTAATAAAGGAGGAACTCTTGAGGCCCTTCCAGAGCTGTCCTTCTGACTGCCTGAGCTAGACTCCTCACTCTCCTCATTGCATTCCAGTTTACTCTTCTACAAAAAAGAAGTTTACATTCTGATTAGCCAAAAGGAAACGCTTTTGGTCAGGAATTTGCGTTCCTTATGAGAATGTACATAAAAAAAAAACAATGCAAATTAAACATCTCTAAAAACAATATATATTTAATAAAATTTATTAAAATAAATAATGTCACAAACCACACAATTTGGCATTAGGGCAAATATGTACATATTTTATTTCTAATTTATGCCTAAAAATTATGACTTTTATTATAAATTGTGCACCTTTAAATGCATATACACCTACAATCAAAAATAGAAATGAAAATTAAATGGACCTGTTTCTGTCGATCTCTCGCCTGTAGAATCTTCTTACGGAGACACTTACAGCGAGCTGTTACAATGGCAATATGACCCAGGACCTTCTCCTCCCTCTGTAAACAGAAACAGTTTAGAAAAGGAGATTTATTACTAAAACTAAAATGTAGCCAATTATTCAGAATGACAGTGTGTATCCAGGACAAACTAACCTCCCCCAAGATAAACTCTACATCACAGAACTGACGGTTTTCCCACAGTTTGCCATAGTCCTCATGAAGTGTGCACTTTGGATAACAAGAAAACTAGGACAAAAGGTAATTAAGCAAAGACCAGTTAGAATAATACAGTATGTTCAGTTGCATTAGATGAAGCAGATGTATTTCTGGAGGTCAAGTCCTCACCTGAAACCTGTACATTTCTCCACTGCGCACATTATTGTCCACAGTCCCCCCAAAGATGTACATGGCATCATGTATAACAGCCGCTGCATGGAACAGCCTCCCACTTGGCATCTGAGAGAAATTAGAACGACATCTGATAATTATAGATTACACACCACAAACCAAAAGGTAAACACTTTTCCCCAAAACTACAGGGAAACTTAATTCAAAATTAAAACATGCACAATTGGGTCATGGATGCTTATGATGTTGTTATGAATTAATCATTTGACAGCACTACATCAAACATTTATTTTCAACGGGTATTAATAGATTTGTTGTAATAATGTTAGCCGGTGTCAAATTCCTCTGTATTCTCTCATACCTCACTGTCTGTGCTGGGCTGAATGACCTCCCATGTCTGTGAGTCCACATCATAGCAGTGCAGTTCATTGGGTAGAGTGTTGTCTGCCGCCCCTCCAAACACATACAGGTGACGGTCAAACGCCACCATGGTGTGTCCGTAGCGTCTCTGAGGGGGCGGAGGGGAGCCACGCAGTAAGTGCTCAGTCGGAATACGGGTCCATCTGAAGAAAAAAAAAACACATTGATAATTAATTTTAAAAAATGCATCGTTCCTCTTTATGTAACATGAAACTGAATTGAGCTGAATAATGACACTACTGTCTTCTGTAGAGCTGCTTTATAGGTGAAACTGATCTTAGTTCATGATTGATGAACTCTTCCACAATGACTTTATTTTTATTTATTACTGTGAAGCTGCTTTGAAACAATCTGTATTGTATAAAGCGCTATCAAAATAAATGTGACTTGACATCTTCAAATTTTGGTTTGCATATTACACAAAATGATATTCATCAATGTCCTCTCTCCCATGCTCACATGTGGCCTTTGAATTCAAACTGAAAGAGGTTGTTGGTGATCTTAGCTCCACTTTGGCCAGAGAAGACAAACATCTTATCCTGACATACAGCTACTGGGAAGTTACAACAGGAAGGTGGGATTTCACCGCTTTGTTCAATCTAAAGGAAACAAAGAAAGCGGTAAATCAGAAACAATCCAACATGGTATATGTTCATTGGCATTATATGCTGGCTGTTTTCACACACTGTGGCCGCACAACTGTTCAAACACCTTATAAATGTGATTTTGGCATAATAGGTCCCCTTTAAGGTGAACACAAACCCTTAAGTAAAAGTTTAAAGGTGTCATATGATGTGATTGCAAGTCTTCCTTTCTCTCTGGAGTGTTACAAGCTGTTCATGCATGAAGTTGCAAAGACTAAAGTCTCAAAACCAAAGAGATATTCTTTATAGAAGTCAAGACTTATCCACGTCCCCCTAAAACAGCTCATTCAAACACACCCCCACATGTCTACGTCACGGTGTGGGGAGTTTTTCATGTCCTGGAGACACTGTGTTTCGTTGTGAAAGCAAAACTACTTTGTTTGGGCTTCCAAAAGAGGACACAAGTAATAGAAATCAGTGGTTAAGTTGTATTTACAACACTGTTCCAGAACAGTTCAACCCAAATATTAGAGTGTGTACAGCGCATTTTACAGAGGACTATTTCCTGAACCTGGAAGAGTAACGTTAGCCTACAATGCTGGCTTGCACAAAGGCTGTTTCTATAAAGTGGGGCAATTTCCAACTTTGCAAGGACAGTCTGACGCTTCTGACACACAGCCTGTAAGTATGTTTCTGCTACTGACTATTCAAACGGGAGTTTTGAGCAGTGTAGATTAGTGCTTGTTGTCTGTCGTTTCTCGGATCACAAATGTAGACAATCAGAGCACGCCTCGCTTCTCAGAATGATGAGCTTTGTAAAAATCAACGCGTTTCAGAAAGGCGGGGAATATTCGAGCAACAATAATGTACAGTATGTGGAAAATAATGTGTTTTTTAACTTTAAACCACATAACATTGCATTACACCAAATACACAAAATGACCCCTTTAAAAATCAAATAACAGCCCTGCATCTTGAAAAAAAAATAGATTTGCAAAAAAGGCATAATATTAACTAATTTGATTATACTGAGTTAGAAAATGCCAATTAAAACTTTGCATCATGGATAGTTTTTAAGAAATGTTCAAATAATGCAGTTAATGTCAAATAACTTTACAAATCTGTCATTTTCTGTTGCTGTTTGGATGCTGACACCTACAGATTTAGCAGAAAACATCTGGGTCGTGTTTACATTTTCTTCTGTTACTGGCCATAATTCTAAAATTGATATCAGGGTTAGGCATAAAATAATGTCTTCAGAATCATTCATCCATGTGAAAATTGGTGTAACAATTAGACAATCTGGTTTTTGAATTACACTTATGCAAACATAGTCACCTCTTCCCAGAATGCCTGCTCACGATCCTGAAGACTGATGGTCCACATGTCATTTAGCCTGTTGAAACAAAAAAAAAGTAACATTTCAAAACTCCCTTAGTTTTATGTTGAAATAGATTTGATGATGTCACAACACATTTATATTTGCCATTCAAAGCTGTGTAAAGATTGATATAATAGACTTGCCTGGCATTTCCATCATATCCAGCAAAAATCCACAGTTTGTCATTATAAACCGTTGCTCCATGAGCTGATCTGGCAACCAGACTGGAACATAAAAAAGAAAAAGTATTAAAAACAAGTTTGTGTGTCAGACAGGCTATACCACAATTATGAGAATCAATATGATTTACCGTCCCTCCACCTTCCATTCGGTCCACTGCCCAGTGGCAAACTTGTACTCAAATAGATCATTTTTGTTTTTCAAGTTAGAGTTTGAATAGATGTCTCCAGTGTAGCCACCTAAAATACAAGCAAGAAAACATGACACACACACAGGACAAGAAAACACAACATTGAAAGGCACACTGAAACCTACCAAACACAAACATGCTGCTTCCATACACAACAGCAGAGTGGTGGTATCTTGGTGCTGGTGGGGTGCCGGTAGTAAATGCCCTGTTTAATGACATAAATCGATATAAGAGGCTACATAAAACATATTTAAGCACATTAACCTTGCGTCTATCATACAACACTCACCGACACCACGAGCAGTCCTTCACGTCAAACCGCAACAAGTCATTAAGCATGTTCTTGCTAAAAAGAAATAATCACCCATATGAGATCCTTCTGTGTGTTTTAGAGTGTAGGAGAAGTAAGGGAAAACAAATACACACCCATTGTCTCCTCCAAAGACATAGATGGCATCTCTGTATGCCACAACGGTGTGTTTGCTACGCCTGCAAGAAACAAAACTCAGTTTCACTGAAGAAGTCAATGGAGAAAAACTGTTGTAAATGAATAAATAAACAATGTACCTTGCACCCACAAACTCATCACATGGTGGCAGCCTCCTCCAGCGGTGGACAGTCTCAAAAGGCCCGAAGTTGAGTGTCAAATACTCAACACTGTCAGAGCAGCTGTGGTCAAAATCAACACTGGGAGCAACTTTGGATTTACAAGACATGGCTCCAGGAAACCATGACATCCAATTCACATCTAACAAGGTTTAGTCCAGCCGAAGGACCAAGTTTAGAACAAAAAAAATCTAATTTGTTTGCAAACTGTCTGACTGTTTGATCCGTTTCAGGTTCATCTGAATCATGTTGCCCAAAAGATTATGATTGTTTACAATCTTACCTTTTGTCTGACTAGCTAGTTAACTGTGTCTGATCATCTGCCACGGTTTGTAATCATCTAAAAGCTTAATAGAAATCCTAATATAAAAAGAACGTGAAATATCAAACTTCAACGCGTCGATAGAATGAAATAATATCATGAAATACATATAAATAAGATATGCATCTCTTCCAGCCTTTCTGATCTAAACGTCAAGGGAGGAGACGAGACTACCTGACATGCGCAGACCTGCGGCTTTGAATGGAGGAGAGCACACTAGACGTCATTAACAACATAAAAACACACACAATGAATTACACATATTTTTATTTATCACAATTTCGTTTTATTACCAAAGCGTATTTTTTTTATTCTTAGATGTGTGCAAATAAAAATAAAAGTAAGTAAATGCAGAGCATACTTGATGACGTACGCGTGAGGTTGTATTTTCATTGGCTGAAGTTTTGAGGGGCGGGAGCAAAGCAGGAAAGTGACTGGAGCTCGCGGCAAGAACTCAAAACGCGCCAAATTTCTATGGCGGCGGCACAGTGTGAACAACGGAAATATATATTCTTACTGTAATATTCTATGTACCAGTGACAACGCGAATTGTATGAAAATGTACAAGGAGATATGAAGTTTTGTCGTCGTTGGTGGGACATTAGTGATATTCATGCGAGCAGCGAGTCGCGTTGAAAGTGTGCGAAGACAGGTGACCTATCGAGTTGTGTTCAGTGAAGCTGTTAACTAACTAACGTTAGTTGTCCTTTCTCGTCAGCTATGGTTTTACAGAACAGTGGGCGATATAGAGCAGACCGAGGTGGTGGCGATCAGGACAACCAGCAGTAAGTCTTCATAATGTTGACATATTTCAGCCTTAGTTTAATGTTAATTTAGTGTAAAAGCTAATTAAATTGAAATATGGTTGTCAAGTAAGGTCCATATGTGGTACAGTTTGGAAGAGCAGACAGTGTTTGGGTTGATGACAAATGAACATATGTCTTTAACAAAGATTTTAGGATAAATGTATATTATAGCCACATAAATGGTCGAAATTGACATTTTTAATACCTTTTTTGCTGTAAAATTGTCCTAATTATGTTATTTTATTATTAGTTATGTACTATTATAGTTTTTATTAGTGCTGTCAAACGATTAATTGCATCCAAAATAAAAGTTTTTGTTTGCATAATACATGCATGTATACTGTGAATATTTATTATGTATATATAAATATAAACACATGCATGTATACATTTAAGAAAAAAAATGCTAAACTTATATATAATATGAATATATAGATGTATAACCGTAAATATTTTCTAAATGGTTAAAAATAAGTTTCATTTAAAGTTTTTTTAGCAGTTTAGTTAAGAGTAATAATTTGTGTATTACAAAATGTTTTTATTACGAATTCATGCAATGTCAATTAATATGAAGTCATAAAAACTGAATGTAAACATGATTATGCAAGAATGAAAGAAAATATTTAGCAGTTTTTACAGTTGTCAAAATGGCTGTCGAATCTTGTTGCAGTAAATTTTCTGTTGCTTTTTAGGGATGATGCATCAGCTTTGTCTGCCGTCAAGCGGCTGGAGCGCAGTCAGTTCACTGATGGGATGGATGAGCGCTTTGGCTTCGAACGGATGAAAGAACCTGGGGAGAAAACGGGATGGCTGATCAACATGCACCCGGTAAGAATGAATGTCTGACAATCAATCAACACAGGATTTAGATTGGCAGTAAATTTTGCTTTCTGATAATCTAGCCAAATATTATGAAGGGCTCTAAACATTAAACAATTTATTTCTTCTTAGACTGAGATTCTGGATGATGACAAGCGGATGATCAGTGCTGTGGACTATTACTTCATACAGGAGGATGGAAGCAGATTCAAGGTGTCATATTACAGCATTTCGTAAATATGAATATTTATTTATTCCAAGCCAAATACTAAAATTACTCCATGTTGTAAAATTACAAAAGTCTGGGATCTGGAAGATTTTTGATGTTTTTGAAAGACGTAATTTATGCTCACCAAGGCTGCATTTATTTGATCAAAAATACACTAAAACCAATGTTGAAAACTCTTGTGCTGCTTAATATTTTTGTGGAAACCATGAGGTTTTTTTTCCAGGATTCTTTAATGAATAGAAAAGTTCAAAAGAGCAGCATTTATTTGATTTAATAGAATTCTTTTGTAATGTTATAAATGTCTTTACTTCACTTTTGGTGTCTTTACGTCACTTTTGAGTTTTGATCAATTTTATGCGTCCTTGCTAAATGAAAGTATTAAGTAATTAATTTTTTTTTTTTTTTTAAGTTACTTACTTCCAAACTTTTGAACATTGGTGTATTTATCCTGAATCACATTGAGCAGGATAAAGAATATATTTTCAATATATTTAAAAGTTTCAGCTTTTTGTGTACGTGTCCCTCACAGATTGCTCTTCCCTATAAACCGTATTTCTACATAGCCACTAAAAAGGTGAGTTTAAAGCTTTTGCACAGAATCAAAACACTTTGGGTTGGATGGATTGAATGATAATGTATTTTTGTGTTTTCTAAAGAACTGTGAAAGAGAGGTTATCTCCTTCCTGTCAAAGAAGTTCCAGGGAAAAGTGGCAAAGCTTGAAGTTGTCCCAAAGGAAGACTTGGATCTGGTGAGTAAAGTTCTGTCATACATTAGGTCAGTGTTTTCAAAGCTTTTTTCTGGCACGGCACATATTTGAAAAGTAAAACATCCCTCGGCACACCACTAAGCACGTATTAAAAAAAAGATAAAAAGGGGGAAAGGGTTGGCTGACAATTTGAGGATCCAATGGCGTTACGTGGTTTAATCACAAGCCCTTTTGAATGCTTTTCATTGGTTAAATATTTCAAATAATAATAATGAAATATAACCGAGAAAGGAAGATTTTGATAACTGTCCACGGCACACTAGTGTACACAGTGGTTGGGAAACACTTCATTAGGTGAACAATTCTGCTGATTTGCTTGCCTGATTGATTGATGTCAATATATGAGTTCAGTATGAACCATTATCTATTTATCAGTGCTTACCTTTAATTTAGTTAATTTATTGATCCTCTCTGTGTTTACTGTATAACCGAGAGATGCCCAAACCAGGGCCAGCTGGCCAAAGTTGACCCATGATGATCTTTGATTTGTTCTGCATATCACCAAAGAGGTGAAAAAGTAGAAGAAACAAATCATTCTACTGGAGCATATGCCAAAGTTTAATATTTACATCATGCATTTTAATATAATACTGTTGGGTGTAATGCAACATTCGGCCCACATTTTATTTCTCACCCTTTGTAGTAAAAAGTGGGAGCACCTCTGCTCTATAATGTCAATCATTTGATTACTGTGTGTCTTTTAAAGCCTAATCACCTGGTGGGCCTGAAGAGGAATTACATCAAACTCTCTTTTAACACGGTGGATGACCTTATTAAAGTGAAAAGGGAGATCTCACCTGCTGTCCGCAAGAACAGAGAGAGAGAGAAGTCCAATGATGCCTATACCAGCATGTTATCCAGGTATTCACGCTTTGGCAACAAAGGGAAAAGCCTTAAAAAAAGATTTTGAAAATAAGTTCAACTTTAAGAATTGTTTAAAAGAAAAGAATTTCTCATTTAATGCACTTGACACTGTTCACTGGTACTGTAAATAGAATAAGGCCTTTGTGTGTTACAGTGCTTTGGTTGGTGGGAGCGTAGTGACGGAGGATGAGGGCGGCACTTCGAAGAAAATGACTGAGCGGCTTGACAACATTGTAGACATGCGGGAATATGACGTGCCTTATCATGTCCGCGTTTCTATTGACCTGAAGATTCATGTGGTAAAGAAACAATAGAGGCCCATAGAGGCTACTAGAGGTGTCCCCGACTAAGGATTTTCATAGTCTAATCGGGATTTTCGAATCATGCCGATAGTCGAATCATATGTTTGGGGGCGGGGCAAAATACATTATCAAGAGTCAAGTCAGACATTCGACAGACATAAACGTTAACACACGGAAAACGGATGCCTCGCAGATACAAAATAATGTTTTATGTTTTGATTAAAAGATAGTTAACATTAAACATCAGCGAAACCCTAAGAATTCACAACATTTTTTACAATAGTACTCTCATTATAACATTATGTATATGACAGTAGTTATTAATAGAACCGGTAGTTCTATGTGAAATCAGACATTGAGCACCCCTATATAGCCAAAATGGCATGATCATAACACCTCGCGAATGTTCGACTGTGAGATTATGAGACGAATCAGGCTCCTCCTAGCGAAGCATCGAATCAGTCATGTAGCCACCCCCAGAGGCTACATGACTGATTATCAGGTATGTTTAATATTCAAATGAGATCTTGATTGTGCGCTCTGTTTTCTAACAGGCTCACTGGTACAATGTGCGGTACAGAGGAAGTGCCTATTCTCCTGAGATTGTGCGCAGGGATGATCTTGTGGAAAGACCTGTAAGAAACAAACCTTGTCTTAAAGAATGTAGATGCTGAAGAGTTTTGTTTTAGACCGTCTCTGGTTATCAAGATTTTTTTGGATGTCATTCAGCTTTATGCATGAATTATGAAGAATCACTGAATCATTGCAGTATTTTTCTCTGTCTGTCTAAGGATCCTGTAGTGTTGGCGTTTGATATTGAGACCACTAAACTCCCATTGAAGTTTCCTGATGCTGAAACAGACCAGATTATGATGATATCATACATGATAGATGGGCAGGTAATGTCTTTTGCGCTCTTACATTTCAGATAGGTCAGTCTTTGATTACATAGTTGTTTTATCCATGCTGTGGTTAAATTTAGTTTGCTGGCCTTTTTGATGGGTTTAATACTTGACATGAGTTTTTATTGTACTTTTTTCCACAGGGCTTCCTCATCACAAACAGAGAAATAGTCTCTGAGGACATTGAGGACTTTGAGTTCACCCCAAAACCTGAATATGAGGGCCCCTTCACTGTGTTTAATGAACCTGATGAGGTAAAGATGAACAGTATATGATGTGCATTGTTTACGAGGCTGTTGCCGAGTGCCACAATTAAACAATTGGTATTGTCAAGTTGCTTAACCCATTTTCTGTAGTTTGTAAAAGGGCTTTCCATATTTCTGACCATTTCTGTCTGCTTGCAGGCCTCTCTTATTCAGAGATGGTTTGAACACGTCCATGAGACCAAGCCGAACATTTTTGTCACTTACAACGGAGATTTCTTTGACTGGTGGGACATGATTTGTGTTAAACTGTCTCATACTATATAATGTTGTATGTAGTTACATGGCATTTACTTGTTGACAATTGGTGTTTTCTTCTCACGTGTTTGTACAAAAGCCTGTGCTCATGGTTGATTTGTGTCTCTGTGTTCTCAGGCCATTTATTGAAACCAGAGCGGCCCAGCTTGGCCTGAGTATGCATCGGGAGATCGGCTTCCAGAAGGACAATCAGGGGGAATATAAAGCCAGCCAGGCTATTCACATGGACTGCCTCAGGTGAGAGCAGCTGAAATGTTTTCTTAAAGGGGACTGAATGAAAATTACCCACGCTTTACTTATGTTTGGTATATGTATGACTTTATTTTAGTAAATATACACTGTGTCTCTTTCTCTCTTTATTCAGGTGGGTAAAGAGAGACAGTTACCTGCCTGTAGGAAGTCATAACCTCAAGGCTGCAGCGAAAGCTAAGTTAAGCTATGACCCTGTAGAGCTGGACCCAGAGGAGATGTGCCGTATGGCTACTGAAGAACCACAGGTGCTCTTCCTTTACTCTCCAGCTCCCATCTAACACATTTACACAAATGACCGTTCACTTACACAGTAACAGCCCAACAACAAAATCTCATTGTTCTAAAATCCTGCTTAACATAGCTGCATATTAAACATTTAATATGCTCTTATTAGCTGTGATTTTTATCAGTTTGTCCATTATTCATTCATTCACTTTTTAACTAGTTTTTTTTTATTTATCTTTTATTCGTTTTTATTAATTTTTATGTATTTTATTAAATATTCAAAACAGTGCTTACTTTTGCTTTATGTGCTGTATTATTGTTTTTCAGACTCTGGCCACCTATTCAGTGTCTGATGCTGTGGCCACATACTACCTTTACATGAAATATGTTCATCCCTTCATTTTTGCCCTCTGCACTATAATTCCTATGGAACCCGATGAGGTCTGTATTCACTAAATCTTCTATTTTTATTGTTACTACACTGTGATGAATCAAAACTGTTTGATTCAAATGTTTTCTGTATATGTGAACAGGTTTTGCGGAAAGGCTCCGGTACCCTGTGCGAGGCCTTGCTGATGGTTCAGGCCTTCCATGCCAACATTGTCTTCCCAAACAAGCAGGAGCAGGTCTTTAACAAACTCACAGATGATGGTCATGTACTTGACTCTGAGACTTATGTTGGCGGCCACGTCGAGGCTCTAGAGTCTGGTGTGTTTCGCAGTGATATCCCCTGCCGCTTTAAAATGGTAACTAGGACTTTAACCAAAGCACACAGTATTGAGCCGTTTTATTTGTGCTGTATCTACACTATTATTTATAATTGTTCTTGTTCTGACAGAATCCAGCAGCATTTGACTTCTTGATTCAGAGGGTGGAGCGTACTCTTCGTCATGCAATTGAGGAAGAGGAGAAGGTTCCCCTTGAACAGGTCACCAACTTTAATGAGGTCAGTCAGTGTGTCATGTGTTTAATGTTCAGTATAACATTTTGTGCCTTTGGATACAAGACGTGATGTCTATTTTATGAATTATCATTGGCATGCATACATCTTTCCAAGTTATTCTACAGTTGTCATGTGAATTTTTTTATTTTAGGTGTGTGATGAAATCAAGAGGAAGCTGATCTCTTTGAAGGAAGTGCCCAATAGAATCGAGTGTCCTCTTATTTACCATCTGGATGTGGGGGCCATGTACCCCAACATCATCCTCACCAACAGACTACAGGTACAGTACAGTTCTCATCTTGGATATGTTGTAAAGGTGTTGATTTAATTGTAATGACATTATTAGAGAAATTCTGGTTTGTCTTGTTCAGCTGTATATGAATCAAATAAGGCAAATTGTCTCTTTCTATCCATCTGTTTTTCTTCTAGCCCTCTGCCATGGTGGATGAGGCGACCTGTGCTGCCTGTGATTTTAATAAACCTGGTGCAAACTGTCAGCGCAGGATGACTTGGCAATGGAGAGGAGAGATCAGTGAGTAATTTGAACTTCTTATATCTTGGAGAAGACATACATTTTTTTTTTTTTTACAATGTTTTTTGAACATTTTATTGATCAAAAGTCATTTATAGCATAACAACAGTTTTGTAATCTTTTGTAATAAATGTTCAAATAAATGCAGTTCTTTTGAACTTTCTATTCATCAAATATTCCAACATTTGTCATGGTTTACACTCAAATTAGCATATTAAATTATTGTCATTGACACTGAAAATAAATGAAAAGTAAAAAGTTATTTTTCCTCCTAGTGCCCGCGAGTAGAAGTGAGTTTCATCGCATTCAGCAACAACTGGAGTCCGAGAAGTTCCCCCCTCTCTTTCCTAATGGTCCACCTCGTGCTTTCCATGAGCTCAACAGAGAAGAACAAGCTAGGCATGAGAAGAAGCGGTTGGGAGGTCAGTATCCACCTGTGGGGAACTAGGTTTTGTTTATTTGTGTGACTGTTGTCATAGGCCAAGATGAGCTTAAATGATGGACTTGTACTCACTTGTATAGATGAATGTTGATACACATTATTACATTTATACATTTTCTTAGACTACTGTAGAAAAGCCTATAAGAAGGTTCACCTGACCAGACTGGAGGAGAGAGTCACTACCATTTGCCAGAGAGAGAACTCTTTTTATGTTGACACGGTTCGAGCCTTCAGAGACCGTCGATATGAGTTCAAAGGACTCCACAAGGTACTGTACTCAGACCTAAATAATTTTTATTATTTTATGAATGTTACAGTCTATCTACGTAGTACATCATACTCTTCTATTTCAAATGGATTTGTTTTTCTATGATATATCGTCTTTTAAGGTGATTGTTTAGTGAGCTCACCTATGCTTGAAGAAATAATTTGTATGTTTTGTCTGTTGCTATAATCTGTCCAGGTGTGGAAGAAGAAGCTGTCTACAGCACAGGATAATGGGGATGCAGCGGAGGTGAAGCGCTGCAAGAACATGGAGATTCTCTATGAGTCTCTGCAACTGGCACACAAGTGCATCCTCAACTCCTTCTATGGATACGTCATGAGAAAAGGGTATTGAACCATCACTTTTTAAGGCCCTTTTTTTTGCCCAGTCCTAGAGCAGATAAACCTGAGGAGTTTCTTGTCTTCAGTAGTTGCTGAGATTCCTGTTTGTTTTATGACTCCTGTTTTACATGATGTCTCATTGTGTTTCACAGAGCACGCTGGTACTCGATGGAGATGGCAGGGATTGTCTGTTTCACCGGTGCCAACATTATCACACAGGCCAGAGAACTCATTGAGCAGATCGGGTCAGACTCTTACACCAAACCCTTAAATAATGTCAGAGTTTTGGTTATGTGATTTAATTTATTGTAATCGATTGATTAATTGACTTTATTCTCCTCTTCTTTAGGAGGCCTCTGGAGTTGGACACTGATGGTATCTGGTGTGTTCTTCCCAACACCTTTCCTGAGAACTTTGTCATAAAATCCACCAATGAGAAGAAGGCAAAGGTGACCATCAGTTATCCAGGAGCCATGCTGAATATCATGGTCAAGGTAATTTATCTTTCTCTTCTTTTGAGCTGTAAACCACGTTATCGGCAGGTTAATTATATATTAAAAAGGAAGAGATCTTCAAAAACAATGGTTAAAATGGAACAACTAATGATAATCGCGAAAGATTACTTTTTTTTTAATCAATTTTGTCACTTATATGTGTAGGAGGGCTTCACAAATCATCAGTATCAAGAGCTGATGGACCCAGCATCTTTAACATATGAGACCAGAGCCGAGAACAGTATCTTCTTTGAAGTCGATGGGCCGTATTTGGCTATGATCCTGCCTGCCTCTAAAGAAGAAGGAAAAAAGCTAAAGAAGAGGTGAGAGAACTACATCAAATCACTTTGTGTGTGAACATTGTCCAGTAACTGCATTCACTCGGGGATCTAAACTACGGTTAGAGTTTTTGGTTGTTACCTATATAGCTTGATTCATATCTTCTCTATCCTCAGGTATGCCGTGTTTAACGAGGACGGGTCGCTGGCTGAGCTGAAGGGCTTTGAGGTGAAGAGAAGAGGAGAACTTCAACTCATTAAGATCTTCCAGTCATCTGTGTTTGAGGCCTTCCTGAAAGGCACGACTCTAGAAGAGGTGTATGCCTCTGTGGCTAAAGTGGCTGACTACTGGCTTGATGTGCTCTACAGCAAGGTATAGACAAATATTACAAAATTATGTACGGGTTTAAGTGACAATTGGAACAATCACTCACATTGTATTTTATTATAATAATTACACCTGTGTTTAGTATTTTAACTAGACATAGCTGCATGGGAGGGATACTCAATGAGAGTGTTGTTCTTGTCTTTTTGTTTTCAAGGCTGCCAACATGCCAGATGCAGAGTTGTTTGAGCTGATTTCGGAAAACCGCTCCATGTCCCGTAAACTGGAAGATTATGGAGAACAGAAGTCCACCTCCATCAGCACAGCCAAGCGTCTTGCCGAGTTCCTTGGCGATCAGATGGTGAAGGACGCCGGCCTCAGCTGTCGCTATGTCATCTCCCGCAAACCGGAGGGCTCGCCTGTCACTGAAAGGTGAGAACATGTTTCAGTTGTTTTAAATTGTAACAATATTTCACAAAATTACTGTATTTTTATTATGTGTGTGTATGTATGTGTATATATATATATATATATATATATATATATATAAGTTATTTATTCTACCTTACACAGGGCGATCCCTTTGGCCATTTTTCAGGCTGAAGAGAGTGTTAAAAAGCATTTCCTACGCAAATGGCTGAAGATGCCCAGCCTCCATGACCTTGATATTAGAACTGTGAGCTTATATTATTCATTACGTTTACCCTGGATCATTCTTAACCATAAAATCACAATTTCAATGATGTATTCTTATTGTCATTTGTTTTCTATTTTTCATATATGGTTTGTTCCTTTCCCATGTCAGATTCTGGACTGGGGTTACTACATTGAGCGGTTAGGCAGTGCCATACAGAAGATCATCACTATCCCTGCAGCATTACAACAGGTAAATAAACATGCACAGTCATTTAAACCCCTCTGAATCCTTGTACTCACCAGCTGAATCAAGTATTAAATCCTGTTGCTTTCCGCTATAGTCCTAACCAATGCATAGGCCCCGTTTACATTTGTGCGTTTTTGTTTTAAAACGCATAACTTTTGCGTTTTCGACGTCAAAAACGGAGACTTTTGAAAACGCTGTTGACCCCGTTTTAGTTTGAAAACTCCAGGGTTGCGTTTCAGTGAAAACGGACCAAAACGGAAACTTTTGAAAACGTTGGCGTGGCTGCCCACATTCGCTCTGCGTATCCTTGGCGACCGTGTAAACAATAACAGCATGCTCATTATTGTACCCAGATATGTATGGGTAGATTCCCCATTCGACTGCTCCAAGCATGCAGACGCGTCCGCCATCTAAATAATAGGGAATCTAATATACCTATACATATCTATGGTTGTACCTGCATAAATGGTCATGTGACATGCGTTTTCGGTTGTGTAGTGTAAACCGAGATCGTTTCTGAAACGCCAGTGTAAACGTTGATCGTTTTCTTTCTAAAACGCCGTTTTAAAACAGAAACGCAAACGAGTAAACGGGGCCGTACTTGCAACAAAGTCTCATTGGTGCAAAATTCCACTCTACATAACCATATATGAATCGTACAGTGTTTTGATAGGCTGATTTGAAATGTGTAGAGAAAAAAGACTGTTTATTATATTTATATATCTTGTGTTTAGTTCCATGTTCTTAACAGTTAGTATTTTTGTTCAGGTGAAAAATCCAGTACCCCGAGTACGGCATCCAGACTGGCTGCATAAAAAGCTTCTGGAAAAAAATGACATCTACAAGCAGAAGAAGATCAGTGAGCTCTTTACCAGTGAGGGAAAGAGACAGGTAGGTCTACTGTCATGCATACTTTTCACTCAACTTGCTGGCTGTCTGCTTATATATGCACATATTTTGTTTCTCTCAGGTGGCCCATCAAACCTTACCAGCAGGTGAGACTCCTGATATGGAGGACTTTGGTGCTCCGCAGCGCCCTGTGCAGCCCGCCATACTCATCAGCACAAAGAGAAAGAGGATATCTCAAGGAGAGGATAGCCAGGCTGAGTCTCAAGATCAAGAACTCACACAGTCATGGAGAGAAATACTGGGGCCACCACCAGCCATTGGCGCCACCCGGGTAATTCAGACACCATAACAACGTTGTACATATGATCAGATATTAGGTTTTGTTATAGTATTTCTATGCTGTCAAACAACAAAAAAAGGCTCCACAGTAAAATCATCTACATTTATATGTGTGTATAGGAGGAACTTCTTGTCTGGTTGCGCTACCATAAGAAAAAATGGGAGCTGCAGCTTCGTCAGAGGAAAGAAAGGCGGAAGCGACGGCGTTTGATTGATGGGGAATCTCAGCCGACTGGCGGCGGCGTAATCCGTGATGGACCGACAACAGGGCTAGGCAGCTTCCTGCGAAGAACTGCTCGCAGTATTCTAGACATGCCCTGGCAAATTGTACAGGTATGTCACACCAGCAGTTTAGATCGAACTCATCAACGATCTCTTGTGTTCACCAAAGCTGCATTTATTTCTATTTGCATATATCAAAAATATTATAAAAATGGTAATGCTGTGAAATTTTTTTTTTTGTTGTTTTTGAATAGATTTTAAACAGTAATGGTGAAATATTTAGAAGCCGTTACGCCAGTCTACAGTGTTTTATGATCCATCAGGAATCATTCTAATATGCTGATTTGGTGCTCAAGTAACATTACGTATTATGATACTGTTGAAAATAGTTTTTGCTGCTTAATGTTTGTGGAAACCATTTCAGAATTTTTTTGATGAATAGAAAGTGCAAAAGAACAGCATTTATATGAAATAGAAATCTTTTGTTACAATGTAAAAGTCTTTACTGTCAATTTAATATTAATTTTAAAAATATCTCACTGACCTTGAATGATAGCGAATCTGAACTATGAAACATAACAGCAGTTTTGTTCTTTTTAGTACTATCAAAACACATGATGTGTTTCTTTATCCACTTTCTCCAGATTGCAGAAACCAGTCACCCAGGCTTTTATAAGCTGTGGGCGGTCATTGGCAGTGACCTGCACTGCATGAAGCTCAACATCCCACGAGTGTTTTATGTCAATCAGAAAGTGCCCAAGCAAGAAGAGGGAGCTAATTGCAAAAAGGTCTGCAGAATAACATTTTAACCACCAATTCTGTGAATGATCTGTGTGATGAGCATTCTTGACTATAAGTAAATTTAGTACTAGCCCATTCAGCTGCTTACAGATAGTATTGAGTTTGGGACAAATTTCATTTTGATCCATTTAAATGACAGGTGAACCGGATACTTCCACGCTCTGGTGTGGTGTATTATCTGTACCAGTATGCTGTTCCTGAGGACATGTACCAGGAACACATCAATGAGATCAATGCTGACCTCTCAGCTCCTGACATTGAGGGTGTCTATGAAACACAGGTAAGGGCCTTTCCCAAATATGAGATCTTGCCTTTTAATAACTGTTGTGATGTAGGAATTTATCTTTATTTTAATAGTAAACCTGGAATATTCTACATACAGTATTCTACAAAGAGACATTTCCAGAGCAGGTTTCTGCACTGTGGTGCATTGACCTTATTTATAGTATCAATAGAGGTCATTTCCCTATGTTTGTCTCTTGCCCTTTCATGTGACCTCTAGGTTCCGCTGCTGTTCCGGGCTCTGGTCCAGTTGGGCTGCATGTGTATGGTCAATAAGCAGGTGGTCAGAGACCTGGCTGGCAGAGAGGCTGATACCTTCGACCTGGAGCATCTAGAGATGAGATCCCTGGCCCAGTTCAGCTACCTCGAGCCAGGTGAGATAATCGCTTTCAGTGTGTTTAGTTTTGTTGATAATTGGTTACAACATTCGTACATACACTGTAGCAATGCTTACGCATCTAGTGGCTGATGTGCTGGTGTTTGAGTTAAATATGTGTTTTATGTGTTACAGGCAGTGTAAGGCACATCTACCTATACCATCACAATCAGGGCCATAAGGCTCTCTTTGGCCTCTTCATACCATCGCAACGCAAAGCCAGCATCTTTGTTCTCGACACGGTAAGCTCTAAAATTCAGCTGGAAGCATGTGTGAACTCAAAACTCAACAACAATGAATGGGAAACAAACCAAAATAAACAAAAAGATCGTCCTTGAACAGGAAATAACTGATGAAAAGGTCAAATCCCTTTGCCTCAGACAGAATTTGGCAATATGGTATGGGATTGCTGACGTTTAACTTCAGTACTTTACTTTTTCTTTTGGCATATTGTTTTGAATTTATTAAAGTAATTTTACTATGGAAAGGGGTGTTATTAGGCATGACTAATGGAGTACCTAAAACCTCCTCCTCCTTGTGGATTATTGCTTTGATAAAATAGCAACACAATGTAAAACAGTATTTTATTTAAAAACGATAATCAAATGTTCACATCTTAAGAATAATATAGTTTACTAGCTTAACTCTAGGTAAAATTGAAATGTCAGTTAAGCTAAATTGTCAGCTCAATGACTAGTTGGTAAATGAGATATTAGTTATATGATTTAGAGGGAAAAAATCCCATTGTGATTTTCATTTTTAAAAATGTGATTTTAAAATGTAGCTATTTTTCACAAAAAAAACCCTCTAGATTTGCTGTGCTTGTTTATAGGGCTGCATGATTTGGCTAATTTATCATTATATATCAACATGACTATAAAATAATTGTTAAATAATCAAAATAAGTTGTTATATTTCACTGTATAATAAAAAAAATGTTTAAGAAAAATATTTTACAGTAAAGCTGTAAACTTACAAAACTAATAATTACATCTGATTTAATTAGACCATAGAGCTTAATGCTTTTTTTTTTTTTTGACAGTTTATAAGCAGTGCTCATTACAGCTTGGTTAGATGACTAGTGCTTGTTGCATTCTCAAATGTAAATATCCCAAACTGATTCTAGTTATTGTGGAGCAACATTTACTGTGAACCAAGCTCTTAAAAAAAAAAACCCACCAGATTATGAGCTTGCATGTAAAAGCACACAGTATGCAAAACAATTATGCAATTTACACTTCTGAAATTTACACCAAATGTAGGTACGCAGTAATCAGATGCCAAACCTGAGTTCGTTGTACGGAGCAGAGCGCACAGCACTCCTGGAGAAGACCACAGAGGAGCTCCTGCCACCTGAGAAACATCTGTTTGAAGTGCGCGCTGAAAACGATGTCAAAGCCATCTACCGCGCACTGCAGCGCATTCTCCTCAACTACAAGGTACGGCCTCAACGTGTGCACAATACAGCTGACGGCACAGTGACGCAGATGAATAACAGCTGTTTTTCCTGAACGTGTGCAGGAGGAGCGGCGTGGTCCGACCCTGATCGCTGTTCAGTCTAACTGGGAGCTGCGGCGGCTGGTGGCTGGCATGACTGTACTGGAGGAGTTCCCGGTGGTCCCGGTTCATGTTATTGATGAGATAAGTTACAATGTACTGGACTGGCAGCGGCACGGAGCTCGACGCATGATAAAGCACTACCTGAACCTGGACAGCTGCCTCTCACAGGCTTTTGATATGGCCAGGTACATCACACCAAAAACCAGCCATATATATATATATATATATATATATATATATATATATATATATAATTAATTTCTGTAAAAATACATAACTGACCCCAGACTTTTTGAATGGTAAAAAAAGTCATCAAATACTATTTGATTTTTCATGTAATGGCCACTATAAACCTAAAGAAATCAATATCAGAGAGCATAGGAGAAGCTGACTTCAAACTCATGTACCGTAATGTCCTTTCTCTCTGCAGGTATTATCACCTGCCTGTGGGAAATCTGCCTCAGGACATTTCTATATTTGGATCAGATCTATTTCTTGCACGTCATCTGAGAAAGCACAACCACTTGTTGTGGCTGTCACCTACGGCACGTCCAGACCTCGGGGGGAAAGAGGCTGACGACAGCAGACTGGTGATGGAGAGTGATGAGAGAGGCTCCATGGAGATCAATAGCCATGGTTGCTACTCAACAGGTAAGCAAATTCAGTCCCGGTCAGACACGCAGACTAAGAGAATAGATACTAAAAACAGCACGAATATTGTATTTGTAGCAGATGATGGTATTGTATCCTAAATATCCACTGACTGTTGTTGTTTTATTACTGATTTGTGAAATAGGGCCTAATAATAACTTTACAAGCATTAGGCTACATCAATAGCAAGCATAATATGCACTATAAATGTTGTATTAATAAAAACCGCCACCAGTGTTATTTTAGTTTATGCATTGCCATAATAATTCTTATTAGCAATTTGAATAAGTTTTTATTTTAATTTCCAGTTTTCATTTTTTTTATTTTTGTCCTTTTTTTTTATTATTAGTTTTTGTCATTTTAGTGCATTGTGTAAAATAAATGAAAATGAGAAATGTTTCCCTGTAGCTATCTGAAAAGTGTATTTAATTCTTTTTAGTAATGATTTCAATAAACATTTATTTTATGTAAAGTAACATTTTTAATGTTTTTAAACAAATTAACTCTGATAATCACTTATTTTTATGCCATTATAATTATGTAGATTTGTGTGATACAAGTGGTCACAAATGTATTTATTTATAAGCTACATTTCTCACTTGAGATTTAAGTAATTCTCTGAACAAAACTTAAGTTAATTTATCCTGTTAGTTTATCTACCGTTTTAGAACTTAGTCTTAAAATTGCTTTTTAGTTTTTATTGTAACTGCATTTTATTTAAAAGTGCATTACTAAGGGTTTTTTTTTTTTTTTTTAAGAAGCGAGTAGTAATTTGACAAAAAAATAAATAAAAATGTACACGCGCATGATATTAAGTCTCCAGTATTGAGCATTGTTGGTATTTGCTTTTATTTAGAGACCCACCAAATGCCCTCAAAAAAAAAATGGTTAAAGTGAATATCAGTTTAAAAAATATATATATATTTTGCTTCTTTTTTTTTTTTTTTAAGTATGTATGTAAAATACTTTGACTTTTTTCCAGTTTGTGTGGAGTTGGATATTCAGAGTTTGGCGGTGAACACCATTCTACAGTCCCAGCACGTTAACGACATGGAAGGCGGGGCCAGCGTGGGCGTCAGCTTTGATGTCATTCAGCATGCATCTCTGGAGGAAATGATGTCAGGGAATCAGGGGGCAAACACAGTGGCCAGCTATGATGAGACGGCGCTCTGCTCCAACACATTCAGGTATGCATGTAGACATGAGTAAGGCCAACAAATGTAAGCCATCTTGTTTTTCTTCAAAGACTCTGTGTACAAACCACTTTTCTGTCCTTGTGCAGGATTCTGAAGAGTATGGTTGTCGGTTGGGTCCGAGAGATCACGCAGTATCATAACGTCTACGCTGATAACCAGGTGATGCATTTTTACCGGTGGTTGCGATCACCCAGTTCTCTGCTGCACGACCCGGCCCTGCACCGCACACTCCTCAACATGATGAAGAAGATCTTCCTGCAGTGAGTACAGCTCCCAGACTACCAAGTTTTTATATTTTAATTTGATGTTTGGGGTTAAAGAAAGTTGCTGTATTAGTTTATTCGCAGTTTCAGAGCTTTCTCTTAAAATTGCTTTTTAGGTTTCATCTTAACTGCATTTGATTTAACATGGCAGATGCTTTTGCCCAAAGCCACTTTCAAACTATACAATATAAGTTAAACCCATGACTTTGGTGTTGATTGAACCACGCGGTGCTGTTTTAGCCATAGAATGACTGCTTGTGTTCGTACCTTTTATTCTAAACACATCAGACTTGTGGCAGAGTTTAAACGCCTGGGATCATCTGTGATCTATGGAAACTTCAACCGTCTCATCCTCTGCACCAAGAAACGGCGCATTGATGATGCCATTGCATACGTGGAGTACATCACTAACAGGTTTTAAACCTTTTTAATTTTGTTTCCCATTCTTGTCTAGACCCTAAAGGGATAGTTCACCCAAAAATGAAAATCTGATGTTTATCTGCTTACCCCCAGGGCATCCAAGATGTAGGTGACTTTTCTTCAGTAGAACACAAACGAAGATTTTTTTAACTCAAACCGTTGCAGTCTGTCAGTCATATTATGTCAGTCAATGGGACTCACGGCTTTGAGAGAAAAAAAAACCATACACAGACAAAACCAAATTAAATCCTGCTGCTGGTGACGATGCATTGAGGTCTAAAGTCACGAAACGATCGGTCTGTGCAAGAACTGGACTGTATTTATATTGTATTTTACCTCTGAGTTACCGCACTGTCCAACTGTCCTGAGCACGTTCACACAACAGCAGGACGCCTCTTCTTCTTGCTTTACAGCGGATCGCAGACTTATAAGTGCATTAACGCCACCTATCAGTCAAATAGGCCATCGACACTCTATCTACAGTCTCAATTAGGAGTGTCAATGGTCCATTTGAGAGATAGGTGGCAGTAATGCACTTATAAATCTGTATGGTTTTTTTTTTTCTCTATCAAAGCCATGCGTACCATTGATTGCCATTATATGACAAGTATAAGTTAAAAACCTTAATTGTTTGTGTTCTACTGAAGAAACAAAGTCACCTACATCTCTTGGATGCCCTTGGTGTGAGCAGATAAACATCAAATTTTCATTTTTGGGTGAACAATGCCTTTAACCTAGTTTCTTATGCAATGTGAAAGTCTGAAGTCCAGGCTTTGGTATTAGATTATTTGTATTAATTTTCTGTTTATTGTTTGTCTTCCTGCCTTGTGTCTCGGCATTAGTATCCATTCAAAGGAGATCTTCCACTCTCTGTCCATCACATTCTCACGCTGTTGGGAGTTTCTGCTGTGGATGGATCCAGCTAACTATGGAGGAGTGAAGGGAAAGCTGCCCTCTAGCCTTCTGTATGGAGAGGTAAAGCTCAGGGCCTAGAAACCACTTTTTCCTCTTTACGAGTTAAGATTTTTTCTGTGTAAAAAATTGTTGGCTATTCAAGTTGTTTCAACACATTTTTATCCATTCTAGCATGGCAATGAAAAGAAGAAAAAGAAGGATGGAGAGGAAGACGATGGAAGTGAAGATGAGGATGAAGATGAAGAAAACCAAGGGGAGGACGAGGAACAGGATAGGGAAGATGATGTAGAAGACTTGATTGAAAGTAGCTGGAACATCATGCAGTACCTTCCTCAGACAGCATCCTGTCAGAAATACTTTCTCATGATCATTTCAGGTAATATTACAGGTTTCATTTGTTTGACCCTTCAAAATTCCTCTCTCTGCATTTGGAAACTCAACCTGCATCAATCATCTTCTCAAATGTGCGATGAAAAAAAAAATATAATATTATAGTAATGTTTCTTATTTTTATTTTTAATTCATTTTATTTGGAAGTAGTAATAATGATAAAAACAAATATGGTGTGTTAGTCAATTTGATATATAATTTTGGCCAAATTGTCCAACCCTATAAACCTGACACACAAAAACATCAAACCTGGAATTTTTAAAATATATTTTAAATCATAATGACAATTTTTTCATAAAATGCACAATTAGGGTGGGTTGCACCAACAAGGATTAAGCTTAAATCTAGATTAAATCAAGGTTTATCTAATAATTCTCTTGCACCAAACTTTAAACCTTGTTTAAAAATAAGCAGGTTTACATTTAAACCAGTTTGATCCTGGATTTATTTTATATTTACATTAATCCTGTTGATACATAACTTTAAACTCCGATTTAATTCTCAATTAAGGATTAACTTTAAATTTACAGGTGAGGAGGTTTAAATACAATAAAGTTATGTGGCTGATTGAACAAAGACAGAAACAGTGGGTGTGTCGTCAGGTCTTAGAGGTGTTTATTATAGATGAAAGTTAAAGCTCACTGTTTTGTCATAAGCTATACTCCATTAATTGATACAATAAATATATATTTCCAAGATTATAAAATCTGTATGCACTGCCTCAAAGTTTTACTGCCTGCTTAATCAGCCATTTCATCATGGTCTCCCTATGTAGCATTTTATAAAGATGGCTGACCTTTTACAAGTTTATTTCCTTTATCGACAAAAGCTTATGTCAGAGACCGAGGATAAGGAATATAAACATTGTTTCTGATTAATTACATGACGAATCCTTCATGGCAGAGAAAATAAATCGTAGATGGAGGTTTTAATCGCAGGTTAGAATTCTAATCCCTGATTTGTTAATCTCAGTTTAAAATTAAGTGGTGCAGCACAACTCGATTTAAAATAAAACCCAGATCAACAAATGCTTGATTAGCTCTAAACTCTGCTTAATTTAATCCTTGTTGGTGCAACGCAACCCACCCTTAGAGTTTTTTGTGCAGCCCTAAATCAACTTTATTATAATTTGTCATAACTTTATTATAATTGGTTGGTTGTTTGCAGCCTACATTGCAGCTGTCTATCACAGCATGAAACAAGAGCTTCGGCGAAACGCCCCTGGTGCTACTCCCATTAAGAGACGAGGAGCGACCCAAGCATCCCAGCAGCCAACTGGGGATGTTAGTGCACTTCCCGGTAAGACATAAAACAATTCAGCTTTGTCTGTATATTGAGTGCTTTTGTAATGGGTTATTTGTGACTGTATTCTCTAATACACTTTCCATGAAATTGATCCTGATTAATTTATTTGGACTGTTATTTGATTAAAATATTTTGATTTTCATATTTTCAAATACAAATCAGAGGGGTGATATTTTCAAAGTTGAAATATTAAAATATGTCAGTTTATTTCTTTCTAAATGTTCACCGTATTTAAATCAAAATGTTTTACAAGAAAGATTTTTTGCATATAAACTAGGGCTGCAACAACTAATCGATAAAATCGATTATTATCGATTATGAAAATCATCGACAACGATTCTCATTATCGATTAATCGGGTCTGCCCACAGTGTACGCCCAACTTCAGCTGGTTAGTCAAATTACGGCACTGAATAATGCATTTATATGGACAAAATGCATCTAAAAATAGTGGAGGAAACAGAATGAGATTCTGCCGGAGAAGCACGTGATCCAAGCTGCCCAAAACATGATAATTCTTTATTTTAAGCTTTAAGTTAATGCATAAGATGGCTTGCCCTGTCAGGCGCTTTGACAGATGCGTGTGCGTCCTCAGCGCAAAAACGTTCAGTTTACGGTCATATCCTTATCTATAAATGCCACAAATTCACGCGAGCATTTCCATTTTTGCATAAAGGTCCGTCCTGACAGTCTGTGTTAAGTTTAAAATACCGAATGAGCGCCGGCGCGGCGGGCGCGCGCACGCGCGTCAGACGGACAGGACACAGTAGAGAGGGAGACAATTAATAGGCTTTTCAGCGCAAACATATCCATTGTGCTGAATTATCTGTTGTTGAAAGTTAATTTAAGTAGGAACTTTAAAGGGATAACAGCGTGTAATTGTCTGTCTGAATATAAACATGAGACGCTCCATAACCGCCTTTTACAGGATAAAGAAATGACAAGGTGACTGTGATCAAAGTAGTTCCTGCAGAACATTACTCTTACCTGTTGGTTAACACTGAGTTTGTGTTTTTATTCGTCTTCATTATTATCTTTATTATTTAAATTTTTAATAGAGGTTTAAACTATATTCAATTTTTACAATGCTTAACAAATTTATGTTTTTTAACAATGTGTTTATGTAAGGTTTGTGCCACTGCTGCTCTAAAGTAACAGTATTGGTGATAACCAAAATCATTTTTCGGCTTTCTGTACTGGTTAGTACTCCAATATGTGTAAGCTCTTTAGTAACAGTAGTAGGCTATTTTTAATGCTATAATATCATTATTGCTGTTATCTATGAAAGAAAACCAGAGCACTTATTTTTATTTTTATTTTTTTATTTGAGTATTTTTTTTTCGCGATACCCAATTGCAGTCAAAAAGTACATAAACAATACCAGCAAGAATGCAAGCTGTTATGAGGCCATTTTTTATTATTATGTCCAATAAATGACAATAACATTTTTAAATTTAAACAAATGTTTGACAAATTTCTAAAATATGTTTTCTCTTTATTATGATAAGTGGTCTAATAAATTAAGCACTGTATGTTTTCATAGCATTCAGTTGTCACGTTTGTTTGAAGGACATTGGGCAGAATGTGGAATAGTGTTTTTTTTTGGTCAATATTTTTTAATCCGATTAATCGAAAGAATAATCGGCCAACTAATCGATTATCAAAATAATCGTTAGTTGCAGCCCTAATATAAACCTAAGTGTTTTTATTTGTCTTTATGCTGTTGTAGGTTTGATTACATTCTCTCAGGAGTATGTGTCAAGTGAACTCACACAGAACTTCTTCACCATCACTCAGAAGATTCAGAAGAAAGTGTCTAGCACTCGTAGTGTTACGCTCCCATCTGAGATGTTTCCTGTTCTTCCTGGTTCTCACCTGCCTCTCAACAACCCAGCTCTGGAGTTTATTAAATATGTCTGCCAGGTATCAACACACACCACCTGCATCTGTGTAGTTATACTGCAGTTTTGTGTTTTAAACCCCTAAAGATGTAACAATACATGGCAGTGACCGTAAAAACTTTTACAAAAGATTCTATTTTAAATAAACAGTTTGTTTGGACTATTTATCAAAAAATCCTTACATTTTCACAGTTTCCACAAAAATATTAAGCAGCAAGTGTTTTCAGCAATGGTTCTGTTGCTGAATTTTTGATCCGATAAATTGGAGAGCATAATCTTGCCAACCACAAGCTTTTTGAACAGTAGAGTACGTTTTTATGAAGACCTCACACCTGTCTGATGTTGTTTCTGTTTGTAACATCCCTTCAGGTGCTCTCTCTGGATGCCAACATTGTCAATCAGGTGAACAAACTGAAGCGAGATCTTTTGCGATTGGTGGATGTTGGAGAATTTTCAGAGGACGCCCAGTTCCGTGACCCCTGCAAGTCCTACATCCTGCCAGAGGTCATCTGCCACCACTGTAACTTCTGTCGTGACCTTGACCTCTGCAAAGACCCTGCAGTTTCCCAGGTAACAAAAGGACTCTTGTTACAGTTTATCTCTTCTTTGAATGTGCGGTTAATGATTTGCTACTCATTCATGTTTATATTTGCTTAATGGATTCCAGAGGTAAGCTAGCCAAAAAAGGCTATAATATTCTTACTTCGCTCTTCTTTCCTTTTTACCTATGTAGGATGGTTCAGTTCTTCCTCAGTGGTTCTGCTCTAACTGTCAAGCCCAGTACGACACAGAGTCCATAGAAATGGCCCTGGTGGAGGCGCTCCAGAAGAAGCTCATGAGTTACACACTACAAGACCTGGTGGGGGACATAAACAGCATTATTTACCATGTTTCTGATGCTTTCAGAGGGTTTTAGTTGTTTAGTGTTAAATGTCCCAGTGTAATGTATATGTACATCCATTGACTTTCAATTCCATTGACTTATGTAAATGGATCTTTATCCCATCATAGGAATGCTCCAAATGCAAAGGAGTGAAGGAAGCAAACATGCCAGTGTACTGTAGCTGTGCTGGAGATTTCAACCTCACCTTCACCTCAAAGGTATTTATGCTAAACTAAAATGCTAATACTTCCACATTATTATTATTTACTACTGTTCAAAAGATTTATTTATTTTGAAAGAAATGAATACTTTCAGAAAAAATGCATTAAAGGAATAGTTCACAAAAAAATAAAAATTTGCTGAAAATGAAGATCTAGATGAGTTTGGTTCTTCTAGAACAGATTTGGAGAAATTTAGCATCACATGACTTGCTCACCAATGGATCCTATATAGTGAATGGGTGCCGTCAGAATGAGTCCAAACAGCTGATAAAAACATCTCAATAATCCACACCACTCCAGTTCATCAATTAATGTCTTGTGAAGCAAAAAGCTGCATGTTTATGAGTTAAAAATCCAAAATGTTTTTAACTTCAAACCGTTGCTTCCAACTAAAATATGAGAAATATATTCATATTGCTTTATTCCAGTGAAAAAGTTGTCTCGTCTAAATCAGGAAAGAAATGCACACAAATCAAGTACCGTTTACAAGTGAAAACAGTATTAAACAAATATGTCAGTGAATTTTTGTGTGAGAGGACAACGAGGAATGAACTTTTCCACTGGAGGAAATATTATTAGGGGTGTAACAGTACACGTATTCCTATAAAAAATTCTCGGTACGGGTCTTTCGGTTCGGTACGCATGTATACTGAACAAATAGTGTTGTTTTAACCACTGCACGAGTGGAACTTGATTAAAAACTTCCCATTTAATGTACCGTTTCTTTTGGTAAGAAACAAAGTCTCATCTTTCAAATTAAGTAAATTTTTTCAGGAAGTTCAAACAACAAATGCCATTTTGATGTGGTGAAAAATCGCTGTATAAATGCCTCCGTGAACTGTCAAAAGATGTCAGTAAAACAGCTAGTAAACAAAATGTCACATGTATAGTTTTGTTTCCCCCTGCTGTACCGAACCGTGACGTAAAAACCGAGGTACGTACCGAACCGTGATGTTTGTGTACCGTTACACCCCTATGGACTTGTATTTTGTCCAGAAGCAACGGTTTAAAATTAAAATGTCTTGATGGATTTGTTTTGGATGGACCACCTACAAATGTTCGTTTAGTCATGTAATGTCTCATGATTGCTCATTTCCACTCGTTTGCATGTTTACAGAGCTTCACTGAGCAGGTGGAAGTGTTCCGGAACATTGCCGCCCACTATAACATGAACTTCCTGCTGGAGACCATTGACTGGGTCCTTAGTATGAACGCATAGGTGCTTTTTCACCTTATAAACTCCATAATTTGTGCCAAACGATGTGTGTTTGATCAGTTTGTACAAATCTGAATTCATATGAAATGTGTGTACATTATAACTGTGGAACAATTTAGGTTCTGGAACTTTAATAAATATTTTTGTATATGAAGAATTACATTTTGCAATGATATTCAATCATTACTTTCTAAGTAGTCGAATGCAAATTATGATTTTTGTCATTAGTGGTTACTAATTGAATCTGAAATGATGTTTGCAGATGTGGGGTATCACTCTTGTTCATAGTGGCATGCAACTAATATGTCTCTTTAGTAATTGTCCATTTGGATATTGCTTCTATTTGATGTTTACATCACTGCCTGGCTCCTGCCCACTCTACATTACCACATTATAATTTGATTTCTTATCTCTGAGGCAAAGACCTGGACATCATTGAGATGGATGACATGCTGTGCAATGTGCTGCTGTGAACTGGCATTGCTGTACTCACCACTTTTACTGAAATGTTTCTTTCTCCCATAATAGCAAGGGGCATTTTCTTCAGAATATGGTCTGAAACACTTTAGAAGATTTCTTTATTACCCTGTCTGGGGAGATAAGGTTTTATATGTACCCTTGATCATTACTTAAAAGACTGATCCATAAACCTCAAAAGTGTGCGCTGCATAAATCGATACGTTTCTATTAATCACATTTAGAGTAGAGCTGGGCAGATGCAGTTCCTCTTCCTCTTAAATTTCATTACTGTAAGCAATATCATAGGAGGAGTTGTTATCAGGTTAGCAGAGCGAGTGCTGCTCTTTGGAGAAACCGTCTCATCTTTCCTTACACAAGATGACTTCTGATGGAAGAAGGTTCCCAGAAAAGAGATGATCATTTGGAAAGAATTGATCTTTTATCACCAGATTATTTTTTTGTCGCACTTTAAAGTTGATATGAGATCAAAATTCATCATACTTCTTTTGAGATTTGTTAAAAATATTAACAGTCTGATTAAAAACAAATGCTGCTTTGGGTCTTGTGAATGAAATCATGTGACACATTTACATGAAACAATGTTTTTCGTACTGAAGATTCTTTTTCATGGAAATGTCACATTTTACAGAAGAATTAATGTTCAAAGTTGAGAGGATACATGCAAACCCGTTACGTAGTGGAATTAAACACTAAACATATATTGGTGTTTAACGTTTATTGAAGCAAAGCTTAACAGATGCTTGGTTTTGTGTGTTTTTGAAGCTTTTCTAGATTCAGATATGACATTTTGGGCCGTTTTCTACACTTACTGTTCCTACAACAGGAAAATATCCTGTTCTTTATGTTAAAATATCCTACTGTGCTGTATATTTGGCAGCATGCCGTCACTGGAGTGTTTTCTGTGTTGGCAGGTTGTTTTATAATGGCACGCCATCTGAGAGGTCAGAGTGGGTGGAGCCATAGCTTGTAAGCGTGAGGTCTGTTGTGATTGGCTGACTGGGTTTCTTGGAGACCTGGTTAAAGAAATAGAAGCTTTTGATTAATCTGTTCAAGAACTAGAAAATAAAAAATTGTCATTTATTAACTGCCATGTTTTAAACCTGTAAAAATTTGAAATTTATCTCTCAATAAATGACCCTTAAGACACTCGAACCATATATACTACGTTTTACAAGAAAATACTATGGAAACTTGGTTCTGCTGCAGGTAACTGCGATTGTTGAATTAAATGTGAAATTTAAAACGTACTCCCACATTGTTTTATTTACAACTAACATTTTTTTTTTTCAGTGTAATCTCTATCCTTTTGACTTACATCATCAAACTTCTTTTCGCTGAAGACTTCATTCTTATCGATAAACGTCAGCATGATCCAGTCACAGATGATAGAGCACTATAGATGACAGAAGAAGAGACACCGTTTAAGCATTATGACAAAATGAACACTAGCTGTGTATGTCCATAAATGCCTCTTTCCAACAGGGTTACTCCAGATCAAGCACTGTGAGAGAAACCTGAGAATCATTCCCATAATGCAATTTGTGGAGTGTTTATGTCTGCCTTCAGTGTCATTAAGACATCATTATCTCCCACTTTAACCCAAAATAACCATGTTTTTAATATGCATTCAGCAAAAAATACGTACAATTCCTACTGACGTCATGGCCGTGACTGTGTTGATGATGGTTGGAATCAGACTGAATCTTCCCGCCTGAAAAGAAATGTCGAGATTCAATATGAGGCGTATGTGTGTGGTCAACATGTCACTAATGTACTTCCTGTATGGTCTCACATGTCCATGAACAATGACATCCAGACGAATCCCAAAGGCTTTTATGAGCGTCCTGTACTCCACGCCATCCTTATGGTGATATTTTGCAAACCTGAAATGTTTGGAAGTTAATATGTTTCTAAATAAACATTAGTAACTAATTGATCATCGTTTTAATTACAATCGATTATTGAAATTCATGCAGAGAGCTCGTACCTGTAGTAATATCCTGAGCTGGGCAGGTCTTTTCTCATGTCTAGTCTTCTGAAGGAATATGTTGGAATGCACGCTGACGGATCCGCATCAAAATTACACTTCCAGTTAATGAACACGCCAATTATTCCACCCTAAATAAAATGACATTCAAAATGTGCATTAACACTGTTAAAAATGACTGAATTCGGAAGAAAAAAATGCGGATTTGTTTGACATTAAGCCACCGTTCTGCAAAGTTCGCCGAATTTCTCTCGGGCCTGCGCTGCGATGAAGCCCAGGCTGAACACCGGACAATACGGGTTGGTTTCTGGGTGATAATGGCACCGTAACAATTTCTTTGGCTTGTTTGGTTTGATGTTGCCCCTGTAGTTGAAACCATAAGCAATTTCATGAGCAAAAACATCAATTCAGCAGGGATGCATTACATTTTGAATGTTACAAAAGATTTCTATTTCAAATAAATGCTGTTCTTTTAAACTTTCTATTTACCGATGAATCCTGGGGGTATCACAGTTTCTACATACATATTAAGCAGCACAACTTTACAACACTGGTAATAAGGAATGTTTCTTGAGCAGCAAATCAGCATATTAGAATGATTTCTGAAGTATCGTGTGACACTGAAGACTGCAGTAATGCTGAAAATTCAGCTTTGCATCACAGAAATAAATTACATTTTACAATATATTACAATAGAAAACAGTTATTTGAAATTGTAATAATATTTCACATTATCACTGTACATTTGATCAATTACATGCAGATTTAATGAGCATAAGAGACTAAACTTTTGAACTTGCTTGCATTGCTTAGACATATCCTCTGGTTTATAAAATATGCAGAAACTCATCAATGTACCTGAGAACTTTAAACTTTGGGAAATGGATAGCATTCTTTATGAACACTGTGAAATTAATGGCCTGCTCCAAAGCCGCTTCTCTGTGGGGACAAGAAGGATATTTTAGTGCATTTCTCAGTTTGATTTCTGACAGATCAGTCAATAAAAGCACAATACCTGACAACAGCATATTCCTCAATGGGACACCAGGTTTTGATCTCACAGGTCTTGAATGTGTAGTTGTAGTACGGGATGCACCGTCCTGTTCTTTGACCTGTTCAAAAACAACTTCACTTGTCATGAAGTATTCTGGGATTTCCTGAAGTGATTTTGAAATGTATATTTATACAGTGAGGTCACAATGAAAATATTTTTTAATTAATTAATCAGTTAATTAAGTTTACTTATTTAGATTTAAAAAGTAACAAAAATACAGTAAAAAAAAAAAAAATGCCTTTTTTGTAATGAAAATTTGCTGACTGTTATAGTTGAATGTTATACTAGTGGTTTCAGACTTTTGGACCCCACTGTATGTATATATGTATTTATTATAAAGTAAACCCCACCATGACCATCGAAATCGATTTCCCCTTGAGTGCAGTCCGAATCTTTTGTGCAGTTTGCATTGGCAACACTGTAATGCTGAAAAAACAAAGAAAATGCTGTTTGACTCGGACCAACCTTTCCATCCAAAACACGAATACTGTGTATATTTATGCAGTTGTGTATGTGTTTTGCACTCACCTCTGCACATGTGCCCTGCGTCTGATCGTGCGTCACTTCTCTTCTAAGAATTGTACTGATGACATCCCCACCCTGTATGTTAAGAAATCCAGTTTCAAATGATTTTTCAATCAATTAATAGTAATAATGACCATGCATGGCAAGACTATATATTATGATTTAGCAGGGAAAATGTGATTTGATCACTTTACAGTATCTGAAGTGACAAAAGATATCTGGTCTGCCCTTGAAACTTTTTTTGGAGTAAAATAATGCAGTTTATTCACTTCAGATGGTCTGACGTATTCTGTTGTGTCCTGAACGCTGTCTCCCAGCATGGCCACACCTCTCATCTCAGTGTACACCGAGCTCTCTGGACGCGTCTCCGTCTCCTGATACGCTTTCTGACTGATAAATACATGCCTGCACAAATAAAACATCACATATACATGCATCCATTATCTGTACACATGTACAACTTGAAAAACAAAACACACCTTCATGTGTAATAGAGGAAATTCTGTATAGCCTATGAATAAGAAGAACATTGTAACAAACATATTTAAAAGAAAATTTTAAAAATATAAATTCACAGCAAAATTGTTGAAGGTAGGGGGTAGAATTTCAGATCAGATAAAGTTGAAATTGAAATTGTTTTAATTAGATTTGACATTTCATCTATACATAAATCTCTATATCACTGATTTGTATCTATTGACATTTTTATTGTATTACTTATGCATATATTTTGTCGTCTTCTTTGCAGCTGTACTCCAAAAGATAACAAAAAAATACTCCTTGAGTTCTTTTTATATGCAAAATATATTTTTCATTGGATTTATAGTAAAATTAATCACCCAGAGACAATGAAATTACTCAAGTTTTGCATTTCAGTGTTCTCCGTTTGTCTAGCACAGAGACACATTAAACAAAAAAAACATCATATTTATCACCAATTAAAAGTATCAATTTTGTGATTGATGTAAAGCAAGTTTTCAGCACAAAAATACAAAATTCATCTTACCAAATGAAATATGTAATGACCAGGAACTGCACAGCTCTGTATATGACTCCTAGTTTTCTGTCCTTCACCACCATTACTTTCGGAGTCTCATAGTCCCAGAAACCCAGGAAGAAGTCTTTGAGGAACTCCAGACAACCCATTTTTATAAAAAATTCCTTATATGTTCCTGCAAAATGAACGTCTCAATCTTCACCACTGAACTGATGCTGTATAGTGACACCCACTTGAGTACTACAGCCTCTCTCTCTCTCTCTCTCTCTCTCTCTCTGTCTCTCTCTCTCTTTCTCTCTCTCTCTCTCTACTGAAATGGCACCCTTTTCCTTTTTTCCAATGTTCTTTATCATTGTTTATTTTGCATTGAGTAATTCATCTTGCCCATTTTCCATATCTGTAGTTAGAAAAAATATTTATTTTATCTTAGTAAACTTGATGATGTGCTATTGCATTACAGGCCTATTTATAGATGTAGTGTATGATAGATAGACAGATACAGGTACATAAAAAAATAAAAAATAAAAATTGAATATCATGAAAAAGGTCATTTTTTTGTGACTCATTTCAGAAAGTGAAACCCATATATTATATAGATTCATTGCACACAGAGTGAAATATTTCAAGCCTTTATTTCTTGACATTTTGATGATTATGGCTTACAGATAATGAAAACCAAAAATTCAGTGTCTCAGAAAATTAATATATATTACATAAGATCAATAAAAAAAGGATATTTTAAACAGAAATGTATGAAAACTATGTTCATTTCTATGCACTCAATACTTGGTTGGGCCTCCTTTTGCATGAATTACTGCCTCAATGCGGCGTGGCGTGGAGGCAATCAGCCTTTGGAACTGCTCAGGTGTAATGGAAGCCCAGGTTGCTTTGATAGCGGCCTTCAGGTCATCTGCATTGTTGGGTCTGGTGTCTCTCATCTTCCTCTTGACAATACCCTATAGATTCTCTATGGGGTTCAGGTCAGGCGAGTTTGCTGGTCAATCAAGCACAGTAACACCATGGTCATTGAACCAGCTTTTGGTACCTTTGGCCGTGTGGGCAGGTGCCAAGTCCTGCTGGAAAATGAAATTAACATCTCCATAATGCTTGTCAGCAGAAGGAAGCATGAAGTGCTCTAAAATTTCCTGGTAGATGGCTGCGGTTGACTGTGGACTTCAGAAAAAACACAGTGGACCAACACCAGCAGATGACATGGCAGCCCAAATCATCACTGACTGTGGAAACTTCACACTGGACTTCAAGCAACATGGATTCTGTGCCTCTCCACTCTTCCTCCAGACTCTGCGACCTTGATTTCCAAATGAAATGCTAAATTTACTTTCACCTGAAAAGAGGACTTTGGACCACTGAGCAACAGTCCAGTTCTTTTTCTCCACAGCCCAGGTAAGACGCTTCTGACCACACCTTTCAGTAATGACCTTCTGTGACTTACCCTCTTTGTGGAGGGCGTCAATGTTCGTCTTCTGGATCATTGCCAAGTCAGCAGTTTTCTCCATTATTGTGGTTTCAAAGAACAAGAGATACCCAGGATTTATACTGTAGGGATGATCATTAATTGAAACTCAAATGTAAATATTCTAATATTTTGAGATACTGATTTTTGACTTTCATGAGCTGTAAACTCTAATCATCAAAATTAAAACAAAAAAAAAACTTTTGAAATGTTTTACTTTACATGTAATGAATCTAAAATATATGAAAGTTTAACTTTTTGAAATAAGTTACAAGAAAAACTGAACTTTTTCACGATATTCTATTTTTTTTAGATGTACCTGTAAATAGATAGATAGATAGATAGATAGATAGATAGATAGATAGATAGATAGATAGATAGATAGATAGATAGATAGATAGATAGATAGATAGATAGATTACATAAACAACATTAGAAGTTACACTAGCCCACATTTTACACAATTTCTTTAATATTTACATTAATATTAAATGTGTAGCTACTGTTGCTTTTTATGTATCTATGTTTTAAAAATATTATA
This sequence comes from Barbus barbus, assembly GCF_936440315.1. Lineage (NCBI taxonomy): Eukaryota > Metazoa > Chordata > Actinopteri > Cypriniformes > Cyprinidae > Barbus > Barbus barbus. The sequence continues at coordinate 5,506,999 of NC_136734.1, forward strand.
TTAGGTATTTATATTACAACATAAAGATATATACATAGTATAAAAATATTACACATGTAGTTCGGTTTTGTGCTTAATCGCTACACGTTTATTACTTTCAATGCAGGCATTCACTCGTGCGCCTCAATTCAAGGGTCCTACTGTCTTGGCTGACTGACGTCACACAAAAACACGTGTGTTCGGAAGACGCACGTTAGGACTGGATCTGTGCTGAGATCTATTGGCCTTTTATTGCAGTGGTTTTTAATTGAGGTTTTGTCGAGTGAGAAAAACAAACTCCGCTGTAATGGGTGGATTACAGAAGAAGAAGGTAAGAAAGTGATTTAGAGAAATACTGTCGGTAAACAAAACATGATGTCTTGATGAGCGCAGGGCCCTACAGACCTGTGTGCTTTAAACATGTTACTCTACTCTAAACATTTAACAGTGTTTTATATATGACATTTGATAAAGATATACAAGGTTTTTAAATGACTACAGCATCATTTTTGCCTGAGTTTTCTAACTTTAATATAAATTGCAGCCGTTTTCAGCATTGCTTGACAGCATAAGAGGGATGAAATAAGGGTTCTTAAGTCTAAATCACCTTAAGAAGTGACTCCATGTGAAATATGTGTGTGGTTTCTGCATATTCCCGCATGTCAGAGCACTTGCTAACCTGTCATTTCTTCTCGTGTAGTATGAGAGAGGATCGGTCACTAACTATATCAGCAGGAATAAAGCCCGCAAGAAGCTGAGTCTGAGTCTGGCTGATTTCAGGTTGGTTATCAAAGCATTTCACTTGTGTTCTGTCCTGGCGTCTTGGTGTTTTTACGTACCTCATACTTTATATGTGACCCTGGAGCACAAAACCAGTCATAAGGGTCAATAAGCTTTCCATTGATGTATGGTTTGTTAGGATAGGACAATATTTGGCCGAGATGCAACTTTGAACATCTGAAGTCTGAGGGTGCAAAAAACTAAAAATATTGAGAAAAATCGCCTTTAAAGTTGTCCAAATTAAGTTCTTAGCAATGCATATTACTAATCAAAAATCAAGGTTTAATATATTTACGGTAGGAAATTTACTAAATATCTTCATGAAACATTATCTTTACTTTATATCCTAATGATTTTTGGCATAAAAGAAAAATAGATAATTTTAAACCCATACAGTGTATTTTTGGCTATTGCTACAAATATACCCCAGCGACTTGAGACTGCTTTTGTGGTCCAGGGTCACATTTAAGCATTTGTGAATTAATACATGCTTCTCATTTTCTAGGCGGTTATGCATATTGAAAGGAATCTATCCTCATGAACCCAAACACAAAAAGAAGGTCAACAAGGGCTCGACAGCGCCTAGAACCTTCTACCTGCTGAAAGACATCCGCTTCCTCTTGCACGAGCCCATCGTTGGCAAGTTCAGAGAGTACAAGGTGAGAACTGTGTTTTAGGAAATCAAGATGCTGCTTTGTGTTTGCAGCTGCATCCTATAATCCTTCTCATTTTGATCACTTTTTCATGTTTAAGGTTTAATGTAAATGACAGTGGAGCTAATATACTGGTTTGGTAGGTAATAACAAAGTCAATTACAATGTAAAACATATGCTAAAGAAACTTGGAGATGATCTGCTGGAAAACTGGTCATGGAATTATAATTTACATGGTTTTTATTTAGAAATATGCTTTTGTCCCTATATTAAATGAATTGGATAATTTTCTTGTACGTTTGCATCAAACAGTGCATGCGACACTCTATGAAAACTCTCATAAAACATTAAAACATTCGTTTTGGTTGTTTATTGCAAGTGCAAGATTAAGTATTATTTGCCACATTTTTCTGAAGAAAAAAAAACTAGGCATCCTAGATTAAATTCTGATAGTATATGCTTCACTGAGGAAATAGTTCATAAGACAATCTATATGCTAACTATACATTCCCTGGTTATAGATTTTTGTGCGGAAACTGCGAAAAGCATATGGCAAGGCTGAATGGAGCGGAGTGGAGAGAATAAAAGAGAACAAGCCTGTGTACAAACTGGACCACATCATCAAGGAGAGGTGAGATTAAACGCAGTGCTGTCTCTGGACTGCAGGGTGCACACTTCAGCTCTCTGTCCCGACAACAACAGCATGCTGTGAATGACTTTTCTGTTATGTGATAGGCACCTATTTGTGTCCAAACAGTATTATGAGTACGGGCAGAGTCTCAGTTGCTGTCTACAAACAGATCAGTTATGAGAATCCAAAAAGTCACAAGAATATGATACTTCAGTTATCTTGACTCGAACGACTGTCTCATACACTGTCTGTCTCTATCCGTCCAATCAACTCTTCTCACAACTGTTACATTAGCTGGGTTTGGGAATTGAACTTGGAATGTGAGGGTTTTTTCCCCAAACGTTCAAAAGTTTGGGATGGTAAGATTTCTTTCATGCTTTAAGTGCAAGTTTCTTCTGCTCACCAAGCTGCATTTTTTGGTCAAAAATACAGTAAAACGGAAAAAATATTGCACTTTGAAATAACTATATTCTATTCGAATGCATTGTAAAATGTAATTTATTCCTGTGATGCAAAGCATCATTACTTCAGTCTTTAGTGTCACATGATCCTTCAGAAATCATTCTAATATGCTGAATTACTGAAGAAACATTTCTTTTTATTATTATTAATGTTGAAAACACTTGTGCTGCTTCGTATTTCTGTGGAAACAGTGATACTTTTACCATTAGATTCTTTGATGAATAGAGAGCATTTTTTAAATAGAAATGTTATAATGATTATAAATGTCTTTACCTTCAGTTTAATGCATCTTTGCTGAATAAAAATATTCTTTTATGGGCACCTGTGAAAGAAAAGATTGTGTGTGTGTTACTGATATGACTTGAGCAGATATTATAGTACTTGACAGGGGTACTTAATCGACTATTTCGATTAAAAACACCATGAAATAGAATGACAAGTGCAGCTTTCATTCCGGTTTTCCTACTTGAGCGGGGAAATCTCCAAAACTGTTAGTCAAACTTATATTTCCATTACATATTTCAGATCACCTATATCTGGCACCGAATGTAGCTTCTTCAGCTCAAATTGTGCTAAATTATTTTGTTCAGTAGCCACATTGAATAACATCTTCCATTTTTTTCTACGAATCGTCTGTCCATATACTGTTTCTAAAATAAGTTTGTTTTTCCAGGTATCCCACGTTCATTGATGCTGTCCGAGATGTAGATGATGCCCTTTCTATGTGTTTTCTGTTTTCTACGTTCGCTCGCACGGGAAAATGCCACGTTCAGACAATTCAGCTGTGCCGGAGACTTGGCGTGGAATGGATGAACTACATTATCGCCTCACGGTCCCTGAGAAAGGTACTGTAAACATATGCTGTGAAAAGTGTGCATTTTAAAGGTTGATGAAATGATTCAACTTTGTTACAGCTAGTGGATTTCTTAATGGTTATTTTTTTGTTTCTTCAGGTTTTTCTTTCCATTAAGGGTATTTACAACCAGGCTGAAGTCCTGGGACAAACCATCACATGGATCACACCATATCAGTTTGCCCATGATGTGAGTGCAAATATACAGTATATTTTTCAAGCTTGAGGCTTGTTCAGAAAATAGTTGAATGTTTTTTCATAATGTTGATAAAGTATCACACATGGAAAGCAGGTTTGATCCTGAATCAGGACAAACTGTGATATTTAATATATATATGTATATGTGTGTGTATATATATATATATATATATATATATATATATATATATATATATATATATATATTTTATTCAGCAAGGACACAAATTGACCAAAAGAGACGGTAAAGACATTAATAATGTTGAAAATAAATGCTGGTATTTTGAACTTTCTATTCAACAAAGATTCCTGAAAAAAAAAATGTATCACTGTTTCCACAAAGATTCTGAGCAACACAACTGTTTTCAACGTTGATAATAATAAGAAATATTTTTGGAGCAGCAAATCAGCATATTAGAATGATTTCTGAAGGATCATGTGACACTGAAGAGTTAACCATGTACAATCTTTTTAACACATCTTTTTTTAACAGTGTCTTATTTTTTGCAGTATTTTGGATGCTGAAGTCTTTCTATAGATTGTTTTATGTCTGTTAACAAGCCCCTGTCCCTGCTCTCCTCAGCACCCTACAGATGTGGACTACAGAGTTATGTCCACATTTACAGAACTCTACACAACGCTGCTTGGATTCGTCAACTTCCGCCTTTACCAGACCCTCAACCTTGTCTACCCACCCAAGGTATCGCACACAAAATGTGCTTCTATTAAATGCCTTTTTATTTTTCAGTAGCAGAATTCCAATTCATTCCAATTGGAAATGGAATGCGTGTGTTTTTTGTATTCTGGTGCTTGTTAGCTTGATGGACAAGGAGAGTTCAATCTCAAATCAGAGTGTGAAGAAGATTATGCCCTGGAGTCAGAAAGCTATTCTGAGGTACTGACTATTTAATTTTCTCTTTTCATATCAGCATTAAGTTGGACCAAATATTACGGTGTGTTTAAAGATATGCATCTTCACATCTCCTACCAGAAACTATCAGCGTTAAGTGCCAGTCTGGCCCGTACAGTTCCTTCAGTGGAGGACGAGGAGGCAGAGCTGGACCATTTCCCAGCTGAAGGGGTGAGCAACAGACAGCTGTCTGTATTGTGAACACCTGCAGTGACGTAATACAAGGGATATTACATATTGGGAAACATTCTTTAGTTAAGACCAATATACTTAAAAAAAAAAAATAATTACCAATGATGGTATCATTTATAATCATGAAAACTATGGTTATTCTGAGATGATGATGGCTATTATTGTTGTTGTTGTTGTTAATATATATTTTTTATATTTTTGTGGTTTTATATTTTATGTTCTAATATAATTTTAATAAATTCTATTATCATGTCCAAATAGCCGTAGCTGTAGTAGTAATAATAATAATATGAATTAATAATAGTTAATTAATTATATTATCATGCCCATATAACCAGTTATAATAATAATAAAAATCACTGTTATTTGTACTATTATTATTATTATACATTCTAATAATATTATAACATCATTATAAATGGTTATTAATTGCATAACCATGTCCAAATAACCACAGTAATAGCAATAATAAAGACTGTCATTTGGAGATGGTATTAGATTCAATAAGTATTTATAAAATTGTTATAATAGTATTAGATTTTTTTTTTTTAAATTTACAAAATGTGTATGATAGTAATAAGTATTATTACTAATTATTATTATTAATTATTGTTGTTGTTATTGCCATGATTATTTGGATATGGTAATACAATTAATGATGATAATAATAATATAATCTGCCATCATTGACATGATTGCTATTATTTATTTTGCCATGTCCATTTTAATACTATAGTATGCCCTGAATTATCATGAAAATTGATATGAATATGGTAATTTTTGTGTACATAGAACTGTATATGTATCAAGGTACTGTGTGGTATGACAATCACGATCTGTTTTTGTAGGGCTATATGTAAAAACAGTGGAGGCTTAGGCTAGTTTAATTTAATAACTAATAAAAAAAGATTATTTGTAGAGCACCTTTCATAAAATGCCGTTTAAAGTGGTTCATGGGTCAGAATATAAAACTTTAGCACAGCTGTTTGGTAGCAAACTCAAAAGCTGTCAGATTCCTATCGACTTGCTGTAATTAATGCAATGTAATTAACTGCTGAAAAACAACTGTAATTAATGCAACTATGTGACTCCACGATAATTTTCCACACTTCAAGTTCACTAAAAGAAAGTGTCACAAGGCACTTGTTATTTAGTCACACATCCTGAGGCGCGAGTCAGTGAAGCATTTAACCTGCGTTTGATTAATTGTTGTTTTGGACGGACCTCATATCCTCATGTTTCATGTTCACTGAGGGAGACTGTTACTATGGTTTCAGGCTGAAGGTGTTAAAAAAACATTCTGATGAAACCAGCGTGACTGCAGGCGACCTTTGTCCTCATTATTTAATGTCGTTTTTAAATGCACTTTCAATTGCAGGAAGACCTGGAGAAAATGGAGTCGAGAGAGAAGATGGAGCTGGAGCAAAACAAACAGAAGAAGCTCTTCGAAGGGCTGAAGTTTTTCCTAAACAGAGAAGTTCCCAGGGAATCGCTGGCTTTTGTCATCAGGTGAAGGAGTGTGACATACCAACTCTTTATCACACACGCATCGTGTCTATAGCACTTTCCTTAAATCCTTAAAACGTTTGTCACAGTTTATTTTAGTACTTCAATATAAACAAATTTTAAGTGTTTTATGGATGTACTTTTATTTTTTGTTTCAGTTTCAATAACCCCAATACAAGTAACTTGTTGAAGTGCAGCAGAGTTGGATGTTTGTCAGTATATAAGAATCTGTTGTATGGTGTGCAGGTGTTTCGGTGGACAGGTCTCCTGGGATAAATCACTGTGCATCGGCAGCACTTACGAGGAAACGGATGAAACAATCACACATCACATCGTGGACAGACCCAGTATCGACAAACAGTATATCAACAGGTCTGAAAGCAAATCTCCCTGATTCTGTACAGTGGATTCGGTTCATATACTGTATATTCTTGTTCTTAATGCACTTCTCAACCTTGCAGGTACTACATCCAGCCCCAGTGGGTATATGACTGTGTCAATGGGAAGATACTGTTACCCGTTGAGGAATATTTCCTGGGAGTTACACTGCCGCCCCATCTGTCACCATTCGTGGAGGAGAGTGATGGAGATTATGTGCCGCCTGAGAAACTCAAACTGCTGGCCCTGCAGAGAGGAGAGAAGCCACGTGAGTTTATGAGATGATTTTTGGCATATGATTATGTGTGAATGTTGAGTGATTGTTGACTTCACAAACAAACTCTTCACAGAAGCAGAGGAGGAGGAAGAGGAGGAGGAGGAAGAGGAGGAGGAGGAAGACGATGAAGAGGAAGATGATCAAAGTGAGGATGAAGATGAGGCTGAAGATGAAGCTAATTTAACTGAAATGGAGGAGACGAGAGCTCAGGGAAAGGTAAGATGGTTTTAAGTTATTTTTGCAGTTATGCTTGTTTAGTGGCACAAAAATTGCAGACTTACAAGTAAAAAAAAAAAAATGTAACCCTAGATAGCCTACTGTATCATATTTGATGTGCGGATTTTTCTGTGAAAAAGCTCAACATGATCAAAACTTTGCTGAAAAACCTGTTGTACACGATCTACTACATGCCTTCTGTTGTCTGATTGATAGTTTATTGGTTTTTAGAAGTAAAAGGCCTTTTAGTAGAATTGCAAAACATCTGCCTCCAGCTTGTGGCTCACATGTCTTATGTGAAGTAAATGTTAGAATAGCTTTTATATTGTTACGAATATTTTAAAATGAACACTTGAGGTACACTTAGTCCGAAATGTTCATGTTTTTTTTTTTTCGTTTTTCCGTATTCGTCATCCTTTCCTATCAAAATGCTCGCTACGGATGCAGAAATCCAGAAAATCGAACCTGATTTGAATTTATGATGAACAAAAGCTTCCTAGGCAGTGTGTAAACGTGATTATTTTTTAACGTGCAAAAATTTCAGACGACAAAGACCTTCAATCAACCGAAGCAATGTAGAATTGCTTGATTATCCATGAATCAGTTTTCAGAAAAAACATGTTAAAATATATGAAATATAATACATCAGGCTTTTTAAGGATGTTTATTTGTTGATCTCTCAATCATTATTTTATTGCATTGCATTGTTTTTTTGCCCCCACAATAAAAACTACAGTTTTGATAAAAAAAAATAAGCATTTAAATATCATCTTACTAAGGCATGTTATTGGGAGATATAGACCGACAACTGATATTTATGTGTGTTTTATGAAGTTTTCTGTTCTCATTGATTCATATTACTGGCTATCAAAAAAAAAATTATATTTATAAATATAAATTTTAAGCAACTGTACCAAACTGGATATTTTTGCTCCATTCTGGCCTCTGAATAAAATTGAGGGTTTGATTTTTTTTTTTTTTTTTTTTTTTTTTTTTTTCCCCTCCTGGAGTATAGTGATTCTTACTATATCAAATATGATACTCAACAAAAAACACTTTTTTTAATATATATATTTTGACCAAAGATTCAATATTAAAATTAATATTTTAATTAATTGAACTTAATAAAATTTTATCAAATTAATAGTTTGATTTAAAAATTAATTCGATTACATTTTTTTTTTTACTATTTCATGTCAGGTTTTACAGCTTTTACAATGTAATGTGTACAGTTGCGTTATTTGATTCTAAATGTGGATGATTTTTTGGCATGGAATCTTTTTTGATTTGTTGTAGTTTGCTGCTGCACCTTAAATTTTAAACATTTTGTGGAGGGATGTGTAAAATAAATGTAAAATATGTAAAAGTTTGTCATGTGCTGGTTTTCCCTCAGAGTCTGTCAGTAAAGGTGACCCCTGGTAAAGTCAAAGCAGAGAGCCGCATGCGAACCGAACAAGAGGAGAAAGCAGAGGAGAAGAGACTGGCCATTATGATGATGAAGAAGAGAGAGAAATACCTCTATGACAAGATCATGTTTGGCAAGAGGAGACACGTCAGAGAGGTAAGCCTGCTTAGAAACAGATGTGTCGGATACCATTTTATAATTTCATATGCTTTCTTTTGAAAATTTAAAATAAAGTTGTGTACAAAGCACACTAATCTAACCACAATATTGATTCAGAATAATACTTCATTTTGATTCTTAGTTATCGGGGGGGGTTTTATGCAGTGAGATATGGGTCTTTGTGGTGTTTTGTAAATGAATAAACGTGGTGGTAATTCACAGCTCGCACAGTGGCTGTCAAAGCCCTTTAAAAGGTGCTTGACCTACATTTGGCTCATTATTTAAGCTCCAGTGACCTTGACAGACTTCATTTGTTCATGAATCTAATGCACACATTCCAACAGGCTAACAAGCTAGCAGCTAAGAGGAAAGCTCACGATGATGCCAACAAAGCCGACGAGAAGAAGAAGAAGAAAAAGTGCTGATTTTTATGTATTAAAGTACTTCTTGTGTGTTCTCTCTCTCTGTCGAGAGACTTTGAGAAGTGTTTCTTCTCTCGTATCAACTCGTTGCATCATTTCATGGGAATTGTACATGATTCGCTGATCTCCATGTGTCATTTAAGTTTGCCCAAACTGGTTTTCAGTGACACTTCTCTGCATTTCTTATGTCTTTGTGCATCAGTTTTGACTTTGACACATTTCTAATAAACATAAGACGATAATGATTATCTTTAATGAAGTTTGTTTTTTTAGTCTGTGTGCATGTTTCAAATTTGTGAAATATTTAATGTATTAACTTGGATGAAAAAAACTGCAGTTGCGAGTAGAATCATCTAGAAAAGAACTGATGACAAAAAGCTATCATATTAACATTGCAAATAGCTGTAGGCACGTTTCACGCATTCTTCATGAGTGCAGTATTTCCTTACACTGTAAAAAGTGATGTTGACTTAAAAAAATTGAGGAAACCTGTTGCCTTAAAATTAAGTAAATAATAATAATAAAAAAAATTTAAGGCAAGGGGTTTCCTCAATTTTTTAAGTTAAGTCAACTTATGAATTTTTACCGTGTAAGCAGGTCATAAATTCTACAATGTTTATATGATTAGATATTGGTGATGTACACTGCAGTTTCCTTTTTACAGAAATGAATACATTTATTTAGTGGGGAAGCATTAATGTGATCAAAATTGACAGTAAAGACTGTTAAAAAGATTTACATTTTAAATAAATGCTGTTCTTTTGAAGTTTCTTTTTATCAAACAATAATATAATAATGATAATGTTTCTTGAGCAGCAAATCAGTATAATAAAATGATTTCTGAAGGATCATTTGACACTGAAGACTGGAGTAATGATGCTGAAAATTCAGCTTTGCGTCACATGAATAAAATATGTTCCAAATTATATTCTAAATTTTAATAATACTTTACAATGTTACTGTTTTGCTGTATTTTTGATCAAATAAATACCACCATGGTAAGCAATGAGAGACTTTTTCTCCTCAAAAACACTTTTTTTTTTTTTTATTTCTCTTTGTGAGTGAACCTTTTGTTTGACTTTAGTTTCTCGTGTAAATAGGCATTGATACCCAAGGGCAGAGAAGTCTAGTATGTACTGAGGTTTCTGGGGGATCACTTACATTGTCAAATTCCTAAGTGAAGAAAACCATTGGCACTCCCTTCCCTGAGGACTCTTATGTTGGACATCACAACATAAAAGTGGCTTTAGACACGAGGGTTTTAGATTCTGCTGCTGAAAAGTTGTTCCTTATGCAAAATGGCATTAAAGGCTAAGCTAGTCCCTCAGAGATTTTGCTGGGATCAAAGACAGTACTAACCAGTAAATCATGTAACCTTGAAAGTATGGCTCTTATGTATATTCCTAGATGTATTGCAGTCGGCCCTGAATGTGAATGTACCTTTCGGACCACAAATGTAAAAAAAAAAACATCTCGCCAACATTTGGCATTTCCCTCAGACACAAAAAAGTGCAATTCGGCAGAGTGCATGATTATGTATGAACTATACATAAAAGAACAATGGAAAAATGTAATGTATAGTGGTCCCATTCTATGAAAAAAAATGTTTTTTACGCAAAGTCTTCCCAGCACAAGTGAAACACAAATGTAAGGTAATTTCTTTAATTCTCTTTTTATGCAGGATATTATTTTTAGTCATACTGCATTATTTCTGTTTTACGCAATGGCTATGGTCTTTGTAAAAAAAAATGCTTGATAAATAGGCTACACTGTGAATTTTTCCTAATATAAAAACTAGCTAACTTTTTAATGGATGTACTCCTGTTGGGAAATGTAACTTGAGTTGTACAGATTTTGAAATCCACAGAAAACGAAGGTTGTAGTGAGAAAATGATTGCGTTGAATTCCTCATTGTGAATTTTCAAAGTACTGAATGGAGTCAGATTCTCCTGGTTTAGGGTGGCAAGCTGAATTATTTAGCTCTGAATGTTCTCCAGTGTCCATTTCAGTCCTTTGTGACAGATGTTTGTTATACAAGGTATATATATATATATATATATATATAAAAACTATTATAGGCAGGCTTTGTATCAATCTGAATTAGTTTGATGTGTTCAAAAGGGATCTGCTCTCTTTTATTCTGTAAGCATGTGTATAACATGTGACATGGTCTCTTCTTTGTAAGTCACACCCAGAGAACCATTTAAATGTTTTTTTTATTTTTTATTATTGTGTGAGGTATTTGTTATAAGCAAAGCCTTAAACCCTTGGTCGCAGCTTTGTATGTTTGCGCTTTCTTTGTATTGGTGATGGGAAGTTATGACATTGGTGTTCTCCTCGGCGCTGTGTAACCCCTGTGGGCTTTAGGCCAGGCAACTCATGGCCCTTTTTTATCACTAATTCATGTTCACGCACACAAGCATGCAGTGTTACCCACATTACCCATCTGCATTCCAGCCATGTCGCTCTTACACTGCCTGGCACTGGCATGACATTCTGTGTGTCCGTGTGTGTGGTGGCAGACAATGAACTGAGTGTTTGAGACCAGTCAAAAGGAGATCTGGATGATCAGAATAATCTTGTGCTGGACAGTAAGAGACATTGAGAAGTGAGCAAAATAAAAGGGAATGGATTGGGTGATGTCACTCAAGAGGAATGTAAAGATTAGAGTATTGATCAATGAATTACAGCAATATCAGTAGCTCTTACACTTCACCCAAAAATGAGATTTTCTGTCATGATTTATTCACCCTCAATTTGTTCCAAAGCTGCATGAGTTTCTTTCCTCTGTTGATAACAAAAAAAGATATTTTGAAGAAAGTTGGTAACCAAACAGTTAATGGTAGCCATTAACTTCCATAGTATTTTTTTCCATATGGCTACCGTCAACTATTTGGTTACCAACATTCTTCAAAATGTCTCCTTTTGTGATCAACAGAAGAAATAAACATGAAATATTTATGCATTATAATCAAATTTTAAAGACCTAAACTAAGGGTCAGTCTTTTTCTGAGTAAATTTGCTTTTTCTGAGTAAATCTCACAATTCTGAGGAAAAAAAAGTCAGAATTGCGCGATAAAAAGTCACAATAACCTTCTTTTTTTCTTTTTATTCAGTGGCGGAAATGGGCTTCCATACATAACAAATTTTCTAAAAAATTTTATTAAAATTTTAAAACTAAAAAAAAAAGTTATGTTTTATAATAGGAGGACAAGTTCCTCAGTGTCAATTTTTCACAAATGCTTCCCAAATGTTAAAAAATCACTTTATTCTTGTATTCCATAGTAAGACAACCTTATATAGAGCTTCTGAAATGGATAATGTGTCAAGTGATTGTTTCATTTATGCTCCAATTTATGATCTCCTGGCACAAACCTCTTTATGGATGGAAACTCATGCAGCAGCCTAAGCAAACACTGATATAAAAAGGGATTTTTCCAATCCATCACTAAAGCAAACATCCAGAAATGGCAGCATGAAAACCATCAATATGATCCAGAAAGTTCTTCTTCCTTGTGGCAAAAGTTCTTCCTGAGCTTGTCTATTCATTCCCATGGGAGTGTCCTCACATGAAACTATCTGTCACTAACCCATCATGTAAAAAATACACTTCTTAATAATCAAGGCCTTAAACCCTAATGTTGTGTTCTGGTCATTTTGACCTGGAGAGTATTTTCTTTTTCTTGAAAGTGCTAGTTTATGTTAATGCATTGGGCTTAAATTTGCTGACTGAGCTCATTCTGGGTATAAAAACTACCCCCCCCCCCCCCCCCCCCCCCCCCAAAAAAAAAAAGAATTGAGCTGTTTAGGGATTTTTTTTAAACGGATTATAAATTTCTTGTTATGCAGGGTTATTACCAAATATTGGATTCAATCTTTTTATCAACGTGTTTTCTTTCAATTAGAATAAGTTTTTTTTAATTAATCTGAGTTTATGTACTAAGTTTTTAAGTGAACATTGCCAAAAAAGTTTTTTTCACTCAAAAACTGAGGTTCATAAGCTGAGATCAGCGAGGCTTATGATCAATCAATTCCAAAAATACAAAAAATTAAGATTTACACGCATTTTTAAAGGTGAATAATTTTTGACGAACAGCAGATTAGGTAAAGGATTTTCAACGCAGCATAAGGGTCAAGTTATCCTTTCTGTGCCGTGAGTATTGACCAGTTTACTTTTATTTCATCCTCAAACCTGATCATACTAAGAATGTGTTTTTGTGACTTGGACATGGAAAGCTAAGCAAACTGGTGCAGTTTGGGACTTTGTGTTCAGCCGTATACCTGGAATTGTGTATTGGCCCCTCTCATGCATTTAACTACGCTTTCTAGCAACTTTTCCACTTCAAACCAGCAATCTGTTCTCAATGGCTCTCTGTTTCCACCTTGAACAGACCCCTCCTCCTTTCTTTTGTTCCTTTCCCTCCCTCTTGCTCATTTTCTCTCGCTAACCCTGTTCTGTTCTGAATCTCTTCCTCTCCTATTCTTTTTCTGCTTTGCCTTTTCTTATCCTAACTTCACCTCCCTCCTTCTGCCTTCTGTCTTCTCCTGTATGCTCATTCACAAATGCAAACAGACACACAGAGTGACAAGTGCAGGTCCCCAGACAACTGGTCTTGCGTCAGAGAGAGTGCAAGCCGAGCCTCTTCTGTATGCAGTTTAGCCAGCTCAGCTCTACAGCATGCAGACGGGGGAGGAAGAGAGGAGAGGTGGGGGCTTCGAAATCATCAGGTGTGTGTGTGTGTGTGTGTGTGTGTGTAGGGTGAATGATCGCCTGGATATTTCACAGAAGATAAGAGGGATACAGATCTGTTAACCTTGGATAGCACGACTGGACAGTTAACTGTGAAGGAATTGATGTCTTTCCAGCCTTGACAATGCATCATTGTTAACAAAGTCAGATTTTTATTTTCAGGGTCATTGCTTTTTTTTCTGCCAATCAAGCTGTGACAGGAATATACATGATTTGGTAAGATATTATACAATGTTTTATATTTAATCTTCAAAATAAATTATATTGGGAATGTGACTGTATTGCCATTGTTTAAATAAGTTGGTGTACCTTTAAACTTGTGGCAAAAAATCAGAATGAATATCTGTCTATTGTTTAGTCTGAACATCCTCACAAATAAGATTATTGTCAAAAAAGATTATTGTCGTCTGATGAAAGTTTCAGGTTTCCTGGTTTAAGCATAAACCTCACTGTTTATGCTTAAACCAGGCTTTATCTGTGAAAGCCTTAATAATTTATACAGTAGATTTAGCTTGTTTTGTCTTTAGATACTTTTACTTAAAAAGTAAATAAAATGCATATTTTATTTTATTATTTTGGAATATAATTTGCTCCAGCAATGTCACAATGAGGGTTTACAATGCTGAATCCTATCCTGAAAAAAAAAAGTTTTATTCTTATGATGTGTTAAGGCAAATACATTTAAATCAAGATATGTTCTATAAAAGCCTTATTTTCTAAAAAAAAAAAAAAAAAAAAAGGCTTAATATTTCTGCAGTTGTTCTATGGATGCTTAGAGATTTTGCTGGGAAAGAAAATAAAAGCATATTATTATGATTATGACAAATATAACCTAATTTGCTGGTGGAATGTCATGTGTTTTATTTCCAAAACACTTTTATATCACCATGAGACCTCACAATGCTGAATCTAATGAAACGATACTTAATTCCTAAACTTTTCTCTATAATCAGGCTGCTCAATCTGACTGCTTTCTTGTGAAGTAAAAGGAGCCTTTATTCTATTTGTATCCCATCATAAAACTTCATTACAGTGGTTTCTTGTCTGTTATGAATTTGCCAGCAGCACTTCAGATATCACATGTGACATTCTTTGTTAAATCACAGACATTATTCAGATTGCATGCAGGAATCATTGCCCATTTAAATGCACCCATGAGTAAATACAACATTCAGCGACTTTTATACGACGTACTGATAGACCCCAAATCTCCACGAAAACAACGCGTGTGTTTGATGGATGCAAAGATGCATTTAGTTTTATCCTAAATTAGAGCTGCAGCTGCTGTAGTAATTCTTTGTGGTTCTGTAAAATCCTCGTCATTTGTGACCATCAGCATAACAATGATGATGTTGTTAGTGTTTTTGCTGTCAACAAAGGATGACTTTGAAAAATGCAGAGTTAGAGATTGCTGCAAATAAGAACAATGGGTTCCTTCAGACTTCTTCTGTCCTTTCTAGATTTCTAGTCTCTGGTGGTGTTTTTGAGAGAAACAGCTTTGTTCCGTTGTCTCTCCATCTATGTTTTGGTGCAACGTTTATATTCAGTGTTTGGTGCTGGTGCTCAGCAGCATATGGCTGTCGTAGTCAGTGCTTAACATGCTCTCTTGGTGGTATGAAGTTATCCACCTGTGGCCCCGTACTGCAGATATCTGATCCTGGTCTATGATGCATGAAGAGATGCGGATAGTGTCACTTTTCTTCTGAATGCATAATTCATTCGCTGGACAGCTGGCCCTCATAATGAAGCCCCTGCAGAAGCACTGTCTCAGCAACTGCAATGCATTCATCTCGACATTAGAATTTATAATTCTAGACATTTTTATTTGGAAAATGCTTTTAATGTTTATTTTTGAGTTTGTTGTTTTGTGGGTAGTTTATATGACATGCCAATAGAGCTGGGTAGTAACTGATTACATATAATCTAGATTATGTAATCAGATTCCAAAAATTAAGTACTTGTAATGCTTTTTGTCTTTTTTTTTAAGCGTCAACTTTAAGATAATATACAGTTAAAGTGACCAAAATGATTTAAATTGAAAGCGATATTTTATGCCACTAGTAGTCGCGGGATAATAGGCTACTGTCAGATGATAATTTTTCGCTATTTAGGCCTGTTATATTTATTATATTATACATGCAGTTATAAGACA
Organism: Barbus barbus; assembly: GCF_936440315.1. Classification (NCBI taxonomy): domain Eukaryota; kingdom Metazoa; phylum Chordata; class Actinopteri; order Cypriniformes; family Cyprinidae; genus Barbus; species Barbus barbus. Next base: position 5,522,922 of record NC_136734.1, read on the forward strand.
TTAGATTAACTGAGAGATTACATTAAGTATTTTTATATTAAAAAATATATAAAATATGTTTACTTCAAATTTCTTTAGAGAAGAGTAGTCTATTAATGTATTTTTTTCTGTTTCAGTGGAAATAAATCACTGATTGGAAATAGAGGATACCTTAAAATAAATAGTGACCTGGTACATCACTTAAAATGAAAATATTCTAGAATTGCACATAGCTGAATTACCTGCAATGCCACTGCAAATCCTCACATAAGTACATGTTGGGCAGATGTAGATTGCATGGCTGAACTCAGGGGAGAAAAGCAGTTGAGTGAGCAGCAGTGTACCTAAATAATTGGGCACTTGAGGAAATGGTGACGAATATCTCTTAACACTCTTCGATAATCAAATGCTATCAGCACTAGAGGACTCTGCATATGTCAGCACAACACATAGCGCAGCACATTTTACTGTATTTACATAATAGGGCCTTAAGAGATATAATGAAGTGGCACTTAGTCGGCGCATTAAATCATTATTGAAGCATCTTTCTCTTTGCTTCAGGGTTTTCTTCCAGGGTCCAACCAGGCAGCTATGATGGTTGGAAAGCCAGTCAGGCAGTGGAGGTCCATCTGTAAGGGACTGATCCTGGGTGCGCTCCTGACCATCTGCATGATTCTTTTGTACTGCCTGTCGGCCCCAGAGGTCCAGTTTGGCCCGCAAGAGTGAGTTCCTTCATGTATTTTGAGCAAGAATAATGTACTAAGCAATAAGCAGTTTATTCCGTTTTTCAGCAACCCAGTCAAAGTTTCAGTGGATTAGAGCAGTATTTTGGTGTGAATTTCAAGAAGAAATAGCCAGGAAATATTTCATCCTAAAATCAAAATAAAACTAAAATAATGTATCTTCATATTCATAAAGAAAATAAACCAGGTCTGCATTGTGATGTTATTTTCATGACTGTTAATAAGATAATTTCTCCTTAATTCTTCATTCTCATCCTGACAGGAAACATTGTTTAAATTTAAAGATTTAGTTCAATTCAGTACAAAATACTTATGTCATCAAGGCTGCAATTATTTTAGTAATATTATGAAATATAAAACAAAATATATATATATATACATACATATACACACACACATATATATATATATATATATATATATATATATATATATATATATATATATTAGTGCTGTCAAAATTAGCGCGTTAAAAGGTGATTAATTTTTTCAGTTTAACGCGTTAAAAATATTTAACGGCGTTAACACAGGGGCGGGGCTAGTGTTGGCCACCCCACTCACAACTGCTGCCTCTGTCTCTTTCTTCTTGCTAATTTAGTCACAGAACGTCTTTACGAGCATTTCAAATAGGAGATGTTTCAGACGCGTGCTTCAACTTCACTTCAGCGTCAGGCGTGAGTCAAAGGAGCGCGGAAACTGTACTGTACTGAACAAAGGCGCTGCCGCACGCTGTAGCCTTTATCATTTCATATCAAAGCGCGAAAGAAACGATGTGCATGCAATGTCGTGGTCAGTTAAGTCATGAAGGTGATTAAAACTGCCTTAAAACCGTGCTTGCGTGAAATATATGAGTCACATTTAAGAACATGTCTCTGAAATGGTTTTCAAAACTGTCCTGCACTTTCTCACTCATCTAACACACTCGTCAGATCATTAATAGAGACTTTAAGACCTGAAGTGGGTCAGAAAATGTAAAGTGAGTTGAGAGAAAACACGATGCGTGTCAGATCCGCCTCGGCAGCTCTTAAAGAAAAAGCAGCCAAAATAACCTATTAACCCAGCTGCTGTGATGTCTGTTCATCTAAGAACAAAAAAAAAAAAAGGAAATCAATAACTTTATAGCTTTAAGGACTCATCTGTATTTAATTTAGAATTTAGTGTTTGATAACTTTATTCAATTTCTGTATATTTCCTACTTGCTGAAGGGCATAGGTAGCTAAATATGACATTGGTTATACTGTGTTTGTGAGAAAATTGTTTAAAGTTCACTTAAATTAGAAGTTATTTTTATTAAAGTCTAATAAATATTAAAATTGATGGCTCTCAATTATATTGTAATGTTGAATGGCAATAGTCAATGGTTAAATATTAGGGAAAAAATAATTATTTTATAGAGACATCAATATTGGTGTCAGTGATACTGGCCTTCATTCATTAAAAAGATGCCATTAATCAAATATTAAAAATATACCGTCTTTATGTTGTTTCTACATTAATTTGAAGATTAAATGTGAAATTATTGCAATATAAAAGTAGATTTAAAAAGTTTAATGTTAGGTGGGATTAATCGCGATTAATTTCAGGAAAAAATTGTGATTAATTAGTTAATTTTTTTAATCGATTGACAGCACTAATATATATATATATATATATATATATATATATATATATATATATATATATATATACACACATATGTATGTGTGTGTGTGTATGTGTATGTGTATATATATATGATATATTGAAATTATTTATATATCTTTAAGTAAAATTAATTCCTGTGATGCAAAGGTGAATTTTCAGGATTATTACTTCAGTCTTAAGTGTCATATTTCTGATTATTAGCAATGTTTAAAACAGTTGTGTGTTTTTATAGAAACAATAGTACCAATTTTTTCCTGAATTTTATAACATCATAAATGTTTTTATTCTCACTTTTGATCTGTATAATTCATAAAAAATAATAAAAGTATTAATTTCTTTAAAAAAATCCATATGTATCTATCTATACAGCTGCATAATTGTCATGCAAATAATGCTACAAAACATATTATTTTTTAAATATTTACTTTTTTATGTTAGGGTAAAATATGGATAAAGATTTTCTCATAGCATTTTTTTGTGTTTATTTATGACCACAGTAGTGAACAATTCATTCTAAAGATATACAGTGCCCTCCTCGTAGTTTTGTCTCGTATTCATCTTTTAATCATATTTGTAAATGTCTTGACTCCACAGCCAACAGAGCAATTTTGTCTTTACTGTTCCAATGCTTTTGGAGGGGACTGTATCTGTGCATCTAAAATACATTCAAATTACAATATTTTTGTTTACTTTTGTTTACAGGGTCCCAGTGCCTTACTCATGTGCTCATCGCCCTTCTGCCACCCACTCCTCAACAATCTCTAACAGCTCCCATCATGCCTCTGGGCAGCAAACCTGCACTCCAAAAGTGGACATCATGTTCATGAAAACCCATAAAACAGCTAGCAGCACTTTCCTCAACATTCTCTTTCGCTTTGGTGAAAGACACAACCTCAAATTTGCCTTCCCCAACAGGCGCAATGACTTCTGTTACCCGTCCCCTTTCCATCGCTCACAAGTGAAGGACTACAGGCCGGGAATGTGCTTCAACATCATCTGTAATCACATGCGTTTCAATGCTGCTGAGGTGGCAAAAGTGCTTCCAGCCGACACCTCGTACATCACAATCCTCCGGCACCCGGCTGATCTCGCTGAGTCCTCGTTCCACTATTTTGGACGCATTGTACCTCTCACTTGGAAGCTTTCTGGAGATGATAAGCTGAGAGAATTCCTGATGGATCCAAAGCTCTACTATGACCCAGAGGGATTCAATTCGTTCTATCTCAAAAACTTGCTTTTCTTTGACTTTGGACAGGATAATAACTTACATCCAGAAGACCCAAAAGTGGACGAGGCCATTCAAGCAATCGCCAAGGGCTTCCATTTGGTAATGCTGGTGGAGCATTTCGAAGAGTCGCTCATCCTGCTCAAAGACTCCCTCTGCTGGGACATGGAGGACTTGCTTTTCTTCAAACTCAATGCTCGGAAAGGTTCAACTGTTTCTAAACTGACTCCAGAGCTCAGGGCCAAAGCGCTGGAGTGGAACGCCATCGATTGGAAGCTTTATCAGTATTTCAACGCCACCTTCTGGCATAAAGTGGACGCTTACGGCCGTGAGCGCATGGCGAGAGATGTTGCAGAGCTGCAGCACAGAAACGCAGAAATGGCTTCCATTTGCATTGAAGGAGGCCACGCTGTTGATGCAGGAAGCATCTTGGAGACGTCCATGCAGCCGTGGCAACCCATCGGTGAGAAGTCGATTATGGGATACAATCTGAAAAAGAATGTCGACAAAGCGCATCGAAAGCTCTGCAGGAAAATGCTCACGCCAGAGCTGCAGTATCTCACTGATATGGGTGTCAACCTGTGGATAACAAGACTATGGGGTCGCATAAGAGATATCCTTGACTGGTAGCTCAGAAGAAATGCTTTGCTTAGGTGAAAGGTCAGCACTGACTTTATGGGAGCTTTTTCCCGCCACATAATAAAAGATTAAAACCTCATTGTGACTTTTCCACCTTTTTTCTCGCAATTCTGAATTAATGTAATTTTTTCTCAGATTTTTTTCTTCCACAAGTCAGACTTTTTTCCGATTTTTTCACAAAAATGCGAGATATAAACTGTACCTCAATATAACTCTTTGTTGTTTTTAACAGGCTTATTTCTCCCTGTTAAATAAATAGAAATCAAACAAAAGTTAAAAAAGGTAATTGTGACTTTTTGACTTTTCTTAGAATTGTGAGTTTGTGCCTTGCATTTGTGAGTTAGAAAATCGCGATAAGGTTTTTTTTTTCTTAATCTCACAATTATCTTGCAGTTCTGTGAAAAAAGTCTGAATTGCAAGATATAACTGTAAATTGGGAGATATATACTCGCAATTCAGAGAAATAAAGTTTGAATTATGGAAGAAAAAAAATGTCTGAGTTGCAAGATTTAAATCTGAATCGCAAAATATAAATTGCAATTTGGAGAAGAAAAGTCTGAATTGTGGAAGAAGAATGTCTGGATTGCAAGATAAAAATTCTGAACTTGCAATTCTGAGTTCTTTTTTTTTATTATTATTCTTTTTTTCTTTTTTTATTCTGTGGCGGAAATAAGTTTCCATAGACTTGTATACAACCAACTTAAACCTGTTTTTCTGTGTCAGAAAGAAATAAAAACATTAAAAGACATGACTGAATAAAACATTTTCATATTTAAATGAATCTTACCCAAATAAGTGGTGACAGTCACATCTTTAACATGTTAGTTTTGTGTTCAGAACTGTACTGTAAGTCACTGCTATGTATTACATGTATGTAGTGTGTGGGTGCTTGAATCAATCATCAAAATGAATCAACTACTGTTGAATGACCTCATTCTTTGAAGCTTTTATTGTTGGTGCCATTGGCAATAGCAATAATTTCTTGAACTGGTTTAGACTCATTCAGAACTGTTATCATCACATGAATGATACAGTAAATAACTCGAATGCTGAGTGGAGAGGTGCTTTTAAGCTGAAATGTGATGACGTTCCTGTGGAAGAGGCCACTGAGCAGCAATGAAATCCTTGAAAGATGACAAAATAAAAACTTTATGTAACATACACACGTCTCGTTCATGTTTCACTGTCACTGTTAGCACAGATCTGAATGGATACATGAATAAACACAACTGATTTCCATTGGTGTATATTGCAACTGAACATACACACATTCTCTTCTCACAAAAACACAGCTTAAGTGCATTATGAATATGATTGACCCAGGTTAGACTCGCAGAAAACCTTCTTGCTGTTGCAGTTGTGCTGTTTGATAATGCACACTGTGATCAGCAGAAGATGATCACTTCATATTTCTATATCTCATGTACATCTATACTTGCCACTAAGCCTAGAAGAAGAACCATCCTATGGGTGAGACATGATTTTATGTGTGTTATATGATGTGACAATGTGAGCTAACGTCAGTGTCATTTTAGTATCATTGCTAAATAGGCCTATAGTTTTATTAATATTTTTACATATTACATTTACATTTATGCATTTAGCAGACGCTTTTATCCAAAGCGACTTACATTGCATTCAAGTTACAGTTTTAACATTTTATCAGCTCTTGCTTTCCCTGGGAATCGAACCCATGACCTTGGCGTTGCTAGTGCCATGCTCTACTATTTGAGCTACAGGAATATTTCAAATACGTTTTTCTTTTTATGTAGTTTTTTTATTTTATTTTGGTTGATGTTGTAGTATTTTTGTCATTTTTATTTTATTATTACTTTTTAAAATGTGTCTAGATTTTATATAGATTTTTGTGGGGGTATGTTTTGGTTATTTTAGTAATTCATTCAACTCAATGAATGAGCAAAGAAAACTGGCACAATAATATTTCAAATGGGTGATCAACACGTTATTTATAAAGCTCAGATATAGATAGATAGATAGATAGATAGATAGATAGATTTAATTAATTAATATAAATAAATTATACATATTATAGATTTAAAGCAGCCCCAAGACTTTCTTCAGCTTAACATTCATTATGTTTTCAGATGTTTAGTTATGTAAATATTCCGTATCGAAAAAGGAAAATAAAAACGGTCTTCTGTTTCACGCCGGACACATTTTACATTCGCACTGAGCGGTGACCGGAAGTGTGTTTTAAACATTCGCAGGATTTGTGTCGGTTGTTTAGGCGTTTATAAACTTTTATTCTTTTATTTGCTACATCCTATCGGTCCGCAAAAATGGGGAAAAGACAGCATCAAAAAGATAAGATGTGAGTTGAAATGAAACACAACGCGAGTAGAATATGATATTGTTGCTCTCAACAGGACGTTAACTATAGAGCAGTTATATTTGATGATTTCACTGAAAACTAAATCAGTATATTCTTTACTGCAGTGATATCGTGTTTAATCTGAAGTGTATAACGTTAACTTACCTTGTTTGTCTTAAGACTGTATATACGTTTCTTTCAGTATCTTTGTTGTAGTTATGTTTCAGTGTTTAGTAGTGAGCTACTACGCATTTCCTGTTTAATGTAATTCGGATTCTTCAATAATTATAATAGTATTCGTTATATCTGTCTGTTTCAGGTACATCACGTGTACAGAATACACTCAGTTTTATGGAGGCAAGAAATCAGGTAAGTCTGGATGTACTGATCTATTTGTATTAAGAAAACATCTGTTGAAACCTCAGTCAACAGTGTACACAAAACATTGTAGGATACATTTTACAATATGAGCAAATCAAACAAACACTGTATTTAGAGATTAGTTCACATTTGCAGTTTAGATGCAGCATGTCTTACTATGTATATTTTAGAAAGTAAAGTGTAGTGTGATGTGAGGGGGAAAATATTCACATTAAAGACTGTAAAACCTGACATTTCAGGGTTTCCTCAGAATCAAGGAAATGTTAAAATTGTGATTTTTCAGGCCTGAATGAATAAATAAATCAAGTCCTTGGTATGTACACTACCATTAGAAATCCCATTGATTTAAAAAAAAAAAAATTGAGCAAAGATGCATTAAATTGATCCAACATAATAGTAAAGCCATTTATAATGTTACAAAAGATTCCTATTTCTTTTGAGCTTTCTAAGAAATATTTCTAGAAATCAGCATATTATAATGACTTCTGAAGGATCATGTGACACTGAATGCTGAAAATTCAGCTGTGCATAACAGGAATAAATAGCATTTTACAATATAATAGAACACAGATATTTTAAACCCTAATTATAGTTCACAATATTTCTTTAAACGGCATTTTAAAAAATCTTACCAACTCAAACTTTTGCACAGTAGCGCTTGTAAGGCTGTTGGTTTTCCTGTCACTCGCTGTGTTGTTTGTTTGATTGCACTGCATATAGTTTTATTTTGTGCACTTTTTGTTTGATATTGCTGGTGCCTTTTCCTCCGAAACCTTTTAAAATAAGCCTTTTGTCATCATGTTTATAGAAATCCCACAAGGCAATTTCAGACGTCTGCCCTTTGATCACTGCAGGTGAGTTTTCACTTCTTTCATGTTTGATTAAAAACGTCCTTTGTGTTTCTTCAGGTCAGTAATTTAGGTCTAGCACAATAGATTCTGCTTTCATAACTGTTGATCAGTGTTTCAAACGATGCTTTCATTGCTTATATGTGAGTTAAAGGTGCTGTGTGTCAGTTTTTATGCAGAGACTACTATTATTAAGACATTGGTATGTTGACTTTCTGATAATTTTGCTAATTTTAAAACATTGCTCTGCTTTTTGGAGTGACCTGAAACAGTCAGTATATTTTCAGATCTGTTTGGTGGCTCAGAAATGACACACAGCAGCTTTAGTCTCATACCATCCTTAAGCCTAGTCCTAGACTAAAATGTAAATCTGAGCTGTTTCAACTGAAAGAAACTTGCGCTGACTGATCATAAACCATGTCAGTGCTTTTGTTTTGTCTTAAGATACACACCAGTAATGTTTTTTTCTAAGGCATGTTTATAAAAATGACTTAAATGTCCTAATTAAACTATGGCCGAAACCCTGTCTATGAAACCGGGCCTATATGTATGATTTTTAATGTTTGTCTCTTATCTCTTGCATAGTTTGTCTCTTCAGCCCTTTGAGTATCCCATGTGCACGGTGGATGGCTTGGTTTTTGATCTAATGTGAGTAAATTACTCTCACTAACATCGAAATGAGTCATTTGTAAATCTGTTATTTGCATTCAATTATTATTATTACATACACTACCCTTGAAAAGTTTAGGAGGGTGAAATTAATACTTTTATTCAGCAAGGATGCATTAAATTTATCCAAAGTGGAAGTCATTTACATTTTCTTTTAATTATATTGAAAACGTTTTCTTTTTTCTTGACATTCTATTATCAAAAATCCTGAAAAATAATATTCTGTTTCCACAAAAATATTAAATAGTCCAACAACTGATTCCAACATTGACATTCAACATTAGAATGATTTCTGAAGGATCATGTGACACTGAAAACTGGAGTAATGATGCTGATAATTCTGCTCTATTTGTCATTTATCACTCAATTATGTCACAGGAATAAATTACATTTGAAAATATATTAACATAGAAAAGTTATTTCAAATTGTGATATTTTTACGTTGTCGATGCAAGAAGAAAAAAAAATAACGTTTGTTTTCTCTCTAGGAGCATAGTGCCTTGGATTAAGAAGTTTGGTACCAACCCCATAACTGGAGAGGTATTTTAGTTGTTCCTATTTATAATATTTTATTTGTTTGACACTGACCAATACACTTGAAAAACATTAGAGGTGAAAGCTTTTTATGATCAAATATCCTGCATGGATTCAACCACTAGAGGGCGTCAGACTCCATTTGAGGGGAAGCCAAGTGCTTGACTGATGACAAAGTAAAATGCAATATCAACTCCAGATGATGCTTGCCTGTGCATCCTAGAGTATCCAAAGCTATAAGGCAGAATCTCTTGTTGTACACATGATTTAAAGAGCACTGTGGGTTTTAGAAAATTAATCATATATATATATATATATATATATATCTCTATATGAGTGCAATTTTCCAAGGTAAACTTGTATTTAGGGTTAGTAAACCTCTTACCCTAAGTAATAAACTTTTTATCTTGTTTGTGATATGAACCTTAAATCATGTGACATGTTGAGTAGAGATGTGTGAGAGCTTTTTTATGCAATTAGTCTTATGATTTTTACCTTTCAGATAATAAACTGGGCCAAAAAATCCCATAGACTATCTATCTGTATGGCAGGAGTTTTTCGGTGTCTGTAGGATCTTATATGTTAGATTCTGTCCCTTTGTCCTGCGGTGTGCCACAAGGCTCTGTGCTCGGCCCTCTGTTGTTCAGCCTGTATATGCTTCCTCTTGGCAAGATTATTAACAGTTTTAAAATAATATCTTATCCTTTATATGCTGATGACATTCAGTTATATATTTAGTTTAGTCCTGATAGTCTAGGTAAACTGTCAGTTCTGCAAATGGATGGCAGACAACTTTCTACAACTTAATAATAAGACTGAGATGATGATCTTTGCCCTTGATAATATTACACCTAAGATTAAGCAGGCTACGGGGGGGTTAGCATTCTCTGACCGCAGTAACATAAGAAACCTGGGTGTCATCTTTGACAGAGCTATATGTTTTAACAGTCATGTAAAATCTGTAGTTCATTCATCTTTTTTCCATCTTTGGAACATTGCTCAGATTAGAACTTTGGTCTCAAAAAAAGAGATGGAGATGCTTTGTCATGCCTTTATGTCATCACGATTGGATTATTGCAGTGTTCTGTATACTTGTTTGAAGAAATCGTCTTTGGAGCGACTACAAGTACAGAATGCAGTTGCAAGATTTTTGACTAGTTCCAGCAAGAGGTCCCACATTACCCCTGTACTTAAGGACCTTCATTGGATTCCTATTGCTTTCAGAGTGCAGTTTAAAATTTTAGTTATTACTTATAGAGCCTGGCATGGTCAGGCACCTTCCTATATTGAGGATCTATTATATGCACATTCTCCTGGTCAGTCTTTAAGGTCTTCTGATCTTGACCTTTTAACTATTCCTAGAACACATCTTAAGACATAAGGTGATCGTGCTTTCTGTGTTGTGGCTTCGAGGCTCTCCCACTAACACGGAGTGCTATGGGCTCTGTAGACACTTTTATAAGACACCTAAAGACGCACCTTTTTGGACAAGCTTTTAATTAACAGTACAGTTTGGCTGTTATTAAATTTCTGCGATATTTGGTCTCTAATTGGTTTTGATTTTGTTTTATTTTATATGTTTATTTTGCATGTATGCATGCAATAAAACAAGCATGTACATTTAAATTATGAAAATCATGTATGATATACATTCTAAAATAAAAGCTAACTGAAATGAATATTAGAAATATTATTCCATTTTAAATGCTACAATATCATATATTTAATGCCAAAATAACACCAGTAACTAACCATCTAAAAAACCTCTAAAAAACCATTCAAAGCCCTATATACTTTGGTTAAAAAGTGCAAATCAAATGTTAAGATAACCCTACGCCTTTCACAATCATAATTTCATTACATATTTACTAAATGGTAGATATTTTCTGCTTTGAGAGTTTAATTTTGTTTTATAGTCAAGCTTAATGTGAGGGGAAAATGCTCTATTGTACCCAAAAGAATTAAAAAATAATCATAACAGATGTGTAAGAAATCAAATTAACAGTAAAACGTAAAATTTCATTAAAAACTAAGAAAAAATATTAACATAAATATGATGAAAGTGCCAATAAAATGTTAAGATAACCGAAAGATGTCATAATCTTAATTTTATTACATGTTGCCAAACAGTAGGTATTTTCTGCTCTGAGAGTTTCATTTGATGTTTTGGAGAGTAGTCAAGCTTAATGCTTTGATTAGAGGAAAAATACTCTATTACTCATCTAGAAATCATTATTGAGACAATAATGAAGATATTTTACAGGCCCGCTGACGGTGGTTAACAGTGTTCAGTGTGCCAGGAGTGGATGTGGGTGTAAATTGCTGCATAATCAGTTCACTGGACGCACGTCACTGCACTCTTAATTTATGGAATAGGAGTTATAGGATCTCTGTGTGCATGCTGCATGCATAATCGGTTAGCACTAGCATCAGCAGAAGTTGTGTGAATGTTTGCAGAGAGCACGATGTAAGACGTCCTGCATTTACTTGCTTTAAACTTCATATTCACTGTCAACATGGCTGTCATCTGTAGTGCATCTTTACATCTTTATAGCTGTGCATCTGAGTGAGAGCATATCTGGACATGCCTCTGTGAGTTTGTGTGTGTGTGTGTTCAGTGTGACTGTGTTATCTGAAGTATTCATGATTGATTTGTCTCGCTAGATGGAGAGGAGGAAAGTAAGTGCTGGAGTTGACTAGTGCTGATGAGAAACACAGACTGTGTGTGTGTGTGTTTGAGAGTGACTTAAGAGACCCTTTAGACATGCCACGACTTGTTCTCCTGTGCAGATCATGCTCTCATCCGCTCTGCTTTACAAATTTGTGTTTAAATGGGTAGTAACGTAGATTTGTGTTATGCATCACTCTTATATATTGCATCTTTGAAGTGTCAGTGTGTGTTTGTTAGGCAAGGCAAGTCCAGTACTCCTTGATATGTTAAATTAATATTTAAATAATTTAACGACACATTCGCATATTCTCAGATCTCAGATGTAAGTCTATAATTTTGACTTTGTAGCTGGACTTTAATGTGAACTCAAACATCTTTTTAGTTGTGGTAGAGTCACATTACATTCGCAGTGGTGTTTTGAGAAACCAATCAGTTTGAATAATAATAATAATTATTATTATTAGTTGTGCTTGCAAAGAATCGCAGTTTTCATCTAACAAATGTATAGTTATTTGAAATTAATTATAATAATTTTTACAGTACTGGTAGCTATACCTTAATTTGACTTTGAAACATGCAGCACATCAGACTGTTATTTAAGCAGTTATTTGACAGCCATTCATTTGATCATCACACGAAGCGTCATCAGTTATTGTGAACTGATTTTTAAAATTCAGTTTGTCTCTTTTTAAAGTTTTTATTTTTTATATTATTTTAATTTTACTATTGAAGCCCTGTTTATTTAAATTGAAGTTTTATTATCTTCATCAACTCTCAAACCCCCTGCAGTTCTCTCACAAGCCCCCAGGTTCAAAGTGTAATTCAAAGGGGTTTACATAAAACAAAAGATTTAGAAATAATCATACCAGAAGCGCCGATTTTTACAAAGCTCATCGTTCTGAGAAGCGAGGCCTGCTCTGATTGGCCAGCTATCCAGTGCAATGTGATTGGCTGAATACCTCATGCGTGAGATGGAAATGTTATGCCCCTTATCAAGTTGTGATGCTATGTCCCGGTGCGACGAGACTAAAACAATAAAACCCTTTATAAACGAGGCATTTGTTGCATCCAGTGAGGACATAATTACTGATTATAATGACTCATACGTTTATTTAGATGTTTGGGTGAGAAGCAGTGCTGGTCTGAGACTGGTTAGTGTTAGTAGAGTTAGTCAGGTTAGTAAGTCTCAGAACCAGCTGACTTAGGGGACTTTTTTCGGGCTTCAGTTCTTGGGTTTGTAGTGCTTTAAAATGTAGCGATTCTGTGGGACTTGATTTTAGATGCATCCAGAATTTGAGGGATCTTTTTTTGTATATTTATAATCAATGGGAATCGGCCTAATTCTGCCCTACATGCATTATTGGGTGTTTTGCAAATCTCCCCACACCGTGACGTAGACATGTGGAGGCGTGTTTGAATGAGCCGTTTTAGGGGGGCGTTGCAAGAGTCTTAACTTTTATAAATAATATCTCTTTGGGTTTGAGTCTTTAATCTTTGCAACTTTACAGATCTTATATATGCACAAACAGCTTGGAACACTCTAAAGACAAAGGAAAACATTAAATCTAATCATATGACTCCTTTAAGGACACGAAGTCACAGTTGATTCTCAACTGAAGTCACAATTTAATCTATTTTCCTAATAAAGACCTTTTACTGTGCAAAATTCATGAATGCATGATATTCATCATCATTTATCAAAATATAATGAATTTCTCTAACTCCTTTGCTGATTTAACATAAGTAAGACTATGTGGGTAGGGAAAAATAATATTAGCCAATACTGTCAAGCGAATTGACCAATCAAATTCTAATGGATAAAATCCATTCAGCCAGTCAGACTGCAGCTGATGATTTTGAGTATTTCCTACAATTTTTGTGTTCAGTATCCATCAGGAGGTCTGCAAACAAACTGTAGTCTGAGGCATAGTCTAGCAGTCAGATGCCCAGCTACTGGCTTTATCAGAGGCTTAAAGAGAAATAATCCTGGGAGATGAAGAGCTGTATTTTATACAATCTCAGTGTGTCACTGGATCACAGTGTGATCAGTTTAAACGTATTGTGCAGGCAGTCTGTCACAAAGTATAAAACCAATAAAAAAGGAACAGTTTTTATTTGAAGAATTTAATTTTATAAATATTTGAGCTGTAAGTTTTGGTCAATATATTGTTTTCAATGAAAGCATGATTTCAAACTGACCCAGAATTTTTGAACAATAGTGTACATCACCTTTAAATATTGTTATTTGAGTCACAGTTACTACGTAGCACTTGAGGCAATCATACAAATCTTTCTTTGCTCATCTCATCTAAGTGTCATTAGAGACAGGAATTTACTTGTTAATATGGTTAAAGCCATACTAGCCACAACTTTGCATGATGGTGTTTAAAATGAGTGCTATTCAGCTAGTGTCTTGTTTTATTATTGCCCAAACATGTGCTGTATGAATCAGCAAATTCATGCTGAATAATTAAACACAATCAGACATTAACACAGTGTTATTACATTGTATTTGAAATGAAGGTGTGTCTGAAAGCCAAAGTCTGACAGGTATAGTCACTATCCTGTTTCTTTCTCTTTCTGTAGAAGCTTGAGGCTAAATCCCTCATCAAGCTTAACTTCAGCAAAAATAATGAAGGTAAATATGTTTGTGTATGTGTGTGTGCGCACGCTGGTGATCCTCTTACCTGGCCTGCGTCAACAATATGTGCTAATGACAAGAGATAATGGATTGAAGTCCTCTTCAGTGCATATTCTGTCTTTCTCTCCTATACTTTAGGGAAGTACCACTGTCCTGTGCTCTACACAGTGTTCACAAACAACTCCCACATTGTTGCCAACAAAGTTACAGGAAATGTTTTCTCGAACGAGGTAAAACACACTACATCCTAAATATTTCAAGGGCCTTCTAATATCAGACCCTTTCTTTCTCCCTGAAGTCCATTTATAATGTTATTGAAGGTTGCTTGCACCCAAAGCAGTCATAATTCAGTTTTTCATGACTTTTTTTTTTAAATACCCATATTATGTTTAAAATTAAACGGTGTGTATTTGCTACTAAAGGAGTAGTTTACCCCAAAAATACAAATGTTCACTTATTAAAATTATTATATAAATAAATATTTTTGTTTGTCGTCTTCCATGGAGCACAAAGGGATAAAAAATTTTTTTTTTTTTTTTTTTTTTAAGTTCATGTTGCTCTTTTCTATTCAACAAAAACAGTGACCACTGAAGGTTGAACTCTAAAATCGAGCCATAAAAGTAGTCCAGATGACTCATGCACTATATTGCAAGTCTTCTGGAACCATATAATGAAATTTAAGTCATTAATACAGTTGACATCACATCCTTGATTTTTGAATGACACATTTTTGCTGTTTGGTTTCCATGCATGGTGGAAAATGTAGGTCTACACTAAAGAGCAAGGAAAATCCGGTTGTTCATGACCCCTTTAATATCTTGCTGACGTCAGTAATTTTTTATTGATGTGTTAACCTTCTTTAAACCGTATAAATGTGTACATGAATAGTCAGTATTCTGTGGATGTGTTTTGTTTAGGCAGTGGAACAGCTCAACATCAAGACAAAGAGTTATAAAGACCTGTTGTCAGACGAACCATTCACTCGCCAGGATCTCATCACACTACAGGTGACCGGCACAGACAGTGTGTGTTTATGACTGTTGAGTATGATTAAGTGAGGGTGCTATGTCAGCATGGCTGTGATTTCATACAGGTTTTCTATACACAAGAAGTTAGAATCAAGCAACACGTTTCAAACAACAGTTGGCCAGTTAGTTTGAAGTTTGTATGTGGCTGTGTGTCAAAACCTGTGCTTTTTGTGTGATTGCAGTGTTATGAAATGGCAGGTTGAATGTACAGTCTATTCACAGTGAAGCTATGTCGAGAGAGACGGACAATCAGGATGATTCTGATGATTAACAGACAGTCAGAGGAGAATCATTTGCATGCCACAATAATAAATGTTTTCAGCTTTTATGGTATTTATTTATATTTTGAATTAGAATTTTCTATATTTTAAGTTTATTTTAATTAAAATTGAGCTTTAGTCATTTTTTCTTTAAATATTTATTTATATATATAATTATTTTTTTTTTTTTTTTTTTTTTTTTTTTTTTTTAGTACTTATACTCATTTCAGTCAGTTGCCAAATCAACATTTCTACTACTAGAATTTAAACTAATTTTATTTAAAGTTTTTTATATTTAATATTTATGGTTTTTTCATTATTAATTTCATTATTTCAATTATTTCAGTCACCGCAAACAATTTTTAATAGTATCCGTTTTAGTTAACTATAACAACACTGATCCCACAGTCATTTCATCAGGATAAATGTTAAAATGCTCACTGTTTCAAAAGAGCCATCTCTTAACATATGATTTGTATTTTTAAATTAATATTTAAACCCCTTTTCATGACTGCTGTCCCCATAAAGCCTGTAAGCCTGGTAAGGTAAGGATACCAAAACTAAACGGAAAAATTCACTTGTAGCTTCTAGCATCTGAACACTAATGGATGTTTGGAGGGATTTAAAGCTGAAATCATTTTTGGTATGGTAAAATGAATATAAACCCTTTAACAAAAATAATACAAACTTGCACAAATGTGCTTTGAAACATATATAACTGCAAACAAGTCTGTCATTATGTGAAAATAAAAATCAAGGCTAAGTTGTTGTCTGTGGTATTCGATAGCATGCCATCCACATAGCTTCATCCCTTCATCAAGATACCTTTAAAACCCTCACATTATGAGTGTGTTTTGATTTGTCGCTTAAAATGAAGACTGCAATAAAGCACTGGTTGAGGATCTGCACAGTTTATTAAACAGTACAGCAGCATGTGACAACTGTCTAAAGTTGTGTTAAGCCTTTCTGTAAATCCATTTGAGTGTTAATAATAAAAGATCTTTTGTAACCAGGGTCAAATTTCTAAATACAAATCCATGCATGGCACTAGGATCTGTGTAGTAGGTCATGCACAGTACTGCGAAAATAAAAATGTATAATGTTCTCAATTTCAAACAAATACTCTTTTCTTTTCTTTCTGTTTATCAAAGTATCCTGAAAAAATTTCTCACAATTTTCAGGAGTTTTAATCACATATGTTTCTTGAGCATCAGATCAGCATATGTGAAGGATTTCTGGAGGATCATTTGACACTGAAAACTGAAGACTGATGAAAATTCAGTTTTGCCATCAGGAATGAATTGCATTTAAAATGTGTTAAAATTGTAATAATAGTACACATTATTGCTCTTTTACTGTATTTTTGTTAAATGCCATAAATGCACTTTGTTGAGCTTAAAAGACTTTTTTCAAAAACATTTTAAAATATCTTATAGACCCTAAACTTTTGAAGGGTAGTGTTGAGTTTTGTTTGCATTTCCTGTGCATTTTTATGCAATAATATGGGAATACAGAATGTGTTGTTAAAAGTATAATATGAAAGCCCTTATGTAAGTACAGAATTCTATGGCATGTCTTCCTTCAGACAAGGAAACGTGGGCATGTGTGAAAAACACTGAAAGCTGAATCAGTGTTTTCTGTGTGTGTGTGTGTGTGCGTGAGTGCATGTGTTCTGTATTCATAGAAGCCAAGCCATGCTGCCCTTGCATGGTTTATTTTGGGTCAGGGAGAGAGTTGATGGGTGTTATGGGGGGTGTTTGGAGAAATAGAAATGGATTTGGAGTTATTTTCGGGTGAGATTAGGCCGTATGGCTCAGAGTGCTTTGGATGTGTCTATCCCTGGAACTCGAGGAAGGGCAGGTCGGGGAGGTGACGGGCTGCAGGGTTTCCAGACAGACACAGAGGTTATTTTGGGTGCCATATTGGGTGGGAAAGCTGGGGGAGTTTTAAAAGGATTGATGGGGGGGAATATTTGAAAAGAGGGAGCTGGTTGAGTGGGAGTTTAGCTGAAATAGCAGGGCTGAAATGGGCTGTGGTACAGTTTCACTGTCTGACCTATTTGGAACGGATACTACGGTGGGTCACTCAAAGTGTGGTGGAGAGAGAAAGAGAGATGAGAAGGTCCTGAACTCTCTTTTGTTTGTGTGTGAGTGTGTTGCAGCAGGCGAGCCCTCAAACTGTCCAGCCAGCAACATTTCCACTAAACTGATAAAACTGCCAAAACAGATTCATTAGAGACTGTTTACTTGTCTTTCTGTTTAGGGAAAAATATGATATGAGTTGTTTTATAACAAATGTGCAGTCCTGTGATGAGTACATATTTGATTTGTTTTTACATAATGATCCCTGCATAGTTTGTCAGAAAATTTGGGGTTGTCATATAACATCCAATTTTGTCCTTTTATATCACAGGATCCCACAAATCTGGATAAATTCAATGTCTCCAACTTCTTCCATGTGAAAAACAACATGAAAGTCCTCGACCCTGGTGAGTTCAGTTCGTTTCAGCAAAGGTCTCGCTATTTTGGGAAGAGCACACTACTCTTACTTATAGTGTGATTACAGTATGTGCAAATTTTGTGTTCAGCAGCGTCTTATTGTTAATTAAAATTATAAAAAATAATTTGTTAATTTAAATAAATCTGAAATAAAATAGAATTATTAACTGAAAAACCTAAATGAAAATGTGAACTGTTGACTTGAGATCTAATTGAAAATAAATACACTCTGAAGTGCTAAAATGATTAACACTAAAACTGAAATAAAATAAATAAGTGGAATAAAAATATGAAATAAAAGAAATTACAAAAATTCATAACAAAATTACTTCAACTTAAATGAATTAAATGCTAAAATGGTTTTAGCAACTTAAAAACTAAATTAATATATAACAATAAATAAAGCTAATTATAAAATAGTATATACTGTAATAGTTTTATTAGTAAATAAATAATACTAAAATTAACACTAATGTGTGGTCTACAACAGAGCACACTGTGTTCCACAATGCAACAGATTGCAAAAATCGTTAAAAAAAAAAAAAAAAAAAAAAAAAACGTTCCAGAAGAGTGATTCATCAGTTGGACTTTAGTAATAATGTCTTTTTGATTTTTTTTTATTTTTTTTTATAGTATGGATTGAATGTAAGCTCTGACTACAAGGCTTTTGTCTCCTATTTTCCCATCATGCTCTGCCTGTCAGTCAATTAGACTTTACCTGTGAGAATTGAATAATTTAGCTCCAGACTCAGGTGTGCTATTTTCACATTACAGTCTCCATTCTTTAAATTTTATTATGTAGCCATATAACTAGCATTAGCCCATCTGTGATGATTTTAGGAAATTAACTGATTAGCGAGGTAGAACTCTATGCAATTCGCTGAGGACTCACAGTGCATAATGAATTAATGAAAGAAGTGTGTTTGCCAAATGATGTGAATTCAGTGGAAGGCCTGAACATGGCATACTCAGAAGGCCATAAAAATAACCATCGTGACAGAAATGCAAGATGGCTGTGTGTATGTATGTCACTGTAGACTGTAGCCACTGACCTGCCGGTCTTAAATTAGCTGGAGAGATCCATATTACTGACAGCACCGCTGCACTGCTGCCACAGCAGATCTCATGATGGGGCTACTTTACTCTGTATTCAATATTTTAATCTCGAAAAACCCTGAAAAGCTCCTGAATCCCATATAATGCATTATAATGTTCTTTATACATTAAAATGGTATTGTGTGTAACCACAGTTATAATACATTATAATACCTACTTTTTTATGTTTAAGCTTAAGACAGCTCTTATGATCAAGGCTGCATTTATTTGCTCAAAGATACAGTAAACATTAAAACAATAAAAAATAGCACTTTTTTTCTCAATATTAAAATGAATTTATTTCTGTGATGAAATGCGTGAAGTGTCACATGATCCTTCAGAAATCATTCTAATATGCTGTTTTGCCGCTCAACATTTCTTAGTATCAGTGTTGAAAATAGTTGTGCTGCTTAATATGTTTGTGGAAACCATGATATTTTGAGAAATGACTCATCCTCATTTGGCGCTTTGGAGAAAAGCATCTGCCAAATGACTGAATGTAAATGGAATAGAAAGTTCAAAATAACAGCATTTTAACATATACATCATATGCAAGGTAACCAAGTTTTTGTGACTGTTTTATTATATTGTGAAGATGTCACTTTTATGAGCTTAATTTTTATCCCCTCCAGATGAGGAGAAAGCCAAGCAGCACCCATCATACCATCTGAAAAGCACAAACCTGGAGACGCGAGAAACGCTAGCAGAGCTCTACAGGGACTATAAAGGAGATGAACTGTTGGCCTCCACTATGAAAGAGCCAGAAGCCAAAAAAACAGACAAGCTCAATGCTGTGAGTGTTTTAAGATATTTCTTTTCTAGCTGTAGTCAGTGGCAGAGTTTTCTCTCTCCTCATTGTCTTCATTTATTAATTTCTCTTTTCTGTCTGCCGTTGTTTTGAAGTGGTTATATATCATGAGAAACACACTCTAATACGTTTTTGAACTAGTTGTGCTTCACAATCTGTATTTGAAATTGGTACACAGTATCAAAATTATTTATCATACAGATGAAAATGAAAATGTTTTCCACTCATATCAATACTAACATGTATATAGAAATTGTAACAGTAGCAAAAACATGTTTAATTCTAAAAGGTGGACATAACCAAAATTTAATTTAATGTACATTACAGTTGTTTTTGGTTCAGGAAAACTTGATTAATACTTATATTCAACAAGGATGCAATAAACTGATCAAAATGACAGTAAATATATTTATTACAGAAGAGTTCTATTTAAAAATGCAGTTCTTTTTGAACTTTGTATTTTCTAAGAATCATATAAAAACATTGTTTCCACAAAAATATTAAGCAGCACAACTGTTTTCAACATTAACAATTATAAGAATTGTTTCTTGAGCAGAAAATCGGTATATTAGAATGATAGAAGACTGTAATTCAGGAAAAAATCTATTCTAAACTATGTGAAATTAGAAAAGAGATTTTTTTTAAATTGTAACAGTATTTTAAAATACACCTATTTTTATTATTTTTGATCAAAGAAATGAATCCTTTGTGAGTGTAAGACATAAAAAAACATTAAAAGCCCTACAGGCCTCAGACCTTCAGTAGTGTACTAATCACTAATGTGTGCTAATGGGGTCTCCTGTGAGGTGTTTGAGGCCAGATAAAGCAGTGCTGTTCGGGTCACAGTGAAGTATCTTGCTGTGTGTGTGTGCGCGTGTATGTTGAAGTGTCTGTGCATTATGAGGTGATTTGCCTCTCAGACTCTACCACCATCACACAGCAACTGGAGCAGAAGAAAACGCCTCACAGGATCCTCAACTGACCACATACACTCATAGCAAGAATCACAATTTCTTCTGAATGTCGTGTCAAATATTTAGCATTTTTCTGTTAATGATCTAAAATTAACACACCAATTACTCACTTCCTGGGAAACGACACCAGATAGATACCTGGTATCTAAACCGTGAGAGTTACTTAGTCTGCGATGGTTTTAAGTGCATCTCTGGCCGTGTCTCAAGTCTGCTTTTAGCCCAGGTTGAAGTGTGTCTGCCCCCGTGCTTTTAGCTATATTAGCTTTGCTTGCTCAGCCTATTCACAGCGCAGGCATTGAATGTAATTGGCTTGACTTTTAGCATGAATGCCAGTCTATTTCAGCCCTAGCTGTGCTGGATTGGCATTGTGACGCTGAAATAGACTGGCATCCAGGCCCACTCTCCTACTGAATTAACTTTGCTATTTCTACACCATGCTAAGATAACTATAATATCCCAAATATAACTATGTCCATTTCAAACCCAAAATTTAAGCCAATAAATAAATAAAGTAACCATTTTTAATAGTGATAATAGATTTAAATTCAAATTTTAAGTTCGAAAATGCATTACTCATTGTGTATTATTTGTTAAAGAAAAAAATACCTTAGTTTGACTTATGTATTCATAATATACAATAATATACTCAAATTCAAATACAGCCTTGGTGCGCATAAGAGACATTGCTTAAACCTTTTTCCATTGAATATTGAAAATGGATGTTAAAATGGTAAAGAAAAGCCTGATTCGTTCACTATTCGTTTAAGATCAACAAGTCAGCTTGGAAACATCTGCATACAGACATATCCAAACACACCTGAATTGCCCCACAGGAATCAATAAAACATATCCACCTATTTGGTTGTTTTGGATGTGGGTGTTAGAGCTTATTTTGTCTAATCTGAAGAGCCTTATCTGTAAACCGTGTCTGTCTCTCTTCCTCCAGGCTCACTATTCCACTGGAAGAGTGTCTGCCTCCTTCACATCTACAGCTATGGCTCCAGCCACCACGCATGAAGCAGGTAATGGAGTTATAAATGAAATGCTTCCCTGCTTACTCATACCAAACAAATCAGTCAACTGACAGTTTTAGGCAGCTCTTGCCACTTTTGTGTGAAATATGCATCAGACAGTCCATGGGGCAAGGTTAGTATTAATCAGTCACAAACTTGACATTAGTCTTCTCAGGGTTCCTTCTCTAAGTTCACACTACCGATTCTCATTGGCATAAAGGAAGAGTTCACCCAAAAATAAAAATTTGCTGAATATTTACACACTTAGGCCATCCAAGATGTAAATTTGGAGAAATTTAGCATTACATCACTTGCTCACCAATGGATCCTCTGCATTTGAATGGGTGCCGTCAGAATGAAAGTCCAAACAGCTGATTAAAACATCACAGTAATCTACAAGCAATCCACACCTTTCCAGTCTATCAGTTAAAATCCTGTGAAGTGAAAGTTTGTAAGAAACAAATCAATCATTAAGATGTTTTAAGGCGAGTACATTTTAAGCAAATTAGCATTTTTGGGTGAACCATTACTTTATTGCCTACATATCTTGAATGCACTTAGTTGCTCTGGGTTAACACATCTGCCAAATGTGCAAATGTAAATGTCACCATGACTTGTGATGCACGCAACAAATTACACCATTTCCCTTTTTGTTTATGCTGGGAAGAAGTTGAATGCATTTCATAACATTGTGTCATTGCACTACCTGAAACTCCTGGCAAGTATTCGAGCTGATTCATATTTTATTCTCATTTAGTATGAATCTGGCTTCAGTATACCTCAGGAAACCATCTGGCAGCTGTCAAATCGGTTTCGCATACCTGTTCATTCTCTTTCAGACTAGCATTAGGCAGTTATGATACAAAAATGTTGTCAATACTGTCCGCAGCGGAGTCATTCATAAATGTAAAGAATGAAAATATTTGCCTTGTTAATGCAGATGCTATTTCCGATGATGCCGTTCGCTTCCAGTATGTTAAGAAGAAAGGCTATGTCCGCCTGCACACAAACAAAGGAGACCTGAATGTGGAGTTGCACTGTGATAAGGTAACATGAACACTAGCTCAAACCTCAGTTGGGTATATGTGTTGGTGGACTTAAACTTTTTAAAGTTGTTCTTTTAACATTTCTTGTCGTCATGTAGGCTCATTATCTAAATGTGTTATTTTTATTTTTTCCTGGCTCTGTTAGACACCTTGTTTGCTGTCACAGTGTCAGATCAAGGCCAGATCTGACTGTGGTCCACTTTTGGACACTTAAGTCATTCTTTCATTGCATTAGATACAAAACATCAAAGCAAGTGGCATCTGCAAACAGTTGTTGCTAGAGCTTTTCTCAAAAGTAACTTCACATTTATGTGCCACTTTTTCAATTATTTTTAACCCGCTGGTGTTAAGGTCAGTCAGTTCCTATCAGTTTCACACAGGTGTTCAAGCAGATTAGCTACAGTGTAATATATCAACAGTAAACATGTTTCACAAAGTTTGACAACCGGTAGATATTTTCATTTATTTATATTACCATTCAAAAAGTTTGTGATTAGTAAGATTGTTTTAAAGACATTAATACTCACCAAGGATGCATTAAATTGATCAAAAGTGACAGTAAAGAAAAAAAAATATGAAACTGTTTTTAATAAGAAATGGTTCTTGAGCAGCAAGTCAGTATGTTTTCTGAAGACTTGAGTAATGACAACAACAAAAAAATCAGATTTGCCATCACAGGAATAAATGACATTTTAAAACATTGATGTAGAAAACCATTATTTTAAATTTAAATAATATTTCACAATATTACTGTTTACTATATTTTGATGAAATAAATGCAGCCTTGGCAAGCAGAAGAGACTTTAACGTAAAACAAATCTTACTGACCTCTTACTTTTGAATAGAAGATTAATTCATATTTTAAAATCTAACAAACTTTGTAAAATGGTTTGTTTGAAAAGTGTGCTTGTGCTATATATCTTTAAAATAAATGGCACTTGTTTGTTATTTTGTATAGTTAAACTTTGTAAATACATTTTAATTGTGGCTTAAATGTATGATCAAATTTGCAGAAATTCTGCAAAAAATGTTCATTGTTTATTGTCAATATTGTAGTAATGCATAAAGCACCTCTCACACAGAGATCACCGCTTTCTGTTGGTCAATGCAGTGAATTCACATACGGCATATATACAATTCAGCTCCAATGTACACTAGCTTATAAAAACACAGTCCTGCCCAGATATTTCTGGATTGAGCAGAGGTGTGTATATTTAATGTCCTTGTTCTGTGTGTGTGTGTGAGTAGTGGTCTAAAGGCTGTCCTGTCTGTACATAATGTATAATTAATGCGTTCAGAGTGCTCAATCTCACTGACACACTGCAACTGCTGACCTACATTGATTGATTCACTCTGTTTCCTTTATTTCTCATTTTTACGTTGTCTTGTTTTTGCTGTTAATGTCAGATTCTTTCTCTTGGTGTCTTTTCTTATGTGTTTTCCCTCTTCTCATTTCTTTTCCTTGATGTGCTCTGTATCCCACTGAGCTTGTAAAATCATCCCTGACATAAAACACTTCCTCGGAAAAAATGTTCGTTCTGGCCTTGCGCTGGCAGTAAAACGTACCCATAGTTCTCTCTTCTCAGCTGAGCAGATGCAGGGTCCCTGTTCTTATTTATGTGAGAGCGTGTGCCAGGCTCTCGCTCCTGGGTCAAAGCTGCACATCAATTTCTTTATATCTATCATTTAGTTTTTCACTTTAACACAGTGCAGGGAAATTGGTGAGCTTTGTCATACTGACTTTTTAATTACATAAGATTCCATACGCTTAAATCACATTTATTGTGTTTTAGCACTATTTTATCACTTTCATGAAGAATTTGGCTCAGGTTTTAATTCATGCAGTGCACAAAAGCAGAAGACAGCCTTTACAAGGCCAGAAGATAAAAGACTTAATTTGGTTAGAAAATGCCTTGAATTTTAGAATTAAAGCTTAAGGAAACTATTGTGAAAACAGAAGCACTTTGTTCTATTCCAGGTGTGCAGAGACAGCTATAAAATGCATCCTCTAGTAGTAGTGCATGTGTTTGTGTCAGCGTGACTTGGGAACCAAAGTAAACGCTGCCTAATGGACACAGAAACAGTATTTCATGCGCTTCATAGTCCTAGTAACTAGATGCTATTTTAGTGTCTTTTCGTTGGCTGTGTGCTTGTCAAATCAGGATAAAGAGGAGAGGTCACATTGATAAGAAAATTACCCTCTGCCTTTTTTCTTCCTCTCCTCCACTCCCTCCCTCCTGTGGTTTGCCTGCATTTGTGATGATTCTATTTGTGGTGCAGTGTTTACAAAGTAGTAATAGCTTTTTTTTTTTACTGTAAGGCTAAATCTTATGAAAGGACAAGAAAAATGTCAAGATCATGTTCATATCTCACTGTATAACATAATAGATATATATTTTGCCAAAATAAAGGGAAGCCTATTTTAGGGTGTTTTGCTTTTCATAACAATTAAGCCAATTTATTTTTTTACTGTAATATTGTTATAAATACAGTAATTACAATGACTTTAAAATGAAACAGACAGTACCTAGCCTTTATAAGCACTTCACAATTTAAACAATGTTTTTTATGTATTTATTTATTCAATGTAATAATAAAAATATGTATAATTGTTAATAAATAAAATAATTTCTATATTTTTGTGTTACTGTAATGAAAATATAGTTTTAGAGGTAAATGAAAAACTCTTCTAAATTATTCAGTTCCCCTAAAATTATTTAAATTTATGAATTTTTCTTCATTTTATATAAGCAAAATGATTCTTTTTTTTTTTCCCATTTTGATTTGTGTAGAAACACAAGTCCTCTTGTCCAGGGTTTACAGTTTCCAGCACATGTTGGCATCTAGATTGGAAGGTCATTGTGGACAGTTATGTAACACTGTCAGGTCTAGATGGAGCAGATGATTGAGATCTTACTTGACAACTTTATTTTTGTAGGTGTTTTGTGTGCGTTTCATGCATGAGTGTGTGACATTGAAATCAGACTTTTTGTTTTAAGTTCTGACATGCTTGACCTCCTCTCTGGATGACTTATAAAAGTTTAATGTGGAATTTGCTTCTACATCTCCCAGTAAGGCACACAATGTCTTTCCTGAACACAAAATCAGTTTATTGACTCGCAGACGTTTTTTTGGAAGAAAGGGATGTCTGATCGCCATAGAAACAAACACATAAACATTTACAGAGAGGGCGAGGAAGCAACTGCTTTAACTTTGTGTGCTTTTTTTAAACAGCATTTTACATAAGCCTTTCACTTCCTGAATGACCTAGCAGACTCGTACATTCAAAGCTGCCAGAAGTATTACTAACAGACCTAATTGTTTATTGACCTTTATAGCCCACAGAAGATCCTTTTGGTAGCACACAAGGGCTTTGAGAGAAAGGCTTGTGTATATATATGTTAAGTAAAATAATTAAATCATCATCTGAAGTTATAGTGGACACAGTTCTTGTAATATTCATGAATGATTAAAAGATGCAAGCTGCAGTTTCATTAATGTGAATGTTTTGCAGTCTTTTAATTGGAGATGGGTTTAAATTCCCTTTGGTTGAATCTCATCAAGAAATACCATTTTTCACCTCAAATATCATAAGCAAAAAAAAGGATCATTAAGATTTTTTGCATTGTGGCATTATTTTCATAATAATTAAGCTCATTGCCTGTACTATAATAAACATCATGTCCAGACATAGTTGTTATTTAGTGCAGTAAATTATTCCATGATGTATAAATACTATTATGTTTAATAATAATAATAAAAAATTCTTGCATTATAGTAATAATTTTTTTTTTGTCAAAAAATCCTAATGATAAATAGTTTTTTCCTCTTATTTGTTGTAACTTTTTTTTTTTTTTTTTTTTTGACTTTTTTGACTTTTTTTTTTTTTTTAAGCTATTTACAGTTTCATTTCAGATTTGGTAGATTTGAGTTGTAAGATCTTCAAAAGACTGTTGTTGCTTGTCCGGAGATACTTTGTGATTTGTATGGTCTCCTGTGTCCCACAACCACAACAAAGATATGTATTCGTAAATGAATCAATTTCTTCACCCCTTCTTCAGTATAGCGGGCTGCTATGCAAGTGTCATCGTAATGACAAACCGTTTTTATAAATCACATTTCCTGACATTAAAAAACTGATGTTTGTTTTATTCCTTGCAGGTCCCCAAGGCTGGAGAAAACTTTATTAAACTGTGTAAGAAAGGATATTATGAAGGCACGATATTCCACCGCTCTATTAGAAATTTCATGGTAAACAAATTTTTCATAGAATTACATTTTATTCATTATATTGATGTAACTGAAGTAGTTTAGATATTAGATTTTTTTTACATTTTGATTTCAATTTTTTGGTCAGGCTTTGCATTTTCCAATATATTGGAGTTCCCATAGATTTCTAGCCATACCTTCACTTTTTATCTTGAAAAATATGTGGCATATTTATGTTATTTTGTTATTTTCAGATTCAAGGAGGAGACCCTACAGGGACTGGTACAGGTAATAATTTTTACATTTGTTCTGAATAATTTATCATTTTGATCACTGATGTATAACAGTTACAACTTGGACTGACAGTGTTGATTATTTGCACAATGTATACACACATGCAGTATATTTACAATGTACAAATTATGCTTTTAAGGTCATTCAGACTTTAAAAGTGCATTAAAATCAGTAAGTAATAGAACTTTAGTATTTAAGTCAGGGTTAGTTATATTTTCCCACAAGAATGAATGTTTTATCATATATCCCACTCTGAGCTTTGAGAGGGCTGTGGGACACAAGCAAGACAGAGCCCATCTCTTGTCTCTTATCTTCATGTTTTCTCCCAAAATTCCAAAGTAATTGACACTCAGGGAAAGTGAAACTGAATTATCACACAATATCTTTCATCTTTCTCCTTCCCCATGCCTTACTTTGTCTAACAAGTACACGTAGCAAGCTCATATATATATATATATATATATATATATTAAATACAAAGAATAAAATGTAGATAGAGAGAGCTAGTGTGAATTTTGTTTTTAATTTTTACAATAAATAAAAAGAAAACGAGTAGATAGAATAGAAAAAAAGAAGAGAGAATGCTAGTGTTAAACGGTCAGGTTTATTTTATAAATACAGTATAATATATAAAAGAAAACAAGTAGAAAGAAATGAAATAGAGAGTGTTAGTGTTAGAGGGTCAAGTGTAGATGGAAGAGATAATGTCAGTAATGTCTAAACTGACATTTACTGAAAGTGAAAAGTTAGGCTAACAATGCTTTCTCTAACAGTTTAAGTGACCACACAACAGAACACAACTTAATTCAAATGTATGGGCTCACGTACCTCTCTCGTTCGGCATGAATCCAAATGTTTCCATGGTCGCAATGTGGCATTTGGCTGCTAAGCAATTATTTCTTTGGTGAACAAAGCTTTGTACTCGTGTCACTCGTGTCCTAATATTCACATCATGTGCACAAAAATGTGTTTTGTTGTACCACCGAAGCGGGGTACTTTACAACATGGTCCTCCTTGGTTGCTCTCTTCAGATTTTGTTTAGAAAACTATGAGAAGTAGTGCTATTTAACCTGATCTTTTTCTAGGAAAGTGCAAGTAGAGCCTTGTTTTCAATCACATCAAATTAAATATGGAATCTGCCCTCACCGAAGTGCCAAATATATTGAATACATGGTTTTAGTTACAAGTCTAAGTCAGTTCGGTGACTCATGGACATTTTTGTGATTCTCCTTAAAATTATAAGGTTTTTCGAATGGAACCATTTATAGGAAGTTTAGCCTTTGATTGGAAAAAATAAATATTTTTCGTATTCAGTTGGTCAGATGAGCTTTTTATTATTTTCTCAGGCTTTTCTGAGCTGTCTAGACAATTTGACCTCAGCTTACCTTATCAAACTGAATGGCTTTTTTGACGCACATTTACAAGGGATGTTTTCCTGTGGTCATGATTGTTTAAAGGTGCAGGTCTAACTGAGAAACAGAAAGGGTAAGGAGTTTGTGCACTATTCCTATGTATCTAAAATTCAATCACATAAAAAATGCACCAGCCTCACCTGAGACCCTTGAGTAAAAAGAAGGACTGAAAGCAAGAGAAGGAAGTAGACCAAAAGATTTGTCATGAACAGAGAGTGAATTTTAAAGCGTTTAGTGTTAGATTGAATGTCAGAAGCTTCCAGTCATTCTCACGTGTATATTACCATGCGAATTGAGGCGAGGTCTGCTAGTGCATTTGACCTAAAATAGATGCAAATAAGAAGGTGAGATTTTGTATCAAATATGTGCTTTTAGTCACTCGAGTGGGACAGTGTGTAAATGACTGTTCAATAGGGAAGAGTTTGCAGTGTCCTCAATCCTCAGTGATGCATTTGCATATGCATGTGATTATCTGTCAGAATGGCAACAATTATATAAATCAATTCTCTTGATTATAATTGTACAATAGTGTCATTTTTAGAGGAATAATTCACACAAAAATCATTATTCTGTCATTTACTCTTGTTTCATATCTCTGTGACTTACTTTCTTCTGTAGAACACAAAAGGATTTTATAAAATAATATTTCAACTTTTTTAATTGAATGAAAGTTGATATGGACTGGGGCTGTTAAGCTCCAAAATGACAATAAAAAAGTCATATAATTGCAATAATGTGATGAACATCAAGTTATTCACTTAAAATTCATCCCAGTAATTCGGAAATTAATCTTTTTTTCAGTCTGATCTTCTCAATGAATCTGTTAATTCAGAAAATTAAAACCATAAAAAAACATTACTTATCATTATCATACTTAATTATTACAAAATGACTAAAACTTGCAAATTAAAATGAAAACAAAGTATAAAAAATTTAATTTATTTCAAAATAATAAAAAACTATAATAGTAATTTAATTTGTACTAAAATGACACTGGATCCAGTTCACAAAACCCGAGTGTCATCTGGACCTGAACTTAAATTCTGGTCTGTACTTCATACAAAACTTTCATATGCACAAAACCTGTTTAAATGCAGAGGAACAAGCCGTACTTAATTAAAATTTGTGGTTCAGAAACAGGATTGAAACGGTGAGGGTGAGTAAAAGTTGAGACATTTTTCTGCAAACTATCCCTTTAATATGAACCGATATGTACTGATAAATGTTGACGTTATACCAACCATAATAACATGGCTTATTTATTATTATTTTGAAGGCTTTGATCATGTATTCAGCCGTCCTGTTTTCCTCCATTTAGTTGAAAAATAGATAATATTAACCAAATTATCAAAATGTGTTTTGGATGCTGCAACCATAAAGTATGAGTGTGACAAATCACACACTGTTCCTTTGAAGAGACGCACCTTTCTGTAATAATGGTGCGCTGTTAGGCTGGGAATTAATGTGCAGTGATTATGAATCTGCAGGATTCATCTACAAAATTAAATGAAGGCTTCTTACACAGCGGTTTGCTATCAGTGCAGCAGAAAACATCACATCTCACGCTGACATGCACAGATATTTTTAGATATACCTGTGCATGAATGAGTATATATAAAGGTCTGTATACATATAGGAAAAAAGGAAAAGATCATGACATTTAAAAAATAGTATTTCAGACCTAAAGAAAAGTTCCAGTTAGTTTTGTAGTAATCACCAACTCTGAAATATTTACAAAGTGTTTAATTGTTGTTGATTTGTTAAAGTTATGGCAATCGTATATGATTGGGATTTTACATGAATGGCCGGTTAATCAGATTAAACATAATTGCTTATTTCCATCTGCGATCATTTTTAATTAGTCACTGCAGACTCATGAAGGTGGTACTTCAAGCTTGAATTACCAGATTGCCTTTGCATGAGATGGCTTTTTTATGTATGGTTTATTGATGATTCATTGTGTATTGCATACTTTTTTAAAGTAACACTAATGTTAAAATGAAAATGTGGCATAATTATTGCTGTTCTCCAAATAATTATAAATTTAGCATTACATCACTTGCTCACCAGTGGACAGTGAATGGGTGCCGTCAGAATGAGAGTCCAAACAGCTGATCAAACCATCACAATAATCCATAGGTAATCCACACCATTCCAGTCCATCAGTTAATCATCTTGTGAAGTGAAAAGCTGCATGTTTGTAAAAAGCAACTTTAAATTGTTTCTATTGGCTAAAACAAGTCCATAATATTGCTTTCTCCAGTGAAAATTTACCACATCTAAATCAGAAGAGAAGTATGCGCAGATCAAGCACAGTTTACAAGTGAAAACAAAATAGTTCTAAATAATGGACTTTTTCCTCTGGAGGAAGTGTTATTGGATCTGAATATTTCTGATTTATAGCCATTTTTGACTATTTTAGTGACTATACAATGATGGATTTGTGGATTATTTATTTTTCCAACGGCACCCATTCACTACAGAGAATCCATTGGTGAACAAGTGATGTGAATTTTCTGTGATAATGCACACAGATGCACTCCACAGATGCTTGGATTTAACCATCCAACTTTGGATTTGAATATTCATATTAAGTAATTGTTCAGCTTTTTTTGTTTGTTTTTAACAAATCACTTTTTCTTACCATTGTTTTTTAAATCTTAGCAGCCTTGGTATTCTGTTGATTTTATGTAGGTTGATTTTCATCCTTTTTTTCCTCATCCTTTTTAATCAAGTCAGTGGCATGGGGTAGGAAATGTCAGCAAGATCATAAATTATGCAGAAATGTCACCTGGGGAATGTTTATGAGGGTGTGCACGTTTTCAAAGGCAGATTGGTGTGCCATAAAGCCATCGCTCCACAACGACACCAGCTGCTGGACGTTAAACTCCTCTCTGCTCTGCTACAGCTAGAATCATATGCTACTGAAGTAACAAAAGATTTTCAAACTCACATGACGGTGTGAATTCAGTCAGTGTTGGTGTCTCAGAACACCATTTGAGTTGCGGAAAAATGTTGCTAATCTTGCATTCGAGCGCAGTCTCATGTCAGTCTCTGCATACACACACACGCGATCACTCGCTGAGAGAGCTGCATCCAGCTGAGCTTTTGATTGAGCGTGATGAAGCGTTAATTAGTGTACCTGATTTGGAGGCCTTTGGCATGAGGTGTTTGTTTATGGTGGCAGAAGACGACGCATGGTGCCTGTGCGTGGGGCACTGGTTTAGTAATTCTATAAATGATTTGAAGTGATTCAAATAGACAATCTGGGTCAAGTTCAGTTGAACTGCTTTTAATATTTCAGTGTAAAATCTGGGAAGAATTAAATAGACTACTGCATTACACAAAGTGTGGACTGTACATTTTTTAAAATGTTTTTGAAAGGAGAGACTTCACTTACCAAGGCTGAATTTATTTATAGCTCAAAAACACAGTAAAAACAGCAATATTGTAAAATATTATTATATTTTTATTTTTTCGTCAATAGGAAGTAAAAAAAAAACTGCATTCATTTAAAAATAGAAACTTTTGTAATATTGCAAATGTATTTACTGTAATTTTTTTTTATCAATTTAATGCATCCTTGCTGAATAAAATGATAATTTCTTTAAAAAAGAAATCTTACTGATGCCAAAATGTTAGTGCATGTTGTTTGTGTGA
Source organism: Barbus barbus (assembly GCF_936440315.1). Lineage (NCBI taxonomy): Eukaryota > Metazoa > Chordata > Actinopteri > Cypriniformes > Cyprinidae > Barbus > Barbus barbus. The sequence goes on from NC_136734.1 coordinate 5,555,525, forward strand.
TTTTTGGATTGCCACAGTTTATTGGTTGCTATGTTTGTTTTTTAAATGAAGCATATCGCTGATTCTTAGTATTTGAGATTTAATGACTAAACCTATTGAACTCCATCCAGTAAGTAAATTGGACATGAATTTATCCTCAAATTGTGTGGCTTTTTTATGAAGTGTTACTTTTTAGGTGATCAGATTTACGATAAATGAGCAGAAAAAATCCCAAGGACATGGAGTAAGGTACTTGAGGGAAAATTACACTTTATTTTGAAATGAATGTTTCTGTTTGTGTACATGTAGTTATGTTTTCGTGTTGTGCTGGATCACTGCTTTTGTTCTTCCGCTGTAATTATACCAGACTACAGATGTGATGCTGCATATACAGCAGGGTTGTTATTGGCCAAGTGTCATGATGTGTTACTCTTAATCTCATACACAGGCTCCCCATTGTGTTTAATATGCATATTTCCCCCCTCCTGTTCCTCTCTCTGTTGTTGTGTGCATTAGGAGGAGAGTCTTACTGGGGGAAGCCGTTCAAGGACGAGTTCAGGCCCAATCTGTCTCACACGGGTCGTGGTATTCTGAGCATGGCTAACTCAGGACCCAACACAAATAAATCCCAGTTGTGAGTAAATGTTTCATCTGCTCATTACAGTGACTGGATTAAAATCAAACGCTCTGTTTAGAGTTTGTTTTAAACCTATGAAGTATTAAACTTTTGCAATTAATTCAGCCGAGCCTCTTAACAAACTTTGTATCATACATCACTTTAACCTGATGTCTGCTTTGGGTTTTTATAAACCTCTTTAACAGAAATTTAAGATTCTGTTTTAAATATTGACCTTTGACATCGCAAGAATTTTTAAATCTAACCAGCACCTATGATGTCATTCTAATATTTGCATACTGAATTCTGGTTGGTCTTGTCTCTTGTACTTATTTAACCCTCTGTAACCAGCAATAACAAATGAGAGGAAACAAAGCCTAAACTGACCTGAAACTTCAACACTATTTTTTGTTGCCTGTGTAAGCACTGATGTTTAGCTCATGAAAGGCAAATATAGTGCAAGTATGAAACTGCCCTTACTAAAATGTTTCTTTTCTGTTTACTTTCAGCTTTATAACATTTCGCTCATGCGCATACCTGGACAGGAAACACACTGTGTTTGGAAGGTAATTTATGAATTGATTTGTCTTCAGTAACAGGACATTCACAGTCAAATAGCTTCATCAGGGCAGTACTAAATAAAAAAAAAAAAAAAAAAAAAAAAGTTTTTTAAAAATAAATAATGAAAATGTTTTTTTTTTTTTTTTAAATATTGTTTTAATGCTTTAGAAAATATTTTATGCTCATCAAAGCTGAATTTATCTGATTAAAAATACAGTAAAAACAGTAATATTGTGAAGTATTATTACAATTTAAAATAACTGTTTGTATGAATATATTTTAAAATGTTATATATTTCTTTGATGGTAAAATAAATTTTCAGCAGCTATGATCCTTCACAACTTTAACATGCTAATTTTAGTGCTCAAGAAATAATAATAATTATTATTATTATTATTATCTAATTATTTGAAATGGAAATCTTGTTAATAACTTTGTCACTGGCTGGTTATGTACTTGCTCAAATATTGATTTTTGGATCATTTTTAACCAAAAAAAAGTTACCGACTGCAGCTTTGTAAGTTACATTGCCAAGGCAAAATTTATTTTAATGCAAGTTTAGGTTTTTCAGTGACTAGTTTTTATTTTATTTTTTATTTTATTTTAGTTTTTTATTCTTACTCCCTGAAAAGTATTTTTAATAATAACAACCCTGTTAAAACCGGTTTTCAGAATGCTTAAAATTTAACTTAAAAATATTTATGTATTGTACTACTTTGGTCCTTTTTTGCCCTTCTGGTAACATAACAACTCAAGATGAGGATAAACAAATTGTAGAATTTTTCATATTTGGATGTGTTCCTTTAAGAAAAGTAGAAGATTGTTGACTACAGTGAAAGAGTTTGATCCAGTCTCATTAGAGATATTATCACCACTTGGCACTGAATGCTACCTCATTTACTCTTTGCAGCAGGATTTTAATAGGATTCTGTCCCTCTCTTGCTCTCTTTTAGAGTGGTTGGTGGTTTAGAGACCCTCACAGCGATGGAGAATGTTGAAAGTGATCCAAAGACAGACAAACCCAAGGTGCTGAAGCCATTTTTGTCCCTTCTGTAGCATCAGAAAATGTACAATTCGTTTACACAATTGCATGTCAGCAGTGTAGGGCTGTGCTTTATGTTGACTCACTGTACCTCCTGTTTGTTTATATTTTTCCACCTGCTGTCAAATCCCACAATGCCAAAAGAGAAAATAGTCCAATTCAAAACAGAATTTTAACCATTTTTCTCTCCTTCATGTAAAATGTTATAGCCTGGGGCAGCAGAGTTTTTGACACATCACTTCAGTTCCTTTTCGAGACTTACATTTTTTTAAAGGTAGCAGCATGCTAATAGGTGAAGAGTGTTTTCTCAGACTCTCTGTTTCTCTTTCACATTGTCAGTCTGAGATAAAGCTGCTGAGCACTTCAGTATTTGTGGACCCGTATGAGGAAGCCGATGCACAGGTCAGCATTTGTGTTCATGTACATAGTCAGTATCGTATTAGTTGTGTTTTCATGCCGTGCCATCGATGTGACTGTGTGTGTGTCTGTGTGTTTAGATTGCAGCCGAGCGAGAGAAGGAAGCACAGAAACTGGAGGAAGAGAGAGCACAAACCTCTGCTTCAATCAACAAGGCAAAAACAGAGGACAAGCCTAAAACTTTCAGACCAGGAGTGGGCAAATACATCAACACGACTGCCACGTGAGTTCACACACACACACACACACACACACATCCATGATGATGCACCGCTGTTGAATATGACAACAGTGTAATATCACAGATCTTTATATATCGCATTGATTCATTTCAGTTGAATATCCACAAATACTTTTCTTGCAACAGTGAGGAGGTTATTTGATCATTACCAAGGTAATACATATGAGTTACATTACCAGAAGCTTTCCTGCTAGCACAGAAGTGATTCATACTGAATACATAAAGTCTGTTGACTTTCAAAGTCTGAAATTTACTCTGGTAATCCTCATCTTTATCACAACAAATTATTTATTAAAAGCAATATTTTGTTGTTTGGTTTCTGAAAATAAATGTTACTTGTTATTTATCGAAAGGTTATAGGATTACGGCAGTTTTCACACTGTATCTCCAGCATCACGGCAAAAGAAATGATTTAACCAGAATTGATTTAGACTCTGATATGAGGAACTTTGTATTCTGTCTTTGTAATGATGGATAGATAGATAGCATAGATGGATGGATGGATAGACAGATCTCATAATTGCAGGATCATTATTTTATTATATAGATCTGCTCTGATGGTAAATGAGTGTGTTTGTGGGTGTCACTAGTGAGGGGTTTGTCCCACGCCACAGCAGGACTCAGGATATCAAGTTTACTGAGAACGGCAGGAGATCATTCTAATTATCCCTCACAACCCCACTGCTTCTCACACAAACACACACACACATGACTAACTGTTAAACAGACATACACATACATACACAGTAATGTGAACACCTGCTGCTCACACACACACACACACACCACAGCTACCTGATGGGAACAGTGCCATTTTTCACATGCACATGCTGCATGCAAGTATTATGAAAAGTATGCTTGTTATTCATTTTGACTTACTGCTTATTACTTACACAAACATGGGGTTCGGATAATTAAATGAGCTCAAAATAATTCAAAGAATTACATCGTCAATTAATGTCATGTCAATTAATCATGTTTGCATAAAATGACTGTATTAATAATGATACTCACCATTGAGAATAACTGCAATAAATAAATAAATAAACAAATTAATTAATTACTTAATGTCCAGATCCATTAAATTCATTAGAATTTTGTGGGAAAAAATGCTTAATTTTTCATTAAAATGTTATGATGCAAAAAAAAAGGTTTCTTTTTCTTGCAAAATATAATCTATTATTTATTTTATTCATTTTGGTTGAAAAATGACCCATACCAAGTTAAGACTCTATAAGAAAAGATTTTTAAAAGTTTAATAAATGCAAATATATGGAAATGAGATCAGTTTTTTTTATTTATTTATACGTTTATTTGGATAGGGACAATACAATAAACGTGATTCCAGTCACGTTCCAGGTGCTAATTTGCATCTCATGTCCCTAGAAAGGCTTTTCTAAAAAAAAAAATCATTGCATGTATAAATAACCAAATTGATTAGAATAAAATAACTCTCTGTACCAAAAAACTAACACATTACAAACAGAATACAGAACAAATATGCACCTAGTTTTATAGACTCTTCCAATCCTAATTACTAGGAAGGAACCATATGAAAATTTAAATATGCATACAGGTCTGGTTATTTTAAGCCAACGCTTAACCATCAGTGTAAAAGTATTTTTATATAATGTATCACTCATTTGGCAACATATTCCAAAGTTGAGATCCCTTAACAGAGAATGATTTTTTCCCTTGTGATGTTCTACAAAACCCAATCCTACATTTTCCAACCTCCTGTACTCTTAGTGGTTCAGTCTGTATCATCTTTTTACCAAATTACATAAAACAGAAGGTTCCTTATTACGCAAGCATTTAAAAATCAATTTCTCACATGATACATTTTTTAAAGTTAAGCATATGCCATTTCTTTAAAATATGACAATGCGATTGGTTTGGCTTTTTATCCATTATTTTTATAGCCTGATTATACAGCATCTCAATTTTTCTAATTAAAGAATCATTCATTTGAAACCAAACTGTAATACAATATGAGATACGGGACACAATCATTGAATGCAGGAACAGATGAGCTGCCTCAATCATAATGTAATGCCTAATAAGTTTAAAACAATTAAAAAACTTAACTATCCATCTGCCATGTATTTTGTTTTTTAATATTTTTTATCATCTTTTAGTTATGTTATACTCTTTTTATACTTGTTTTAAACATTGTATGACATTTATTTTTATTGTAGTTTAACCGTTTTAAAGATACTATAAAAGACTAATTACTACTGAAAGTGAAGAATTTTATTTTCACCCTTTCGATGAACCTTAGATTTAAACAGGCTACTGTACCTTTAAGAGCTCTGTATGTAAAGCATGTCCATTGTGATTGGCTAAACTCATTGCATGTGAAATGATGAGTAACAGCGTTTACATTCAAGTTCCAGATTTGCTGCTGGTTCATTCAGTAACAGCCTTTTTTGCAAAACCTTGCATTTACATTGTGACAGATTCACAAAACACTGTGCTCTGAAACGTGCCAGACGAACTGCTGAGGCTGGACTCATATAATCACTACTGAATCAATTACACAAACCTAATTAACTTTAATGTCTTATTCACTCTCCTTCATCAGGAAACATTCCCACCCAGATGGTGCCAAACCCTCCACTAGTCAAGCTCCTGCCAAGAAGCCCAAAGGCAGAACAGGTTTTGGAGACTTCAGTTCCTGGTAGAAGCACGGTACCTTCCCTCCTCACAAAGATTGATTGTGGGTAAATTGAGATATTGGACTGATCATACTCGGCGCAGACCCCTTGGTTTTCCCCTTTTATGGACCCGGTTTTGATTTGTATTTTTAGGTACTACTGTGGCGGGGATTATTTAGTTCACATGTAGTTAAGTCAAGTCCTGTAAATAATCAGTTATTTTTTGCATATTGAATGATTTAATGTATGCGTTAATAAATGCATTTTGATTGCATTTATTTTAAAGATTGGCTTGTTCATGCTGCAGTGGTTTTATTTTTGTTAACTGTATGATATGAAGCCCGTTTCCACCACAGCATAAAAAAAAAAAGTTAATTCAGACTGTTTCCTCACAATTCTGCCAATTCACAATTCTCATAATTCTGAGTGATCTATCAATCTATATTTACCATTGACCTCAATTTTCTGTCTGAAGCAACAGTATTACTGTGAGTCAGTCGCCTCCTCTTCTTGTGTGCAGGTATCGTGGCATTGTGCTTGTAGCTACAGTATCAGGCGTCCTCCAATGGGACGTACCGATCTGATTCCTCCCACAACTTTTATTATTAGTTCACGCAAAACAGCATTTCTCCTCTTGTGGAAGTTGTGTCTGGTTTTGAATGTGTTTTTTTTTCTGCAGGGGAGTTTCCTGTGCTTGCTTGCTTTGTTTTTGACTGTTCTTGCTGAGTGTGCAGTGTTTTTTTTTTTTTTGCTGTGACCCAAGTGTGTTTCATGTGACCCCGGGGGCCAATTACACAAGCTTACTGTTTCTGAAAGTTATTACCTCTTTCGCTTCCTTCTACTGGCATAAGGACCAAATCTCATAAAACCTGTCAGGTGAAGCTCATAGAAACGACTTTTTGGGGTGTGTGTTGTAATGTCATGTCAGTCATGTTTATATAAAAATGACTTCATTAATAATGATACTCACTATTGAGAAAAACTGCAAAAAATAAAAATAGATAAGCAAATAAATGCCCAGATCCATTACATTCATGTGAATTGGTGTGGAAAAAAGTGCTGAATTTTTCATAAAAAGGATATGCAAAAAAATATAAATTTTCTTGCAAAATATAATCTATTTTATTAATTCTGGATGAAAAAATGACCCATACACTGATTCAAAAGTTTAGGGTCAGGAAGTATTTTTATTTTTCTGAAAAAAATAAATGCTTTTCTGTAGCAATGACACATCGGTTTGATGAAACATAACAGTAAATACTTTTATAATGTTTTAAAAAAAATACTTTTTCATAAATACTTTTTTTTTTTTTTTTTTACTTTCTATTCAAAGAATACTTGATAAATAAATGTATCTGTTTCCACAAAAATACAAAGCACAACTGTTTTCAGCAGTGACAATGTTTCTTGAGCAATAAATCAGCATATTAGAATGATTTCCAAAGGATCATGTGACACTGAAGACTGAAAATTCTGCTCTATCAAGGAATAAACTACATTTTCAAATATAATTTCACATTATTGCATTTTGTTAATCAAAAGAATGCCATCTTTGTGAACATAAGTGACAAAAACACTTTAAAAACCGTTTGAACGTTATGACCCGTTAGAGACTAAAGCGCAGGCTAGCAGCTTTGTGCCATGTGTTTGCAGATGAGGTTTCTGTGTGTAAGTGAAACAGGCAGGTGATGTGATCATGGCCTGGTAAACAACTTGTGGATCTCAGAGGAGTGCGTTCCTCCGGCCATTACATAAGCCTGTGTCTGTCTTCTGCGTGACCTGCTCTTGTGCGTTTAGCAGAAGATCAGGGACACACTTTCTCTCCGTCAGTCTCTGATGGCACAGATGGCGGGTTTACAGCGTCTCCGCAGTCCATCAGTCAATCAGGCTCGTCTCTTTAGTGTTAGAGTGCAGCACACAGAAATCTGTCACTGTTTACCGAATGCTACAACTTGCCAACAGATTCATGTTCAAATAATGCGCTGTTCTGTCCTCCACGTGTTCCTCCTAAATGCTATTAGCATTCTCATTTTACCACAAACTATTTCATTCAAAATGAGTCATTTTAAATATTTAACATTAACCCTCTGTGGTATGCTTGTTGTAATAATGACATATTTTATAGTTAATATTTTATTTATATTGTTTTTACTTTTTAATTTAAATATATCATATATAGATATATCATTCTTAACCTTTTTTAATTAATTTTCTGAACACAAGAAACAAACCATCATAAGTATACAATTTGTGCAATCTCATATGAGGATTTGCCTTGCTCACATTGTGGTACATAACTTCCATATGGCTCATATTTTCTCAATTTACTATAAAATTATGTTTGATTAAAGTTGATCAGAGAACAAAAGAACGAAAATAGCTGTTTAACTTGGCACAGATGTTGCCATAAAATTCCGATGAAGAAGAATTGTAATGTGTTTATCACATTTTGAGGCTTCAGCATGTCTTTTCTTAAGGGTGACCCCAATATGTTTGTGTAGAAAAAATATCTTATGGCCTATAGAAAGATTTTGAGTTACTTTAAACCATGCATTTTTAGTGTTGTCCATTATATTTTCCTGCATAAAAAATATATGTAGTTCTTGACCAGGTTTGCACACTGCAGCAGGGATTCTGGCCCACTCCTCCATATAGGTCTTCTCCAGATCTTTCAGGTTTTGGGGCTGTCTCTGGGCAACACTGAGTTCAGCTCCCTCCATAGATTTTCTATTGGGTTCAGGTCTGGAGACTGGCTAGGCCACTCCAGGACCTTGAAATGCTTCTTACGGAGCCACTCCTTAGTTGCCCTTGCTGTGTGTTTGGGGTCATTGTCATGCTGGAAGACCCAGCCACGACCCATCTTCAGTGCTCTTACTGAGGGAAGGAGGTTGTTGCCCAAAATCTCACGATACATGGCCCCATCCATCCTCCCCTCAATACGGTGCAGTCGTCCTGTCCCTTTTGCAGAAAAGCACCCCCAAAGCATTATGTTTCCACCCCCATGCTTCACGGTTGGGATGGTGTTCTTGGGATTGTACTTCTTCCTCCAAACACGGCGAGTGGAGTTTATACCAAAAAGTTATATATTGGTCTCCTCTGACCACATGACCTTCTCCCATGCCTCCTCTGGATAATCCAGATGGTCTTTGCCAAACTTCAGACGAGCCTGGACATTTGCTGGCTTGAGCAGGGGAACCTTGCGCGCTCTGCAGGATTTTAATCCATGACGGTGTAGTGTGTTACTAATGGTAACCGTTGAGACTGTGGTCCCAGCTCTCTTCAGGTCATTGACCAGGTCCTCCCGTGTAGTTCTAGGCTGATCCCTCACCTTTCTCAGGATCATTGATACTCCACGAGGTGAGATCTTGCATGGAGCCCCAGTCCGAGGGAGATTGACAGTCATCTTGAATTACTTCAATTTTCTAATAATTGCGCCAACAGTTGTTGCCTTCTCACCAAGCTGTTTGCCTATTGTCCTGTAGCCCATCCCAGCCTTGTGCAGGTCTACAATTTTGTCCCTAGTGTCCTTAGACAGCTCTTTGGTCTTGCCCATAGTGGAGAGTTTGGAGTCTGATTGATTGTGTGTTAATTCTTCAGATATTAAAAGCAGGGAATGTGTCGTATCGGTTATATCCATTACTTCTGTATTCTGAATCTTGCATTCGATGATGACCCACACAAACCAGGACAAAGATTAGATTAAGATTAGATTTATAAGATTAGAAGTCAATTAGAGCTCTAGCAAAAACAAAGGGCATGGAGAAATCAAGAGTTTAGAAACCACCAGCAACCAACAACGACCTGATCGGCTGAGGAAACAACAGTAGTCGATGACAGACGAATCATAAAAGCTGTGAAAATAAACCCTAAAAGATGTGTCTGTAAAATCACCAACAACTTCCAGAAAGCTGGGGTGATGCTCTGACAATCTACTGTCCTCAGGAGACTTTGACACAGAATTACAGATGCTACACAGCAAGATGCAAACCTCTGACCAGCACCAAAAATAGAAAGGCAAGATTAGAGTTTGCAAAAAAGCACAAAGGTGAGCCAGAAGAGTTTTGGAACTGTGTTTATGGACCGATGAGACAAAGATGAACCTTTATCTAAGTGGTGGGAAAGCAAAAATGTGGAGAAAAAAAGGGAACTGCAATGATCCCAAGCATACAGCCTCATCTGTAAAGCATGGTGGAGGTGGTGTCATGGCATGGGCATGCATGACTGTCTCTGGAACAGGCCCTCTCAACTTTACTGATGACTTAATGTATGATGACAGTAGCAGAATGAATTTGGAAGCGTACAAAACCTTCTTGACTACAAATATTCAAGAAAATGCCACCAGATTCATTAGGAACTGCTTCATATTGCATCAGGACAATGACCCAAAACACCCTGCCAGTTCAGTCAAGGAATTTACAGTATAAGGGCAAAGAAATGGAAAGTCTTAGATTGCCCAAGTCAATCTCCAGATTTAAATCCGATTGAACATGAATTTCACCAGCTGAAGAGGAGAGTAAAGGCAGAAACTCCCCAAAACAAGCAACAATGGGAATTGGCTGCATTAAAGGCTGGGAAAAGCATTTCAAAGGATGAGACCAAGAGTCTGGTGATGTCTATGGGTCCCAGACTCACTGCTGTGATTGTGCGCAAGGGATCTGCAACTAAATAATAGCTTTTAATCTTTTATATCTGCCTTATGTTCAACTGTCCCAATACTTATACATCAATGAGTGGGATGAACTCTAAAAGTGCTGTTCTTTTTATTTGGTAAATCATGTATGTGTTGAAACGGCTAATAATAAAATGTGACATTCTGTAGTTTTGTCTCATATTCATCTTTTAATCATATTTGCAAATGTCTCGACTCCACAGCCAACAGAGCAATTTTGTCTTTACTGTTCCAATACTTATGGAGGGCACTGTATATATACATACAACAATTATGTAGAATAACAGATAACAGGGTTCTACATAATTGATTGTTGGTGTTATTGTATAAAGCATTATAATAATATCATATTGCTTGTGATGGTTGAACCTAGTTCTTAACCCAGTTGAAGATTTTAAAACCCTTCAAATTGGAACTCATGAATTCATCTTTAAGTCGGCCATAGTTTTAAAATCTTTCACAGCTTGAGTTTCTCAGACATGAGATTCTTTTGCAGTAGAAAGAAACCAATAAAACATTAATCTTAAAAAGGATAAAGATAACATTATCTCAGCGTTATATAATGGCGTTGCATTTATTAGAGTGTCAAATTTCTATTATCGTGCGTGCATTCCTAAAAGGCCCTTTGAAACAGCTTTCAGTAAAGCATCAGCCATCTGTTCCTTACAGAGAATCCAGGAAAATTTCATGTTTGAGCCATTTCTTTGATGTCTGAATGCCAGAGTCTCTTTGGATTATCTTTAAACTGTGAGGATGGACAGCATGTGACTTGACTTTGGCTTTAAGACAAAAGATTTCACTTATTTAGGGCCTGGGCGGTTTCCTTAAAGTTTTGAAACACACAGTCTACATGAATCGACATGTTAAGTGCAGATTCTGCTGTATGGCAAGTGTAGGTTGTGATAAAGACTTCAGATGACTTGATATACACTGTAGTTCAAATCAATCGAATAATGGAATAAATTAAAACTTTTCAATGTTTTTAAAATTTCACCCTTATTCTCACCAAAGCTGCAATTATTTGGCAGTTAAATGGTAATATTGGGAAATACAGTAGTCAACATTTGAAGTGCTGGATCAAGCACGTTTTGGTTTTAGGACAACTTTGATGAAAGGTTTTGATCCACTTCAAATGTTGACTACTGTATTATCAAATAAAATATATAACTTAAATTCTATTTGAATATATTTTAAAATGCAAAGCTGAATTTTCAGCATCATTACTCCAGTTTTCAGTGTCACATGACCCTTCAGAAATCATTCTGATCTGCTGTTGTTATTGGTGCTTTATTATTAATATTTTCAATGGTAAAACAGTGTTTGCTGCTTAATATTTTTGATGCAAACATGATAAAAAATTTTCAGGATTCTTTAGTAAATAGAAAGTTCAATAGAACAGCATTTATTTGAAATAGAAAGCTTTTGTAACATTATAAATGCCTTTACTCGCACTTTTGATCAATTTCACGTCCTTGCTAAATGTGTTCGTTTCCTTTTTTTACCCTAAAATTTTTTAATAGCAGTCTATCATAGTACTAACACTGATAATAATCAGAAATGTTTCTTAAGCAGCAAATCAGCATTTTAGAATAATTTTTGAAGGATCATGTGACACTGAAGACTATGATGACTAATGATGCTGAAAATTCAGCGTTGATCAGCAATAAATTACATTTTATAATAGTTCTTTTAAATTGTAATATTTCACAGCAGACTGTTTTTACTCTTTTTGGTCTAATAATTCAGATATTGTGAGCGTGAGACTTCTGTCAACATTTACAAAATCTTAATTATTTAAATTTTTTGACTGCAATATATAGCACGTTACATCATTTTATATTGCTTTTTTGGTCATTTTGGAGTTTAGCAGCACCTACCCCATTCATTTTCATTGTTTGAAGAAGAGCTGCCAGCACAATCTCCTTTTAAAAGACATAAGGCTGCGTAAATAATGACATAATTTTTATTTTAGTGGTGAGCTAAGCCTTTCTGCTCCTGCATCATGTTGTGAGGATGGGCTAATGAGTGTGTGTGTCATCATGACATCTGTGCCTTCATTAGATCAGTGGGTCTGAATCACTATTGCAGATGCACTCATTGGATCAATGAAAAATGATCAGCTGTCACTAATGTGTGGCTGAGAAAGAGGTCAGGTTCTGGCTGATCTGTTCAGGGATTCAGCTGATATGGGGAATTGGTTCAGTTGCACTCTCTGTGTGTGTGTGCGTGCACATTTTTGTGACAAATGAGGACATAAATTTGTATAATGACACAGGTGTGACAGGTATTACAAGGTGAAGGTGACTTTTCAGGACATTGACCCATGTCCCCACTTTTCAAAATGCTAATAAATCATACAGAGTGAGTTTGTTTGGGGAAAGTAGAAATGCGCCTGTGAGGGCGGCTTTAGATGTAGGGTAGGTGTAGGGCAATAGCACATACAGTTTGTACAGTATGAAAACCATTACGCCTATGGGATGTCCCCGCTATTCACGTGTACACCTCTCTCAGGCTGTTTTGCTGACAGACTAGGTGACAATGGCAGGAGCAGCTGCTGACAGTTGGGAACTTTCCAGCCCCGTCTGGCCCCCTGCCACCCCACCAGTTACTTTTATTTTATTTTTTTCATTTATTATTTTATATATAATTTTATTTTATAATCATTTTTATTTATTTTATTTTATTAAAATAGTATTTTTATTTACATGTCATTTTTATATTATTTCATTTTATTTTTGTATTTTATTTAATTTATTTTACAGTAGTGAAGTTATTTTAGGGTTTTGTTTCGTCATTTATATTTATAATATTTTAATTATTTTAGCTTAATATTATCCCATTTTTACATTATTACATATTTCATTAATTTACTTAAAATAGTATTTTAATTTAGTGTAGAATCTTTTAGTTTATGAATGTTTATTGCTCATTTTGTTTTATATTTTTACTTTTATCATTATTTTAATATTATTCGGGGGGGGGGTTAAATTACATTTAACATTTATTTTATTTCATTAATTTACTTCAAATAGTATTTTAATTTATTGTAGAATCTTTATTACTTTTTATTTTTTGAATGTTTATTTCTCGTTTTGTTTTTTATTTTATAATTTTATTTTATAGATGTATTTTATTTCATTTAATTTACTTTAACTAGCATTTTAATTTATTGTAGTGTTTTTTTTACTTTATTTTAGAAATGTTTCATTTATTTATTTATTTTATAATTGTATTGTTTTGTTATATTTTTAAAAACATAAAATAGTTACCTTTTTGTTTCGTGAATTTGCACTACTGTTTTATCTTATGCAACATATTACTTATTTTTGCATTGCTTTGGCTATACAAATGTCATGCCAGTAAAGAACACCAAATTGAAAATGAAGCTCATAAAGCCTGCTTTCTTGGGCCATCATCGACTAACCAACACAGATGTTTATGACCGGGTGAATATGATTCAGAGGTGGGAGTGACTGATTGTGCTCACGTACACATTATATTAAATACAGAGGAGTGAGGCGAGCCTCAGCTGGCATTTTTGGTGTCAGCTGTAAAAAATGCCTGTGGCACAAAATGTGTGTATATATTGTTCGTCTCTCTCCGATATAATCCTCAGTCATTTAACAATCATAGCATCTCAAAACTGAAACTGAACACTGAAAATGCTGTATATGGTGGTAATACTTTAATACTTCAATTTCTTATACAGTAGCTGTAAGCATTTTCTTTCAGCACAAATATATTTCTTTCTTGACAGACATGACTGAAATAGGTGTCCTGAGAAATCACACCTGTCCGTGTGACAGCTCCAGACTCTGACTGCGCTCTGCATGTGTTAGCTGAGCTCAAAACTTGAGTTTTGGGTGAAACAGTCTATCTGCTGAACAATGCTAGATGGAAGGATTGTTTGGAAACAGTCATTATTCGAAGAAGCACTGAAATTGTAACTTTTAATAGCAACTTTCTTGCTCTGTGTGATTCAGTGCATGTTTTTCAATTTAGACTCATAATTAATGATTAAATAGTTAATCATTAGTCCACTTTTGTGTCCCATTTTAAGCCAAGTGGATTTCAAAAATAAATAAATCTTTATCTTTTAAAAATTGAGTTGCATGGTTGTACCTAAATCACCATTAACATTGGCAGAAATTATGTATTTATGTTTTTGAAAGAAGTCTCTTATGCTCACCAAAGCTGCATTTATTTGATCCAAAATACAGTGAAAACAGCAATATTATGAAATATTATCACAATTTAAAATTACATTTTGTATTTTAATATATTTTAAAATATAACGTATTTTTGTGATTGCAAAAATTAATTTTCAGCAACCAAAATTTCTTATAATTATCAACATTGAAACATTTGTGCTGCTTTATATTTGTGCTGTTTTTTGATGAATAGAAAGGTAAAAAGAAAAGCATTTACTGGTAATAAAAAATATTTTGTAACATTATTAATGTCTTTACTGATACCGTTTAATTAATTTAATGCATCCTGCTGGAAAAAACAAAAATCGTATTGACCCAGACTTTTGAAAAGTAGTGTGTATAAAAATTTGGTCAGTCTAATTAAGTCATAGTTCATTGAGTTAAAACTAAAAATTCTGTCATAATTCACCTATCCCTTCATATCTCTACAAACTCATGAAATGAAACCAAAGTAAAAGTCTGCTGTTCTTCATACAATGACAATGCATGATCACTTCCTGTCAAGTTCAATGTTGATTGGTTTATTAAGGATATATGCTAGGTTGGATTTGAAATTTAAAACCGTAGAGTTGTTTTTCTTTGCTCACCAAATCAAATTTTCTTTATCTGGCCTAGTGCACCAAATCTCACAAAATCAAGCCCCAGCATGCATTATTTCATAAGTATTTGATTTTTGAAATATATGCCTTGTCACATAATGGAAGTTGTCTTTGAGTAACAGGATAACAGCTGTGCTCTTGTAGTGCTCTCTATGTCTCGTGGCTCACTTCTTAGCACCTTCTCATGTTCATATCTGTTAATTCAGAGTCACCATCCCCAATGCGTTTAGATCCGTCACCGGCTCATGCACGTTCACCAGCACGGATGTGACGTTGTAATGAGGTTAAATGAGTCAAATACAGGACTTTGGAATAATAGAAAGCCATATAACATCCCGTTCCAAAGAACTGAGAGAATTGGCCGCTGGTCTTGTGTCCCCTCCTTCAGCTGTTATTATCCTTCTGAAGGGATGAGTCAGCCCCTGGTGCTGTCGCTATCTGTCTGCCTGCTTTCCTGCTCGTTTATGTGTCTCTCCTTCCATATAAATCACACACCGCCAGTACACAGCTTTTGCATTGTACAGAGACCCAGGAGAGGATCTGGGGTCAATGCATTCAATGCACTTTACTTTTGTGTATTACCAGTAGAGGTGGGTTTGTCCATGCGTCATCGCTCTGGTTTCAGGTTTCTCAAAAAGCCTATCCAGAGATGAAAATATAGAAAAACAGTATTGTAGTAATAAACTGACAGCGAAAGATCTGTCAGAATTTTTCTTTTTACCTCCACAATTTTTCTTTTAGGGACATAAAATGTTTGATGTTAACATGAAATGACAACAACATCGTAAACATCACTAAGGCAACCAGAACTGAAATTGCCTTGACTAATCACTACAGCAATTACTGAAGATATATACTAATTAAAAAATCATAAAAATGTGCACACATATTGGGTAAAACATCAATTTAATTTTAGATAGTTTCCGTTTTATTACTTGCACAAAGTTTAGGGTCCGTAAAATTTTTTAAAGAATTTAATACTTTTAATTGTAATAAATGAAATGAAAAAATGTATCCCTTTTTTCACAAAAATATTTGGCAGCACACCTATTTTCAACATTTATAATAATAAGAAATATCTCTTGAGCAGTAAATCAGCATAATAATATTATTTAGCATTGTTACTGTAGTAATATTTCATATGATATAATATTCCATTTTATAACATTATATTTCATATAATATTTCATATAAGTATTTACTGTATTTAAAAAAAATACATTTTAAAATGTATGAAAATATAAAACATAATGACTGTATTTTTGATTAAGTAAATGCAGTCTTGGTGAGCACAAAAGACTTTCAAAAACATATTAAAAAAAAATAATTCAATCCCAAACTTGAACAAAAGTGTATGTATATTAAATTAAAGTAAACTTACTAAACTTAATGTACACAAATATTGGGTAAAATATTAATTTTAGTCATTAAATTAGCTATTTTAGTCAGTGTTTTTTTGTGTGTGATCGTTTCAGTTTTATTATTCATAAAGTTTAGGGTGAGTTCATTAACAATTTCATACTTTTAATTGTAATAATTGGGAGAAAAAAAAAAGTTTCCACAAAAATATTCGACAGTACAACTGTTTTTAACATTTATAATAATAAGAAAGAAATGTCTCTTGAGCAGCAATCATAGCACAATAATATTATAGATTACGTTGAATATTATTGCTGATTATGTTGTTTATGTTCTGGGGAAAGAGCGCACGTGTGTCATGGTACTGTCCAAAATAAACTGTTGAATAAATCATTTTATTTTTGTTTTCTTTGCGCATAAAAAGTATTCTCTTAGCTTTTTTGTTTTACCAATATCCTTACGTTTTCTGGACGTTTTGGGAACATTTCAGATATGTTGTAGTCTCTGGAGGGTAAGAGAGCTCTCAGATTTCATCAAAAATGTCTTAATTTGTGTTCCGAAGATGAACGAAGGTCTTAAAGGGTTTGGAAGGACATGAGGGTGAGTAATGAATGACAGAATGTTTATTTTTGGGTGAACTAACCCTTTAAGATTTATTTTTACTGATGTAGCCCACAAATGAATCCTTATTGTAGAGTTTTACCATTTTTTTTTAAATAGCTTCTCCAAGCAAACAGTGTGGACATGATTGAGGGCCCATAAGACCTGCAGCTGGATTTGAGTTTTCGCCTGAGGCCCTCTGGGACTGTGTTTCCTCTGTATGACAGTATATCTACACAATCAGTGGGAGGGTCTCAGTCGGACAGCCAAACGATATGTTCTCTTTACTGCTACAGTGGAGACCAGTCTCCCGACAGTAAGACTCTTTATGTGTGCGGACCACATGCCGCTCCTGAAATAAACACTCGGCCAAATTTAGCATTAGCGCTGACCCCAGAGGCAGTGACTTCTAATGGATCACTAATGCAGCATTGAGACACCAGCCTGACTTCATATGATGCAGATCTGCGGAGGGAGCTGGTGTATGTTTAGCTACTCGTTTTTTATTCCTCCCTTTCATTTTTTTTCTCTCTCTCTCCCACTTGCTCTCTCAGCTAATGCAGTGAGGGCTCAGTGTGTGTATGTGTGTGTGTTGGACTGACGCCAGTAGCTTGGCTTGACTGGATCACGGGCCTGTCCTGACACTGAAGCGAACGGGGGTTGGAGTGTGTGTGTACGAGTGTTTTCTTTCGGAATCTGGGGGGGTGATAAGAGAGCATAGCTGATGGAAAACAAGTACTGTGCTGGTACCATAGTACAGTAATGATATCAAATTATATTATCTGCTAAATGCATAAAGTCTGCTAAATGCATAAATGTAAGTGTAAATTATCATAAACAGCACCACTCCTATATTTCAGGTTGGCAAGATTCGTTTAATGTTTTTGAAAGAAGGCCCAACAAGGCCACATTTATTTGATCAAAAATACATGGTTATATTTTGAAATACAGCAGTTCTCTATTGTAATCTATTTTAAAATGTCATTTATTCCTGTGATTCAAAGCTGAATTTTCAGCATCATTACGCCAGTCTTCAGTGTCACATGATCCTTCAGAAATCATTCTAATATGCTGATTTGCTGCTCAAGGAACATTTAATATTATCAATATTGAAAACAGTTGTGCTGCTTAATGGTTTTTAAAACTGATACATTCTTTTACAAATAGAAAAATAGAATTTACAAAAGAAATCTTATAACATTTAAACACCTTTACCTTTTAATAAATTGAATGTGTGCGTCCTTGCCGAATAAAAGTATTAATTTCTATAACAAAAACTGTGCTATGGTGGTAAATAGGTAAAGTGATGGTGTCCGAAGGTAATACTACACTGTAAAAAAAAAAGTTTAGCCAACTTAAAATTTTAAGGCAGATTTTTGAGTTCTCTCAACTCATTTTTGTAGGAGATTCTCAACTTTTTGTTGTATGAACTTAAAACAACAAGTTGAGAAAACTCAAAAATCTGCCTTAAAATGTTAAGTTGGCTAAACTTTTTTTTTTTTTTCTTTTTACAGTGTATAGTGCTTTGAATAGAACAGTGAGACTGAAATACATGTACCATGGTATTTACCAAATAACTATAGTAATACAATGGAAGCAAGTCCAAAAACACACTGCACTACCACTGTACTTTTTGGGTACCTTTTTTGTGAACAACATAAGAGAACGACTCAGTCACGATGTTTAAAATGAGCATTAAGTTTGAGCTATGACTGGTTTTGTGATTGTAGACATATTGAGTCGTGGTGCTCATTTGAGCAATGCAGGTTTCAGATCTCTTGTGTCCCAATTTTGCTTCCCCATCAGTTTTATCTTTCCAGCTTTGCTATGAATAAAAAGCCTTCAAACATTTTTCAAAAGCAAACAGCTTTGAATCAGAAACAGCAAATCAACAGACTGAGGGGGAGAAAAAGGGCAGATACAGAAGATTAACAAGACTCTGATGAGACTGATTAGTTCAGAATATGAAGAGTGAGAGACTGGAAGTAAGACTACAGAATCAGTTCAACCACAAATTTTGTCATTTACTCACCCTCACCCTAATTTAAACCTGTAGGGGTTTATTTCTTCTTTGGAACACAAAATGTAAATTCTTGTTATTATTATTGAATATTTCTTTAAATTTACATTTATAATTAGCTTTAATTTTATGTTTTCAGATTTCATTTTATGCTAAATGCATAATTTTATTTTTTGTTTATTTTTAGTTAACAGAAACAACACTGCTTTAGAGTCCAATCTTTTCAATGAATCAGCTGATCCAGTTCACAAAAGCAGCCTAAATGATTAATTCATTAATTCAAATTGATTGACTCTGACTTGGTCCTGTTGCAGTGGTTAACAGCTCACTGAAGGGTATGTTTATTAGTGAATAATGACTTAAATTTAAGTTTGTTTTCCCACAGAAAGCTATCATAAGACTGCAACAGATTTGGAATGCGTATATGAGTCTCTCGTGATTCTTATATGGTTCTGTTTTGATTCTTATATGGTTCTGTTTTGGTCGTTAAGGAGCTTCCTCATTCAGTTTCATAGATTAAGAGGGCTCAGGAAATTCCTCAAAAAAATCATCTTTTTTGTTTCACTGAAGATAGTCAGTCAGGTTTGGAACAACATGAGGGTAAGTAAATAATAACAGGATGTTTATTCTTGGGTGAGACACGGTGGAAGGTTTTGCCCGTGTCCTTCAAATCTGTGTGTGTGTGTTTGTCTAGGTGGGTGGATGAGAGGAGAGACGCCACCAGCTGCTCTCAGAGTGAAAGAGCTCTTTACTTTCCCTGCACAGTTATGACACCCGCCTTCCCTCTGTTCCCTCTCATTCAATAACCCCAAAACTACCAGGCGTCAAACCACATTAAAGTTATGCAAGGTATTTCTGGCCCTCTTTTTTTCACTGAGCAATAACCACAGTCCTGTGCTAGAGGACGTAAGCGCAAATCAAGTATTAAATGATACGGAAAGTATCTTGCGCGAGACAGAACAAGTACATGTGTCAGCACTGTCACCATGGTAACAATAGATGTTGAGTGCTGGAACCACTGAAGTGCGTAGGATGCTAAAGTGTGATGACATCATAGAGGAAAACAATCACCATTATGTAGCTCTTATGGGTTATATAAAGTAAGATTTACACAGATAATATGAACATTATGGAGCTACAGTATTAAATGGTGACTGTTCATTTGCAATATTTAGGGATTGTGTGCTTTTTACTGCTTTTCCTTCTATACAAAAGGAATATTGTACTGTGTATGTGTGAAGAAGGGACATTCACAGCAATTAGGATTGATAAAGCAACCAGAAGGCATTGATTTTCAATAACTGTCAGCTACTGACAATATGCAAATGAGCGATGCAGCAACTACCAACAAACACCATAATCTTGTTGACGTATTATGCGCTTCTGTCATTTGTATGAAAAGAAAAAAAAAAAAAAAGAAATCTTGTAGAATGTGAAAGTGAAGTTTCAGCCGCAAAAAATTATTTCTAGTAATTTTAGTGACTTAATTTATTTCAGTTAGTTGCAAGGCAATACACACATACATATAAAAGCTGCAGTATTCTTTTACAGAGCACCTATTATGTCCCTTTTTTACATGCTGTTTTAGTGCATGTCTCTTTATATGCAAATGAGCTGCTGCTGCCTGCCCCCTTTTCCAGAACAGGGCTGTCCAATTTAGCTCGTATCTCAGATATTCTGCCCAAAAAAAATAGTTTGGCTTTGATTATCATGTTTACCTTACTGAAATCATGTGTTTTAAAGCCACATCAGTTTAAACTTCTGATATATATGGTTTTCTGAGCTCACACATCCGAAGCACACACACAGAAAGCGGCTGTCACATGGTATGTGAGTACTAAACTAAGTTCTCTTTCATGTTTTATTGTGCTTAAACAGTCAAATACATACAGGTTTGTTAAAAACACACGAGTTACAAAAACACAGTCGGTTATGTCTGTGAAGGCAAAGAAACAGCTGGGAAAGAAATTGCGTGTTAATATTAGATCAGTGTATTAAGTGACTGCAGCGTAATATACAGTACCTATTCTGCTGTCTGTGCTGAAAATATGACCCAAACAATAAAATAAAAATCACTGCTCTTGAATGAATAATTTCTGTAGCTCTAATAAGACATTTCTCACTCGAATGCTGCTTTTAAATGCTCTAACGTGAAGATAAACATGGCTGATTGTGTGTGGCTCACTCAGGACGGGGTCTCTGCTACCGTCAACAGTCGTGGGCAGAGTTTGTAAAATGTGACGTCACATTTTTTACGGATTCTGCGAACTGCTTGTTCAGAGACACTGCTTATGATTTATGGGGATTAAAAAAAAAAGAACTGCCAACACTTATGTTCAAACAACATGTGAAATTGAATTTTGCATAACATTTTGTCTGTATTTTGTTGAGCTGCCAGGGCAGTGGTGGGGGGATGAAGTCATGTTAATCGTTTTAAAGTGTGTGTGTATCTGTGTCAGGTTATGAGTCATGGCATCATGAAGCTTGTTGCCGGGCCTCCCTATGATGTCATCAACAGCCGAGAGTAGCCGTGGTACTAAAAGCTAGTGGGAGCCAAGTGCTCTGGACACTTCATCTGTTCAAACACTCCAGAGAGGAAAAGTGAGAATGAAATCATAGAGAGTGAGAGAGCAGGGTAGAGCTATATACGGTTATACAGTAGAACATCATCCCATAAACACTCAAGAGAGTCAGAGAAAACAGGAACGGCACTTGGAAAATCCCTCTTATTGGAAGAAACGGATGAGATGAAGTAGACTTCCATCATAAAATCTGCTCAAACAGCTCACTCTGGCCAAGAACCGCACATTTAGATTGTTTGATCACCAAATGACCAACCCATTTTTATGTGAGGCTTAGGTGTATACTGCCATTCAAAAGTTTGAGATCAGTACTTTTTTTGGACAGAAATGAATACTTTTATTCAGCAAGGATGCATTAAGTTGATCCAAGGTGACATGGAATTTCAATTTCAAGTGAATGCTGTTCTTTTGAACTTTATATTTACCAAAGAATCCTGAAAAATGTATCACTGTTTTAAAAAAAAATACAAATAAATAAGCAAACAGCAACAGCTTTGCATAACATTAATATATAACTGTACATATAAGGTATATATATGACCCTGAACCACAAAGCCAGTCAAATTTTTTAGATTGAGATTTATACATCATCTGTAAGCTGAATAAATATGCTTTTCATTGATGTATGGTATGTTAGGATCTGAGAATATTTGGTTTAAATACAACTATTTGAAAACTGGAATCTGAGGGTGCAAAAATATCAAAATATTGAGAAAATCATCTCTAAATTTGTCCACATTAAATCCCTAGCAGTGCATATTACTAATCAAAAGTTAAGTTTTTATATATTATCAAAACTATATATATGTGTGTGTGTGTGTATGTGTATGTATGTATGTATGTATGTATGTATGTGTATATATATATATATACACACACACATACATACACACACACACACACACACACACACATATATACACTCACCTAAAGGATTATTAGGAACACCATACTAATACTGTGTTTGACCCCCTTTCGCCTTCAGAACTGCCTTAATTCTACGTGGCATTGATTCAACAAGGTGCTGAAAGCATTCTTTAGAAATGTTGGCCCATATTGATAGGATAGCGTCTTGCAGTTGATGGAGATTTGTGGGATGCACATCCAGGGCACGAAGCTCCCGTTCCACCACATCCCAAAGATGCTCTATTGGGTTGAGATCTGGTGACTGTGGGGGCCATTTTAGTACAGTGAACTCATTGTCATGTTCAAGAAACCAATTTGAAATGATTCGAGCTTTGTGACATGGTGCATTATCCTGCTGGAAGTAGCCATCAGAGGATGGGTACATGGTGGTCATAAAGGGATGGACATGGTCAGAAACAATGCTCAGGTAGGCCGTGGCATTTAAACGATGCCCAATTGGCACTAAGCGGCCTAAAGTGTGCCAAGAAAACATCCCCCACACCATTACACCACCACCACCAGCCTGCACAGTGGTAACAAGGCATGATGGATCCATGTTCTCATTCTGTTTACGCCAAATTCTGACTCTACCATCTGAATGTCTCAACAGAAATCGAGACTCATCAGACCAGGCAACATTTTTCCAGTCTTCAACCGTCCAATTTTGGTGAGCTCGTGCAAATTGTAGCCTCTCTTTCCTATTTGTAGTGGAGATGAGTGGTACCCGGTGGGGTCTTCTGCTGTTGTAGCCCATCCGCCTCAAGGTTGTGCAAGTGTTGTGGCTTCACAAATGCATTGCTGCATACCTCGGTTGTAACGAGTGGTTATTTCAGTCAAAGTTGCTCTTCTATCAGCTTGAATCAGTCGGCCCATTCTCCTCTGACCTCTAGCATCAACAAGGCATTTTCGCCCACAGGACTGCCGCATACTGGATGTTTTTCCCTTTTCACACCATTCTTTGTAAACCCTAGAAATGGTTGTGCGTGAAAATCCCAGTAACTGAGCAGATTGTGAAATACTCAGACCGGCCCGTCTGGCACCAACAACCATGCCACGCTCAAAATTGCTTAAATCACCTTTCTTTCCCATTCTGACATTCAGTTTGGAGTTCAGGAGATTGTCTTGACCAGGACCACACCCCTAAATGCATTGAAGCAACTGCCATGTGATTGGTTGATTAGATAATTGCATTAATGAGAAATTGAACAGGTGTTCCTAATAATCCTTTAGGTGAGTGTAGTTTTTTTACTTTAAAAAAGCCAGCTATATAAAGTCGCTGCTGAATGGTTTTCCAAATTTCAGCCAAAAAGGTAGGTATAACATCACATGATTAAAATTCAGAAGCTGTTAAGTTTTATAATGTCACACTTTTCAGATTTTTCCTAAACCCCTGCTTGCTTGTATAAAAAGCGGGGTTCCAAACAAAAAAGCTAATTTATAAGATTATAAGGTTAATATATTGTGACATAAATTCACACTGAGATATGAAGTCAAATTGTGAGATATAAAGTCATAATTATTCACTTTTAAATTTGTTTTTACATTGAGGCAAAAACACGCTTCCATACTATTAAGTGCCTGAAACTAAATCAGAAAGATTTGTAGCAAAACTTTACATCCAAATCCATCAGTAGGTCTTTTTGGAAACTGCACAGCAGACTAGGAACTTGTAAACACAAATTTGTTTCCCAGAAGATAAAAACCTGTACTCACTGACTCCAGGAAACTGCGTAAAACTAATCAGATTAGAGTTTGTCATTTTGAGAAAACTTCTAATTTTTTTTGTTCAATAATGTATGCGTCAGTCAGTCCATGTGTGTGCATTATAAGACTAAGACTGGCAAACATTTGTCTTTCTATTAATCAACAAATCCCAATAAAACAAAAGATTGTTCTCAATACTTCTTGTTTTTTGATAAAGTAAACTAACAGCCCTCTGTTTAGCATAATTGGTTTCCTGATGCTCTGGCACAGTTGTTGTGCAGGGACACAACGTCCAGACTACTGCTATGGTGGAGGAAGTCATTATGTCATCAGGACCCATCAAATCTAGGTGAGGGCATCTCCTGTGCTCACTATGTACTAGTCTGTGCATGTCTGTCTGACCTCGTTCACACTAACAGAGGTTGCTGTATTGAAACTACTCAGGTTGCACTAATGTGACAGAACTGGCATTAACTTTCGAAAATATAATGAAAATGAAATTAATTTTTAGGCAAAATTAAGAAAAAAAAATATATATATACATACACTATATTGCCAAAAACTCATCACCAAACACCAATGACTTGTACATAAGGGTACTGTCATTTTAGACACGTCCAAAACTGTTGCAACAGAGATGGAAATACAAAACTGTTGTTATAAATGGCAGGAAAGGCCCATACTGTGGAAATCAACTCTCATTGAAAATAAATGAAATTCTGATGCTTTGTCAATGCAAACATCTGTCAATATGAATGCACCTTTAGATACAGGTAACAGATCAGCGAATTTCACTCATATGGGAGAGAAGAAAAAATTGTTTTGTATTAAATGTCACAAAGTTTCTCTCTTTTTTTTTTTTTTTTTTTCATTCAACATGCCACTGTTGTTTATTCTTGTAAGGATGCACTGCTGCTGTTGCAGCGCCCAGAAGTGGGTCAGGGTGGCACGGCTGACTGGATCTGTGAATGAAGAACCTTCTAATGTTAATCTCTGTGCTTTCTTGTCCCCGTCTGACCTTATCTCTGTCTCTAAAGCTCATGCACATCCTTAATCTACAGCTTTAACTGTGCTGTTTTAAATGGCATGCATCACTGTTATTATGGACCTCAGTCAGGGTAGATGAGTTAAAATACTTTCTTCTACTTCAGCTTAATATAACAAGATAAATGCAAGTAAGCTGATTTCTTACACTGTAACTCATACTCAGGGTTAGGGGTTTGTTTTAAGCACCTAGAAATGCCTAAGCAATACTATAGCATTATAGGAGTGAGTTGGAAAGCACTCACAGTTTCTTCAGATAATGAAAAATCTACCTTTGAATACCTTTATATTAAGTCATTCATCTTTTTTCACCTTCATACACATTTGGAACAACTGTGTGCATTAACATCTATAGAAACCATTGCACACACACAAACTCTCAGTACATGTCCTCAAGAACAGTCTGTTCCATAGAGGCACACACTCAGATTTAGGCATACATGCCACTAATTAAGATCTTAATCTGAGAGGATGTGGAGGGCAAGTTTCATGAGGACAACACACATACACAAAGCATTTGGAAAAAGTGCACAAAGCTACTGCAAGGAAAAAACATTCAAAATGGAGAAAAGTAAATATGCAAGCATGTCATTAAGGATCCCCTGGGTCTAGAAGGAACCATTTTCTTTTACATTAATGGTAGGTGACATTTAATGATTTACAAGAAAAGTGTTTTAGTACCAGTGGCTCTGGAGTGGGCGTATATGCCGCTTTCGTCATTCATAATGGTGAGAATATGGGCTTTATGTCATTTTCTGGGATTCTGGGTAAATTATCATTTATCAAAGGATGTAAAAAATTACTTTCATCCACTTTTATAAAAAGGAAGATCATGGCTTTCATAAATGATTTATGGCCTGTGACGCAGGTACTCTACTTGAGCTGTTAACCCTCTATAGTACGCATTTGTCCAACAATGGAATATTTTTTACAAATTGGATTTTTTTTTGTTTGGACTTCAATTACAAAAGCAAAAAAAAAAAAGAGTTTTGGAAAAGCAATGTTTTTTCCACCAATTCAGTTGTAGTGGTGTAAAGCACAATGCCGCTGGACACTTCCAGTGAGTGAAATCTTAAGCATTCTAAGACATTTTGGACAATGCTATGCTTCTAACTTTTTGGGAACAGTTTGTGGAAGGACCATGGTTGGATGAATCTGGTGTGGAAGAACTAAAAATAACAAAAAAAAAGAAGAAGCATAAGTGGTTGCTTTAAAGGCTGCTTTAACAGTGCACTTTGTTGTTGTTTTTTCTTAATAGCAAGAAAGTGAAGGAAAACTATGTTACCATATTATTTTAACCTGCAGGCATTTCTGAAAAACACACAGGTAGGAGAGACACGTGCAAGGTCCGCACATGCTCATGATACAGCACCAACAATCTATAGGTTTTCAGGAAGCAGCTATTGTTTACAGTAACGTGACATTTGACGCAATGCTGTGGTGTTCATGTGACGGTCTGTGCTCTGGTTGTGTGGAATTAGTGTATATGTACAATGTCAATGCTGTATTGATGGGCGGACAATGTTTCATTGATTGTTTTTGCGGTGACCTTCAGTTCTGTCTGCTGACAGTGTTGGTTGTGGGCCTGTACCAGTATGTGCGCACACACACACACACACTCTTGTTTAAACAAACCCACAGGACTTTCTTTAAAAGTGTTAAACGTACAGGACTTGAATAGAAGTATAAAAGTCATGTGACTGGCATATTTCAGATAAATTGTTCTTAGAAGAATTTGTTGATAAATAATTGAGTTCATATTTACTTTTGATTGCAGACTTTGGTATCTTGGTAAATCTGAGCACAGTATGAGATTTGTGTTTATGGTAGAACTAAGCCAACTTACATGGCATACAATAACTATATACAAACCATTTTGTCTTTATTTACTCACCCTCATGTTGTTCAAAACCTGAATGACTTGCTTCCTTTGGTTTGTTTGTCACAGAAAGCTATCAGATGTGTCTCAACAACAAACTGTCTCCATGTAACTTTTTCCTGTGGAAATGCAAACAACAAGGAACTAGTCATATGTTTCTTCTGTCTTTTTACCCAACAAGGCTGGTGATTTAACACACAATAAGAAAAATAATTACAATGGCTTGAGCTTGTGCCAGAAAAAATCTATTTCCTCTCCAGTTTAGTAACACTAGGACAAAGGGGGAAAATCGGGAAGAATAGAGCATGGGATGTTAATATTTGTATCTTCTGTCTCTTAAAAACATTACCACACAATCCAGGCAGTGTTATAAAAGCAAAACTAAAAGCAAAACTCTCTTAGTGAGCGTGCTTTAAAATGATGTGTTCACTGTGAGAAACGGAAGTGAGAGAAAAGCAGAAAAACAGTTGTGACGTCAGAGCAACAAATAATGCGACACTGGTGTGTAATCACAGGACGTCCAACAGGATATGTTAACACAAGTGTGTCATCAAAATACACATGAGTGCTGTTTAGCTATCAAAACCACACTTTCTAGTGCTGTTATTATATTCTGGCTTTAACATCACTTATGTTTGTGACACTGTGTCAGTTATCTGGAAAAGAAATTTCAACTTGTCCCTCAATTTGAAAAAATAGTGAAGATTGCATTTTATTCAAGCATTTACACATTTTTTTCAGTAAAAATGTTTGATATTTGAGCTGTAGTCTAAATTGTCCTTTTTAAACTAATATAGTGGATGTATGAACTTCTGCTGAAGAATAATAGATTCTGCAGACAAAACCGTTGACCCCCTTGGGTAAGGCATAGCGCTGAAATAAATGTTAAAACTAAATTTTAGTAGTGTCTCAAAATTACAGTGAACACATTATGAGTGTTCAGAGGTGTGTCGTAGAATTCAGTATCCTGTATTTCGAGATATTTTTCAGGTTTTTGTCCTTGAACTGTATTTTTTCTTGGACTAATTTCCTACAAACTTCATCTCAAGCCTCCATTGCAAATTCCACAAGGTCATTTTAGAGCTAGTAACGGAGGCTTGGTACAGAGAGAGAGAGAGAGAGAGCATGTGTGAATTACCTGAGTCTGTGCATCTCTCAACAGTGTGAGGCAGTAGTGTCTTCTTCACTTAAACTGTAAATTTAACTGCTTTAAAAACAGTGATATTACAACTTCGCTGCAAAGAAATGTAGCTTTTCAGCTGCGAAACTATTTTGATATAGTCACGGGGCTGCGCTGATAAACAAGATTCTGTGCGCATGTATATTTTCTTGTATGAGCGAGTGTCCGTCTGTACTGTGTGTGTGTGTGTGTGTGCACCTTTGTATAGGAAAGAGAGTGGGGAAAAAGAAAGTGTGTTTTCCATCGATCGTAGAATGTAATTTCCTGGTAAAAATGCGGAAATAGTTTGTCATTTCTATCCTATCAATTGTTATATTTACTACGATCAGTGTATTTAAGGGTTTTGGTTCCTTTGGTGTTGTAGGCTGTAAGGTACGGTGACCCAGTAGTGCACAACACAATGGAAACAAGCCGCAACACAACGAAATGAACACAAAACAATGGAAACAAGTCGCAACACAATGGAAAAAACAACACAACACAACGAAAACAAGCCGCAATGCAACGGAAACAAGTTGCAACACAACCAAATTAGTAAAACACAACACAACAGAAACAAGTCACAACACAATTAGATTAAAAACACAATGGAAACAAGATGAAATGCAACAAAATTTGCACAAAGACGGAAACAAGCAACACCGTGAAAATTAGTGCAACACAATGAAATTGGTCCTATGTGTTGTGGTATGGCAATATTGTTGTGTTGTGCCCTACTGGTCCACCATAGGAAAAGACCATTGACATAACTGAAATCATTTGGTTAAGTGATATGGAACTGTAATGTGGTCAAGACCTGCCTGGAACTAATTTAGCCCTGCCTTTCCTGAAAAAATAATTGCATACCTTAGAAGTAGTCCCATTTCAAAATGGCAATTTATTCTATCTATATAACTTTGCTGTCACATAATAAACATGTTTCAAGTGCCTTTATAAAATATAAGCTCCACGCCTAATTTAAATCATCTAAATGCTTTAGGATGTGCATTATGATAAACAATGTTTCTGAAACTAAATTTCTATGGTGATTGATGCAGTCAGGTGCTGTAACTCACATTATCTGTTCTCAAACAAGTGTAGGAGACATCCAGGTACCTCACATTTATGAACTTACGTGAATGTTGTTTTGCCCCGAAGCTATAAAATTGCAGTCCCTACTGGATTACCTAAAAAATTTTGGCCATTATTTTGGTTTTGGAAGGTTACCATGGAAACAGCACACTGTGTAGCAAGGAAACACAACCTAATGGTTGCTTTTTCATGATGATAAGCCAGTGTAGCTAATGCAGCCGGTAGACTAGAACTAATCAAATCATGATCTCTGACGATGTTATATAGAGCTGCTATATTACTTTTTGTTTTTTTTTTCTTCAAAATCCACCTTCTCACCCCCACTGCACTAAGCTCCGTTTACTCTGTTTGTTGGTGCCAGGAAAAGCAGCTTTCTTTTATCCGAATAATAATTATGCATCAAAGTGCATGTTAATGCGTGCGTGTGTGTTCGCACATGGTCCTTACAATAAATCATTCAAAGCTGAAATTGGAAACAGGGAGATCACGTCACACCTGGAACATAGAGACACAAAAGTCTCTCACACACACAAAAAAACAGGGCCTAATTTCATTTCAACATGAACATGCAGCACACTCATGTATTATGAGAATGAAAACAGGCCTAGAACGCATACGGATACTGACCGTTTACTCGCAAAACGGGTGCACAAACTACATTAAGTCATTGTTTGGATCAAGTTAACCACGCAACTCTTCACCTGTCTTTATTTAAAGACTGGCAAGTCTGTTAGTCAGTAACTAAAAACACTTAAACGGCCTCTAAGCCACACGGCAATAAAGCACCAGTCGCTAGGAAACCACAGAATATTCTTAGCACAAAAAAGGGAGTGAGAGGTTGAATGTCCTCAGCGGTGAGAGAGAGAAAATCACATCTTATCTGGTTTAACCAGACACCTTATGAAACGGCCATCGCTGTTCTTTGTTCCCCAATCTGGAGTCAAGCCAACCGTTGATAAGACGAAGGCGACCTCCAGACCTCTTATGCATTAGTGTGTCATTTGGTCATATTTACGCACTTGATTGACACCGCATTCGGCTGTTAACTCAATATATCAGACTGGGCCAATTTTTTGGGCTATTAACACGGCCTAAGTAAATAGAATCGGTTATATGATGACGTAAGAGATCCATTGTCAAATGACTGGACTCTTGCCATGTTTTGTCTTGACATACAAGTTAGCAGTTGTGTTGAACATTAAAATCTGATGTTTAGTCAACCTTGAACTTTCAGAGCAAACGTTTCTTGAAGATAAAAGGTTAAAAGACATGCATACAGTAAGAGAGAAGTTCTGTTCTCATATGATAAGAGAGATGTTGATATTAACCATGCTTCAAAACACACTGGCTTTGAAATGTTATGTGCATGTTTTATACCTATACTGGGCCAAAACGTACCTGGGTGGTTTTGCACGATTTGCTCTCGCCACAGGCCTGAATCGGTTTAAATTTTCCATTGTGAATGCACTTGCTTAGGAGGCGATCTGTTGATGTTTTTCTGTTGCAAAAGAAGAAAAATGACTTAAGCAAGTATATGCAAAGATACCGTGACTCGAGGGACTCAAGTTTGCATTTACAGTAGAACAAGAGTTTTAGTGCTGGGGATGATTCTCTTAATTGCAGGATAAAATGTCACTTCAGTGATTGTACATTTCAGACTTAATCACTTACAATCATTGCACATACTTATTATATTGGTCAGCAGGTCTAAACAGGCCTATGGTGAATAGACTGCTACTGTTTCAGGTCAATGAATCAGGTCAGTGGACTTTGCTAAAGAGGAGTAATAAAACTCTACTTTACTGGTCTGAATAAACTTCAAATACTTTATTCTCCTTCTTTTACCATTCAACTTTTAGAATATATTCAATATCTGATAGATGCCTTGACTTGAAAGGAATATTAAAGGGGTTCAGCGTAACCATCTCTATCAACAAAGGCATGTTTTTGTTTACTACAGAAATTTATTTGGTGTGTATATTTATTAAAGCAGAAAATATTTGATCATTGATCATACTGTTTAAAATATGAAACTTTCACACTGTACAACCATAGCACTAAAACATTACATTTGTTAGTATGAGCTAGTGTGATAGAATCCACTTTTTCAATTCATGGCATGAAAAATAAAAATTGTAATCATGTCAACTTTCAGATCAAATGTGAAAGTATTTCAGTAAGTGACATTACTGTATTAACCCCACTGTACACAGTTAATTAAAACCAAGACCAGAAAAACCAGCCAACTGAAATATATTTCAACTGAAACATTTTACAATAAATTTTATTTCAGCTAGTTGCCAGGGTAGTTCTTATTTTCATTTAGTTTGTGGATGTTCACAAATAACTAAAACTGGAGTAATTATATAGACATTTATGGGCAATGAGATTCAGAAGTTATAAAAGCATTTACCAACGTTTCTGACAACACATGGCTTTAATGCCACGACTTTTGAATTTTAAGCCAGTGCGCACAGTGGGTGCATCAAAGCATCAAAAGACCAAAAACAGTCCTGTAAAGATATTTGATCAACAGGAGAATAAAGTCCCACAAGAGAAATGCATACAGACAAGTAAAAAAACGGCTAGTGAACGTAATGCAAAAACTGCTTTTTGATCAGTTTTTATGAAGGACAGCAAAAGGATATGAGTAGTTCTTGATTATTTTTATTTTTTTTAAGAAATATCCAACAAAACCGCAGTACCATTTAAGCTTTATTGTGATATCTGAATAGTTTACAATACAGTGAAAACAGACAAATGTGACTTTTCATTACTAGGACAGAATGCAAAGCAATGTAATCAAGTAAAAAGAAGAAAAAAGCTTTTTTGCATTGAAGAAAAAAAGAAAGAAAACCAGGCACGACTTAATATAGCCATTATAAATACAACATGCCTTAGACCTTATATTTTAACAGTCCTAATAAAATAACAAACTTATACAATCGTTTCCTTTGCATACCACTGTTGCCTTAAACTAGATGTCGTTTGAATGACAAATCTCAGATTAACAGCTCTAGAAAGGTTTGAAACCAGTGTCACTAAAAGAAATAGTAAACAATCTTTTCTTCTGCCAGAAACACCTTAATATGTTGCTGTAAAAGACAAATCGCAATTCCAAAAAAGCTAACAATTGGTATTCAGTGAGGCCACAAACTCGATTTTTGGTTTAACCAAGTGGTTTTCAGTAAAAAGGTTTCGGTTGAGCGATCTTAATTTTTGGTGCACAGTGACACTGGCCTGGATCTAGTTCTGTTTCTGAAAATCTTAGGGAAAGCTTTTTTTTTTTTTTTGTAAAACGGTCTGGGTCGGTGTTTCTATTGTGAAATTTCGGCAGGTGAATCCAGCTCACCGCTGACCATGATGCTAAAACACGACCAGCAGACATTCTGCTATTAGGCTCTCGACAGGAAACTATCGAAAAATCTACTTTAATATTAAAGAAAAAAACAAAAAAATACAAAGCTCATTATCATCAAGCTAAGAGAGCACACATCAAAACACGCTGTGAGACAGCAAAAGAAGTGTCATAAAGTAAACAGCACAGAGGAACTAGTGAACAACAGCAAACACAGCTACAAATAAAGTGAGGGAAGTAAGGGAACACGCATACATGCATCCAAACACACACACACACTCTCGCTCTCATTCACACACATATATAAAGCCAGAGGTACAGTGAACAAAAGTGCTTCAAGTCGGGGAAGTAGAGAAACTAACCCAGTAGAAATATGTATAAAACCTTAAATATGTTACTTTATGTACAAAACTGTGTGAGAGGGACAATGTATTGTCTGTAACTCTGTATCATCTTTCAAGTAAGATATTTATACAACTATTTAGTTTGCATTGTCTTTTGACTGATTCGAAGGTCATGTGACCGGACTGACCTTATCGGCAGCGAACGCTATCTGAGGGTTCGCCACTCATTCTACTATTGCCCGCCATCCCACCCACCCTTAAGAACGACGGAACCTCGATATTCATCTGTACGGTTCGATACATATATGTTTTTAATTATATTCGATAAAAATCTACATTAAATGCCCCTCTTTACCTCTACAGGAAGCAAGCTCCACCCCCTCCCAATCTAACGGCCCTGCCCCTTTTATATACTTAGCAGAACCACTGTTTCATAACATCTCTAGTTTTGACATAGGACTATGACAAAATTCTGGATTAAATTAGACTTTCAAGTGGATAGAGGTTCTGTGAGGTTCGTTTCCAAGTTCGTGTCGTTTTCGAGTTCGATACGAAGCTCCAGCAGAGCTTCTAATAGATGTGCTGGGTTCTCGGAGTCATGCGCTGCACAACACAGGAGAGGGACATTTTCTTTTCTTTATCTTTTGAAGAGGCACAAGATTCATGCTGCTTAGAGGCAAAGACGTGGAGAAAAGCTACAAAAGGAACACATCCGCTCGCATGCTCTCAGACAGTCCGGGTAAAGTGCAGAAGGTTTAAAAGTGAAAGCTCTGGATTGCATTTATCTCTATTAGCAGCAAAGGAATCGTGTAATGCCACATTGAACGGTGTCCGATTGTAAAATTCGAGACCTGCTTCTGATGCGCGAATCCAATTCGACGAATTACCAGCGTAGAGAACAGGTCTGCCAGCCTGCGGAAGAAAGCGAAAGCAGCAGATTTCATGTGTTTGAAAGTAGAGGGAGTTGATCAAGCCAGCAACCACCCAACCCTGAAAATCATTCAAAGC
Source organism: Barbus barbus (assembly GCF_936440315.1). Taxonomy (NCBI): domain Eukaryota; kingdom Metazoa; phylum Chordata; class Actinopteri; order Cypriniformes; family Cyprinidae; genus Barbus; species Barbus barbus. Next base: position 5,589,572 of record NC_136734.1, read on the forward strand.
ATCTAATACAATCATTCGATTATTTTCCATGAAAAAAAAGGCCATAAAATGGACAGACTTTTGCCTCTAAACCCATGAACAAGGCCTCTGCAAAGTGCAAACAATGTAACTGCATTCAAGTATGCCATAAAACATAATGCGTAAAACACACTGAGCTAACATGCGTGTGCATGTCCAAACATGTGGTTTAACACATAAATTACACATAGCAATGAACATACACATGATTGTAATATCAACAACAATAGTTTTGTAAAATCTTATCATCATTTGGCGTGAAGGGGGATGAAAATGTAATGCAAACAATGTTCCGAGGACACTAGTTTCAGTTTTCCCCAATGTCCAGTGCATCCAAACGGCTGTCGCTTGTCTTGTTTCGTTTCGGGGGTTTTTTCTCTCGCCTATAGTATGGTTGCAAAAATGGAACCTGCCACAAATGCCAACTCAAAAGACGCGTGTTTGTGTAATCTCACCAAAAGCACCAGAGACAACTAAAGCTCCTGCAGGGGTCAGACGCTACTGCTGTACCAGAGTGTCCCACGAATTGCACAGTGAATTCATCCGAGGAAGAAAAACATTTCGATTCGGAAATAAAACGGGTAAAACGCAGGGGAAATGTCATGCCACTGCAATGCTGAACGCCCACCCCTATCTGAAATATACTGCTACATAGCCTAACCATGAAACCAACCCCAACTCTTATAACGTAGGGCCAACTGTCGCTACCCCAGAGTGAAAGGAAATATCATCAGAACGGGCTTGACTCCGAGAAGGAGAAAAATGCTAACCAGTAACATCAGTCCACCAGGAAGGACTCGAGATTCCTGTCAAAAAGAAAGAACGCACACTAAGACGCACGCCTCCCGCTCGTTCACGAAAACAGAGGAGGACGTCAAATGAAAAAAGCGAGACAGTGTCTTCTGGATACTGTTAACAGCTTACACACGAGGAGCGCCGAGCACACCGAAACCAGTTAACGGGGCAGTCGAACAGGAAGGGAGAAGGTTCGGATCCCAAAATGTTGACGTACATCTCGGAAAAAGGTCCTTGAGAGTCTTTCAGTGACCGTAGATGTCTTCGATTCGCTTTCCGTCATTCTGCCTTTGAGTTTTGCGATGACCCAGTAGAGATGTCAGGATGTGTCATGGTCGACGGTGGTGTGTGTGCGCGCGCGCATGTTGTTGTTTGTGTACGTGTGCGTGTGGTGGTGTCACTCAGCAAAGTCCACGGCAGAGCAGCCCAAAGGTCACTGAGCGGAGAGGAAGCAGGTGAAGGTCACTCCCAGCCATTATCTTTGATCATGTGAGCCAGCTCGATGATGAACTTGCCTTCTTTGTATTTCTGACTGCTCTCAAATGCATGCTCCTGTAACAGAGACAAAAACCGACCAAACGTCAGGACTGAGAAACGTGCAGATTTGACTACTGAAATAAATCAAACAATATTTCTGTCCACTTAAAGGGATTGTTCACCCATAAATGAAAATCCTATCACCCTCATGTCATTCCAAACCCATAATACTCTGGTTAATCTTCAAAACACAAATTAACATATTTTTATTGAAAGCTGAGAGGTTTCTACGCCTCCACTGAAAGTTCAGGTAACAAAAACTCCAAAAAAGATCAGAAGATCCAAAAGCACCACAAAAGCCTATAATCCAAAACCTGGGCTTTTAAATTTGTTCTAGCACTTGATGCACGCATTGACATAAGCAATGCACTATGTATGCGTTTGTCGATCATTGTTTAGATGCACATACAAGAATAATTTAAATCTGTTCATTTTATAAGGTGATTGAATCTCTTCAAAAGATTTGGATTAAAACACTCAATTCATATGGATTTGTTTCATGACATCTTTATGATCTTTTAGGATCTTTCAATGGAGGGATAAAAACCTCTCAGGTTTCATTAAATAATATATTAATGTGTGTTTCAAAGCTTAACCAAAGTCTTATGGGCTTGGAAAGACATGAAGGTGAGTAAATGATGACTAAATTTAAAAAAAAATTGGGTGTGTGAACTGTCCCTTTAACAATAATGAAAAACAGGATTTGTCTTTCTCTTAAAAGATTATGATATTGATATGCTTCCTCACCAGTGCACTCAGACCATGTATTGAAGTTAAACTACAAAAATAGAAACTGCTGATACATATACTATCATATGACATATGCCACATTTACATATGGCTTTTGCTTGGCAGCCATCTCCTTTTTCTAGTATGGCTGCACAATTTTGGGGGGAAAAATAGAATTGCAACTTTTCTGAACTGATGACTACAAAATGTGACTAAAAAATATTATTATTATTTACTGTTGCGGGAACTACACTGATAGAAAGCTCTTGGCCAATCATAACAGAGGTTAAGGTACAGTACCCAGTATCAGCCTGTTTAAAAAGGCCAGAAAGTGGGAAGAACATGTTTGGTCCAAGAAAGGGACAATAAAATGCTATAAAAATGCAGAACAGGAGCCTTTTAATGTATTCTGGACAGGATTAGACTCCCCTGTTACATGATATAACAAGCTGAAATTATATAAAACTAGCTATTGCTGTAGCATGGTCAGCTTAACTAAAGTCTTTTTGACTGCTCTAGGCTGTCTGAATCTCCTCTCACACCTGTCCATTACTCATCTGACTTAAATCTGCCCACTAGAGCAGTGGTGTGTCATCATGCCTCTGGTTGTAAACCCTACACTGCCAGCTTCGACTCAGTTGGCTTGAAATAAGAGCTGTTCCTGAGAGTTTCTCATCAGATGATGGTAAAAAGAGCTTCAAGAAACTGGTCTGTGATCAGTATTTCAGAGTGGCTTGAATCTAAAGACTTCGAAATCAAACATGTGGAGACCTGAAGACTAACAAGATTGAGTCATGAGTGTAAAATCCCTCTTAACCAATCCTGGGACACAATTAGAGCTCCGGTTTAATCAGGAAGCGAAACAACCACACAATACATCTACAAAAACACATAAAAACAATGCGACAGAACTTTCCTATTATGATTAGCTTTAGGTTAAATAATTATTAGATTACCAAACAATTTGAGTAACACCTTAACACAATACTACTGAATTCTTAAGCAGGGATACATTAAACTTAGGCATTTTGTCCCCATTAATATGTAATTAGATAAGTACATTTGGATAGGTTGGAATATATCAAGAGTTTATTTGCAAAAACAGATAACTGTTTTTTTTCAAAAATCATGACTTTTATTATGTTATCATGTTTTATTGTGTTAGTTAGCTGTATTTATTACCTAATCAAAATAACCCAACTGCAGTTTGATTGAGATTAATTGGATAGCACAATGAAAAAACATGATTTTTTTAATAGAGTTATCTGTTTTTGCAAATGAACTCTTCATATGGCGAACATATTTAGCATGTTTATACTGAGTAGTTCATCACTGATTCAAATGAACCTAAATCAATATTAAACAATATTTTGGAGTTGGTAATTTTTGTTTTTGTTTTGTTTTTGCCTATTATGCACAGAAAGGCTGTATTTATTTGATCAATAATACATTATATATCAATACATATACTGTGAAATATTATATGATTTAAAATATATTTGAATTTATTTTAAAATGTAATTTATTTTTGTGATGGCAAATCTGAATTTTCAGCAGCCTTTATTCCAGGCTTCAGTGTCAGATAATCCACATCCATAATCCAGTTTCACATAATTAATACAGAAATCTTTTGCAAAATGATAAATGTCTTTAGTGTCACTTTTAATTAATGCAATGCATGCTTGCTGAATAAAAGTATAAATTTCTTAAAAAAAAAAAAAAAACATTTGTACTTTCATGTACAGAAATAGATAATATGAATAAAACAATTTCAAATATTAAATTCACATTACAGATCTGTTAAGCATTATATTATGAGATGTGTCCTTTTAATGACTTATTAATGAAAGTTATTATTAAAAGTTATCAAAACTGATCTATTATTCAGTGCTGTTTGGATTGCGTATGAAAACACAACATCATGAACACTTGCAGCATCAAAGTGGGTCCTAACTGAGCGGTGAATAAAGACATATATAGAGCTAAATGTGTGCTGGACTGCAGTGAGAGGTCAGAGGATGTTAATTCTGGTCACTAGAGACCAGCAAAGTAACAGGATATAAATAGACAAAAATAAAGAAACCCACACAGCTCAGATTAGCCAACTGCTGTCACTGCAACTGCAGAACAAGCACTCTGACAAGCATGTATCAGCACAGTGCGACACCTCGAAACAAAACGCAGCTTGTCTTGTGATGCAACGAAAAGACATTAAAGCATTTAAAATAATAGTCTATAATTTGCATGGAATGGAAGGAGAGTTAACTTACGTATTTCCAGCCCAGAGTGGTTTTACAATTTTCACAGTAGATGTCCGCCACAGCGTGTAAACCTGTTAGGAGAACCCTCTCCTCTGCTGGACCACAACCGACATTCACACTGAGAGAAAAGAGTTTAAGCAATGGTCAAAATGATTATTCATGTGACTGATGTGTTTACTGGTTGGGTTACTTAGGAGGTCAGAAGCAGAACTACGGCAGATCACTGGAAACACTGTGTCTACACTGGAAGTGACCAGCGGCCATGTAGCATCACAGTAGCTACAACTAGAATAGCTTTAAAATTACATTTAATTTTCAACAGAAATCAACTGACATAAAAATAGACCATACATAGGCTATTTTAGATGTCACGACACACCGTTGGTAATATCAGATACACAAACTGCAGCATTCAATTCAATTTACATTTTACAAATGATTTACACAAATATGTTCTGCTCATCTTTAATGAGGCTCAAATATTAGTAATCCTACAAATTAGCAGCAAAGCAAAAGATTATTTAAATTAGCTGATGGGGACCAGATGCATTGCATAATGAGCTGGCTTTGATATAATGGTCAAAACTTATTGAAATACATGCTGAATAAAAATCATAATCTCACAATTTACACACTATTGTTCCAAAATTTGGGGTTTGTAAGATTTTTTAATGTTTTTGATTGAAGACTCTTATATGCCCACAAAGGCTGCATTTATTTGATAAAGGCAGCAAAAACTGTGATATTGTGAAATATTATTAACATTTAAAATAACTGTTTTCTAATCCAATATATTTTAAAATGTAATTTATTCCTGCAATGCAAAGCTGAATTTTCAGCATCATTACTCCAGCCTGACTCCAAATGATAAAATGATAACTGACTCCAAAGCGCTAGCACATGATATTTGTAAATAATGTGACGTGGATCAGCAGGCTTTTCCAGTGGTAATGTGAGGTGATCTAATTGAAATAATTTTGCTTTTAATAAAGTCTGTATAGGTCAATATTGGATAATATTTCAAGAGACACTTAACTCTTAATGAAAGAATCCTTCTTGTGTTTGTGTTTTTATATCTTCGCAATGGCAATGCTTAACGCACTACTATGCATTGCCTGAGGAATGTCAAAGTTCGCTAACACAAACACGTTTAACCTAGATGTTATCATTGTAATATCTCGCACACACCGGAGTGCTAGCTTAAACACAATGGTAGCTCTATGCTTAAATATGATGAACCATCAACTCGCATCATTAGACAGCAGTGCTATGTTTAGGCCTACAGCTCTTGTAATATGCAAAACAACTATTCCCATTCCTCTATGAGCCTCAGATAGAGATATAAAGGATAATGTGCAGTTACCCAGTCATTATGACAAAATAAACTCCTTCAGGGAAATATATGACCCATCTGCCTTAGAATCTGTCTGGGTTAATTTTGCATAAACGACCAGGTACATAACCCATTATATACAATACCGTTCAAAAATTTGGGGGGGGGGGCAAATTTTTTTTAATGTTTTGAAAGAAGTCTCTTCTGCTCACCAAGGGTGCATTTATTTGATCAAGTTAAAACAGTAATATTACAAAATATTATTGCTGTTTAAAATGTCATTTATTCCTGTTATGCAAAGCTGAATTTGTAGCATCATTACTCCAGTTTTCAGTGTCACATGATCCTTCAGAAATCATTCTAATATTGCTGATTTGCTTGAGCAGCTTATTATTTCTGTGGAAACTGTGATACATTTTTTTCAGGATTCTTTGATGTTCAAAAGAACAGCATTTCTTTGAAATAGAAAGCTTTTGCAAGATTATAAACACCTTTATTGCCACTATTAATAATTTTTTTTATTTAATGCATCCTTGCTGAATAAAATAATAATTTCTTAAAAAGACAGACTCAAAACCTTTGAACAATAATAGTGTATCGTCTTAATTCACAACACGGAAAATGCTATAAACTTTTGATCTGAATGAGAAATATACTTACACTGAATTGAAGAGGTAGGCTCGTCCCTGGCTGCCTTGGAATGACTAGAGAGACAAAAAGAGAACTATAATGTTATATATGAATGATAACGTTATAATCAGAGTTCTCCCACACTCACAGATACATCAGACCCACACATGGTTTTCCATGAAAGAGGCATTAAAAGAGTGTGTGTGTGTGTGGGGGGGGTTGTGGTGCTCTCTGTATGTTTGTCTATGTGCGTGTATGTAGACATTCATGGAAAGTCTGTCTGAAACACACTGTGTTCTGACAAGCAAGCTCTGGTCACAGGCCAACATGTGTATTTCATAAATGAGTCTCGGCATATGTGTGTGCGCGCAAGTATGAAACAGTGTTTCTCTTTAGAAAATGTGTGTGTATGTGGGTTTATGAGACTCTACATAATAAGCTCCACACATTGAGCTGACTAGTGGAGAGTGAAGGAACAGAGCTGCTTTTATTCCTCTTCGTAAAAAATTGAGATAAAGCTGAACGCTGACAGGAGGCACTTCTGTTGGATTCCCATTCAGTGTTCAACGGGACTGTTCACCCAAAATGAAAACTCTGTCATCATTTACTCATGTTGGCCACCTGTATGGCCTGCTTTCTTCTGTGATGATAGATAGATAGATAGATTAGATAGATAGATAGATAGATAGATAGATAGATAGATAGATAGATAGATAGATAGATAGATAGATAGATAGATAGATAGATAGATAGATAGATAGATAGATAGATAGATAGATAGATAGATAGATAGATAGATAGATAGATAGATAGACAAGTACATAACATAAGTACCATAAAAGTCATCCATAAAACTCGAAGTCTTAGATTTGAGAAAGAAGCTAATTCTGATGCAGATCTCCTTGGCATGATGAAAGAAGTAGTTGTGCAATTTTTGAACAAATCTATTGATTGAATCAGATCTTTTCAGTGAATCAGTTCATTCAGTTTATAAAACCATGATTTGTTCATAAATCGGAACGATTCCATTCAACTGATTCAATGCTCAGGTTTCAACAGCTAACAGCTTTCTGGAGAGGACTGACAGTGAATACAGACTTAAATTTCAGTTTGTTCCTCAAAAAACATACGATTAAAAAAAAATGTAATAGTCAAGTCATATAAACCACTTCTATGACCCGAAGCTTGATATCATTCCCCATTTGACCAGCACACCACTGAAAACGACTTTGTGTTCCACAGAAGAAAGTCTAGAAAGTTTGGAATAACATGAATGTGAGTAAATGATGACAGAACTAATCCCAAAAGTGTATTTCCAATCATAAATGTCAGTTGTTTTTTAAGATGTCTGCGTCCCTCTTTTTCTCTGTCAGTATCTCTGGTTCTTTAATCTCTTTCTGGCCACTTTCTCCTCCCTACTCTATCTCTCCGCTGATGGTTTGAAAAGCATTAACCTGTTTAGCCTCTACCACACCCTATTAACACAGATAATAGAGTTTAGTCCAAATAACCTGGACTAGCAAGTGTTATGAGGGCAAATACTTCAGTTACATACCCAAAGAGCACTGCAAAAGCACAAATCACCAAGACTGAACACTACATACTAGTCTTCTTCAAAATAATCTGAAAATGAATTATTTGAAAAAAAAATTGAACTTGAAAAAAAATTACACCTGTAAACTAAGCATATATTTGCACACTGATGCAAAGTTTAGAAGCAGAGAATTTGATCAACTTTAACAACACTTCTGGTTTTTAGCATATGAGCAATAGTTAAAGTGACGCTTGGTTTAGCAAATAACACTAATAATGACACTCAGTCATGGTGAGAATACACTGAGGAGACTGTGAAAAAATACACAAGAGAATTTAGGAATAAAAAGTAGGTCTGTTTTCAGTAAGAGCACATTATAGTAGTAAGATGTGTGTAAATGTTAGGCAAACATATTCATGGATGGAACACTGAATGCTCTGACACACCAGCTAAAAATATGGATTACCAAGAACACAGCGCTTTTCAGATTAGGACAGCTTTCTGGGAAAATTTAAACACAATCTCACCAATGCAGTTAATTATAAATTAATATTCAAACTATGCACATCTAGGATATTTCTACAAATGCAATGCATGCTTGTTGTTGGTGTAAGTGGCTGGATTTAGGCCAGTGTGCTCCTGGTAACCAGCTGTCATCCTTGGTCGCAAGAGCTGGGACGGGGTGAATCGGCTTTATTTTTCCACTGCCGATGACCCGAGTATAGCTACAAGCCTAATAAAGACTGTTAAAGCCCACAGTGTCTGTCTGCGCTCTTCTAAGAGGAGTGTCTAACCAGCTTGAGCTGAATGCAAACGGGTAATTTTATAGGGACACTGACACAATGAAAGGTCCCCAACTGTGTCGTTTTACATTGTGGGACAAGTAAATCTGGCTTTAGCTACAATGGTGGTATGTGCATAATGCACATGGGAATGGAGAGGAGGGGCGAAAGCAGTGCATTTAGGAGGAAGAGAATGCATTTAAGCCAGAAAGATTAGATTTAATTACAGATCTGCCTGCATTATTATGTTATAATTATAAAGGCCGTGCGCGACAATCCTGGGAGAAACATGCAGTGCAAATAAGCAAAGAGACACATTAGTGACAAAATGTTTTTATGCAAGCTTCCGATTCAACTAGACATTTATTATGAAAAAGTGTTTTGGGTTTTTTTTGGAATTCATTCATTACAGACTGCAAGTTAATATTTGCAGCAGAAATTCCCTCACATTGTTCCAAATGACTGCTTACTTTAAGGTTTTTCACATGGCTTGAAAATATCTTGGAAAGTGTGGCTTGGTTTTCAACTACTGTAACCATAACAGCAGGCCACACAGAAGGGATCACTGCGATTCGACAACTCGCTCATATTTGCCAGAGGATACATTTCTCTTTTAAAAAGATTAATGAACACTTTAACGTTTTTCCGCATGACAAGGGCCAAGGCTATTTAGGTTAACCTGCAGATGCAATGAAGTGTTGATTAATTATTTAAATTGGCGGTTTGGGCAGTGTGGCCTAATGCATACAGTAAATGTTGCGTGCAAACTAAAGGGTGAATACTATTTCCTACAAACCTGGAATAGCATTTCAAAACTTTCTACCAAATGCATGCACGCTTGTACTGGAATTGGTGGCCTGTTACATAAACTGCTTAGACTAGTCAACATATTTTTTTCTTTAAGACTGGTCATAACTTTTCCAAGTCAGTTATATAAAAACTAATCAATTAGTCAAATTTGAATCCAGAAAGTAAGGACTGCTAGCTGATCAAACTAGTTGTTAAGACTTTAGTTGAATTTAATGGTCACGATTTCAATCTCTCATTTTAAAAAAGTCTTTAGCCTTATCAACTGTCAGATGTGACAGTCAGACTGTGATTGCCTTTGGTTGAAGTAGTTACAAGGTTGCCTAGTTCAACCAATGATGCATACATTTTAATTAGTAATCATCACAAAGGTCACACAGACTACTAATAACATACACTTCAAAAGTCTGAGGTCAGTAAGGTTTAATTTTATTCAGCAAGCATGCATTATTTAAGGAATAGATTACATTTTAAAATATATATTAAACACAGTTATTTAAATATTTTTTCACACTATTACTGCAAAATAAATGCAGCCTTGGTGAGCATAAGAAAAACAATTCTTCAAAAACTCGTAGGTGTATGTAAATGAAAAATTAAATGCATTCTGGCATATGTTCAAGTTATTTGTGCATGCTTAAAATTATATACTTTATTGAAACTACACAAAGTGTTACTGCACTCCAAACAATGGAGATTTGGAGCATGTAGCACTGCTTTATCATTTCAAATGCCAGTCAGAAGATTTATGGCATCAATTCATTGATTCATGATCATGTCAAACTTTGACCAGCATCATCCACACACTTCAATGGATATTCAGTCATAACCAGAACATCAAAGAACAGACGTCTCTCAGGTCTTTATGCAAAATGTCTGAGATTCTTCCTGCAGCTAACACAGACTGATTTTGATTGCAAGCCTAAAACTTTCCACCTGGCTTTAAAACAAAACCACCCATTCTTCCCTGCCTCTTTTCATTTATCTATTGGCTAAAGACTTACTCAGCACTGACTGGCTGACTTTCCTCTCTCTCTCACTAGTCTTAACTTTTCTGCTAACGTAACCTGAGATTACTGTTGTTAAAACAGAACAAGTGGGTCATTTACTGTTCCTATCAAAGGCACCTGGCTCTGAGACAAACTGCAGTCAATGCCGGGTTTGTTCTAATTCTTTTCAATCATTACCTGATTGTGGGAGCAGCTAAGAGGCACATCTGATAGAAGAGGTTTGGTAACCCACTTTAACTACAGAGGAGGAGAAATAGGGAATAGTTTTATAGAAAAGGGATCAGAACCAGAAAACCCATCAACAAACAGATGCAGATAAAGGCAAGACTTCATAAAACCTACACAAACAGTTGTATTGATAGCTTAGGTCGGGATGTCTCCAACCTAACAATACTCTGATAAGCATAAAAATTACATTTTAAATTAAGACACTAAAAATAGTAAGTATACACTTTTTAGTATTAAAAGAAAAAGTTTTTTCATCCGTCATCATTATTTTTTGCCTGGAAGAATGCATTCTGGGATCATAATTATGGCAGTAATGGAATCTGTATATTTCTACAGTTGATTTTAGAGAGAGCAATGTATTGGCCAGGTCAATTAATCATGTATTTAGACAGTTTGCAATAAATTGGGTCATTTTTTCTGGTATTGTATCTACCCATAGCCATGAAAATATACATATTAATTTTCTGTTTTCAATTTTTTTTTTAGCAAATTTTGAGTAAATTTATAAAATGTAAAAAAAAAAAAAAAAAATTATATATATAAAATACAAATTCAATAATTCAACAATAAGTAAATATTTTATTCAAGATGCATCCATTTTATAAATTAATACATAGATTTATGCATTATTGATTGATTATTAGAGCTATTTATTATGCATTATGAGAGATTAATTATTATGCATTATTAATTAACTGTTATCAAGAAAAACACAAATACATACATTTAATTAATTGTTAGCAAGAAAAATAAATACATACATAAATTTGGCCAAAACAAGGCATCTTAGCAATAAAAATACATTTTGGCAAGAAAAACGGATAAATGAATAAATAAATTTGGCCAAAATTATGCAATACGTAAATATATACATATACATATACATTACATACATACATATACATTATATAGAGAGAGAGAGTAAATAGTGCTGGGCAACGATTAATCGAATCCAAAATAAACGTTTTTGTGTACTGTGTATATTTATTATGTATATACGGTATAAATACACACACGCATGTATATATTTAAGGAAATTATGTTTACATATTAAATATATATATAATATAAATTATATAAATATATACATGTAAATATTTTCTAAATATATGCTGTATGTGGGTGTCTTATATATATATATATATACACAGAACACACACATTTATTACATACACAATAACTTTTATTTTGGATGCGATTAATCACAATTAATCATTGCTCAGCACTAATATATATGAAGAGTTCAGATGCAAAAGCCTCTAAGTGCCGTCTGAAATTTTCTTCTAAAATTAGCATTTTTATCAGGCTCCTACATTTGTTTAGTTATTTCACTTTAATTGCATTGAAAAGGACCTATACATTTCCATTCGAATAAATTTACTGAACCTAAGCATAGGAGCCTGATAAAAATTATCATTTTATATGAAAATTTCAGACGGCACTTAGAGGCTTTGGCATCTGAACTCTTCATATATATATATATATATATATATATATATATTAGTGCTTAATTTTTTTTTTAAGATTTATTTTTGGCGTTTTTGCCTTTATTATAGGACAGGACAGATCAGAGCTGACAGGAAGCAAAGTGGGAGAGAGATAGGGGGCGGGATCGGGAAAGGTCCTCGAGTTGGTATTCGAACTTGGGATGGCCGTATGTCATCGCACTGCCCACAAGGCTATCTTCGCTGACACGTATAAATACATTTATGCAAGAAAAATAAATAAATATATATGGCCAAAATGAGGCATCACAGAAGGTAAAATAATTATGCTGCCAATGTTTTGGAACAGGTTTTGTGTTGGGAAAGTGCTTATGGTGCAGAGCGATTAGTTATGTACTGCTTCCAAGAACTTCTGAGTATTTTTTGGGAGGCGCCCCGAGTAAGGATTTCCCTGCTCAACTATATAAGAGATTGCTTAGCGTATAAAGGTCTTTATGTAGTGAAATACTACCCAATGTCCCATCTCTGGAGCAGATGGGGTGTCTGTCTGCAAGCCAGAGGGGTCCTTGATGATGACTTACTGCAGCAAAGCCTTAGCTTAGCCTTTCCACAATACTGTCCGCATTCCGCCAGTGATGTTTGATGCTGATCCAAGAGTTCAGCATGCGAGTCCTGCTTGTTGTTGGCTAGCACCATGCGCCATGCGTGCTAATCCTTACTAATGTTGGCAGGCTTGTGACTGCATAATGCAAGATACCTTGATACCTTCTAGTTTATGAAAGAATGCATTAGTCGGACGAGATGCATCCTTTCAATGAAGGTTTCACCACAATTAATATGTATCAAGAATGATCGCATTAACAACAAGAAGAATGATATCTAGCATGGCAAGTCCCTGCTTTTGAGGCCATGCTGGAAGAATGAAAGTACGTCATAATCAAATTGACCTGCTTTACCAGTTAAAACAAAAAAGCCACAAAGATTTTCCACTTTTGACCACTAACAAAGACCTCCATTCTGAAATAAAGTGGGTCATCTTTAAGGCACCATCTAAATGCCAGGATATGTAAGGAACATCTGTTGAGCTTTTCATGGTTTAAATGTCTATTCTTGCCCTTCAAATCTCCTCGCAGATAACATCGCAGAAACAATGTACCCTTCACAAATTACGATCTGCCATTGAGCAGGGCCATTTGTTAATGAAATGAAGACGCGTGCCATGAAAAGAGCCCTTATGTTTGCAGTAGCTACAGGAGAAAGGCGCTGGACCCAGACTATCACCCAATGACATAATCAGCTTAGAGGTAATTCTTGGCGCTGAGGAGATGAGATGGAGAAAGGAAGTTGCAGGAGAGCCCAACTCAGCCATACAGCAAAACCGCTTTTCACTCAGCGCGACACACCTCCCTAGAGCATGTGGTGTTTTTCAAGTGCTAAGAGCATTAATGCTTTTATTTGGACACATAAACAATCCTGTCCGAGTGCGCTATGGCTAAACGAAAAGGGATTTCTGAAAGATTGTGGAGGATAAACGCACTGGAGCCTGAGCTGAAGCCCATTCAAATAAATTTTGTTTTGCTCACTGTGAAATTACATTCTTTGTCATGAAGTTTGTCCCTGGTCTACCTTCATGTCCAGAAGAGAAAGTTTAACTGGCAAGGACTCATAGAGTCAGGCAATTAATCTGTGTGTATTACTGCTGCTCTCCACAGATCTTATTTTAGATCCTGTGTGTATTTAGATACAGACGGCAATGCATCATCATTACGTGTCAACAAGCCATAACTTGGCGGTAATGAGATTTGTACATTTTAACAGATTTTAGAGATATGAAAATATATCAATTAATACGCATGACAGAGTAAGGCATTGGCCAGGTCAGTTAACAGAAGTGCATTATTCAGCCTTATATCACTGTCAAAATCTATAGCCATGCCAATATATAATATACATTTTCTGTTTTAAAATATAATTTTAGTCAATTTTGAGTACAACATTTTTTTTTAAATAAATGTAGAATTTAATACGTGTGATTAATAAATAAATACAGCAATATACATATAACATTATATTTGTGTTTTGATAGAAAATATAAATATATAATAATGTATTTTGATAAGTTAAAAATTTGTAAGTGTAAACAATAAATAATTTCAGTAATACATAAATATATAAACACAAAAAGATACATACATATAGATACATATTTGTTTGTTTGGGTGGAGTACTTTTAGCCTTGACCTGTTTGAGGCCACCGTCATCTTTAAACAATACCATTATAAAGAATTGCACCATTGCATATCTACATAATCTATGACCTTAAAATAATATCAACAAAAGGCTCTAAATACGTAAATGGAAATACAAGTTAATCAACATTCCATTCTTTAAGTCAACATAATCCATAAAACGATACTGGATCACCAAAAGGACATGTTGAACAACTTCAAATTTATGACCCATAAAGCAGCTATGTGACACGGCTTTTTATTGTACATAAGAATTTTAATTAGGTGCATGTTCCTTTACTATAAAAATGAGGAAGCTAATCTTACCTAACTGGGACCGGATTCATTAAGAAAATATTTGAGAACTTTTCAATAATTTCACTTTGGAACATTCTTATAAACTAAAAAAAAATCTTAATTTATTCCTTAAGAACACCTTATTTTTATTAAATTGATTCTTTCTTGATTCTTACCTTTGGGGAAATTATCCCCAACTTTTAAGACTGGTTGAAGGCTATCCAAACTTTAAAGGTCTATACACTGTTCCATCAAACAGTGAACAATGCTAACAGACCTGATCGTTGGGTTTTGTTGGATCAGTGCATTACACCTGTTGGCATTGGTCATTGCTTGTTTTCGCTATTGAACTTGTTGAAATGACATTTTTCGGAGGGTTTTTCGGAATATCTGAGAAGTAACGTACTGCAATCTGGTGATGGTAGCTGTTGGTCGGCGTCAGTTGTTGCAGTGTGAAATAGCCTGAAGAGATTTGTAAGAATTTCCTTTTCAGGCATTCAAATTCTAATTCAAAATTGTTTCTTTAGAACAATCTTAAGATAAGAACATTCTTAAGAAATGTCTTTGTAAATCTTGAAAAAAAAAAATTCTAAACTTAGAATATGAAGGAAATGGCAGTTACCAAGAATTTTATTCTTAAGAATGTTTTGTGAACCCAGCCCCTGAAGACTAATTTTCTAATTATTTTGTCCTGGGAAACAACAAATTAACCAGCGTGCAAACAGGTTAACCAAACCACCTGTTTTCAGATCTTGTCTGACTCTGAACTACAAGAGGGTTCGACTGATCCTGACAGGTGCTGTGCATACTGGGAAATGGATCATCTCTTGCAGTAGCGTTAACAGCTTAGCCATCTGGGAGAGTGGCACGTGCCTCCTGTGCGAACATATCCTGTTATATCCAACAAACAAGATGCAAAGTGTCTGCTGTGGTATCACAGTACACCATAAACAAAACGGTACTGTAGCTGGTAAACCTATTATGGGTGCCGTCAGGAGACACAATAAAAGTCTAGTCGCAGAGACGTGACTTATAGCATGTTGCAAGGTAACCGAAAAATTTTATATAGTGTTACTTATATATAGTAATATGTTATAGATTTATATTATACATATATACAGATATATATACACATACATTTCACACACACACACACACACACATATGTATGCATGTCTGTATGTAATAGAATAATAAAGTAATAATAATAGTTACACATCTAATATACATTTTAAATTAAAAAGAAAATAAAAAGCTACAGTACTTTGTATGGTGACAGTAATGAATAATGTAGTTAAGTTGGTATACTTGGCTACTTTTAATTAGTTACTCCCCAACACGGTCTATGAGTTCATTAGAGTCTCCACTGACCTTTGAGATGAGCTCATCGTGATTGGCGAGATGTGCCCGGCAGTGGATGCAGCTGTAGGTTCGGTGACAGTTGGGCAAGTAAGCCTGGAAAGTCTTAGACTTTGTCATTTTTACCATCTCACAGTCGTGATTCTCCTCACTGGGTTCCTCTGGGCTGGCGCTAGACGAGTTGCAGCTCTGCTGAACTTGCTGACAGAAGAAGCACTGGAAGATGCAAGCAAAAGCCGTCGTTGTTGTGGAGTGGATGTGTGGCACGCTCCACACAGACACCACAGGAGAAAATATGACCTGGAAATAAAGGGAAAGGAGAATGGGGAAGGCCATTACTTTTTGGAATAAACACACTCTATCCTAGCAAACTATAAAAGACGGTCCGAACTGACTTAAAAACAGTTCACCCAAAAATGAAAAGTCTTACATCCTTTACTCATCCTCATGTTCTTCCAAAACCATATGTCTTTCTTGAGTTTTTTTTACATGAAACACAAAAGGAGAAATTGCACTGGTCACTTTTCCATGCAATTACAATAAATATGAACAAGAGCATTCAAACTTAAAGATACAGAACTATAATAAAATTTCTCATAGAAATTGCATGGAAAAACGAACCATAGAATGATGACAACATTTTCCATTTTTATGTTGAACATACATTTGCATTTATGCATTTAGCAGATACTTTTATCTAAAGAGACTTACGCTGCATTCCAGGTATACACCTTTAATTCAGTGTATTTCCTGAGAATCAAACCCATGACCTCTGTGTTGCTAGCGCCATGCTCAACTTGTGTGAACCATTTATTTCAAATGAAAAGTTAGTCCTAGAATTGCAAGAATACTTAGCAAATAAGCAGCTGAAATCAGATAAAAGTGAACGAAAACAATCATTTCCTCTTCACCCGTGACAGCTTAAGCCCGAACAGCCTGTGTGCCTGATGAAGTGTGAATAATAATGATTTTGCCTCCAGTGAATACCACATATTTAAGATTCACTTTTAGCCAACTATGGTTGTTTAAGCATGTTAAAAAGTGCAGCTTTGCCCTGTGCACCAAGAGGACCAAGCTAAGCTTTATTGCCACTGTGAGAAATCCAGTGTCTTAATAGACAGTCTATTAAAGGATGACATTCAAATCAACTTGCTTAACGAGGCCAGACTGCCCCCTTATTACAGAGCCAAAATATTACTAATGCAGTAAATTACTGCACTTATTTCAACAGATTTTAGCAAATGGCCATCCTTTGATTATCATACAGTACCATGTTACCATGTGATACCACTGTACCATGGTACTTTTTCAGGAACATGACAATAAGTTATTTTAAAACTTGTAGATGAATGCTGCTTGAGAGACACTTTTTGGCATTCCATAGTTCACATACTGTTCGCACAGACAATCAGAAAATAACAGGAAACTCTGTATAATGGGCTAATGAGGGGGCAACAACACTGTATGCAATAGAAAAATACAGACACACTTCCGCAATAGCACAGGAAGCGCCAACCACGCAGACCAACAAAATGCGCGAGCTCTGCTCCTGTGGCGCCAAGTGTTGCCAGATCTCGCTAAAACAAGCAACATGATATTTACCTAACCAAAATAAGCACGAAACAGCAACTCCATGTTGCTTTTCATTTGCGTTAAACAGCCATAAATAATTTTAAATTAATCCTGATGCTACAAAAGTCTATATACTCCACAAATAATTGAAACCAACTGATCGGCTTCATCTCTCTCATCCACACACGAAAGGGATTCTGAGGAAAGCAGAAACGAAATGAAAGAGGAATTGGGCTACTGCTTTTGCACACAGCAGGTGGGAATATTTGACATCTGCTATTAGTAGATAATTCATAATTCATTGTGTTGTAAAAAAACAAGCTCTTGGCAACCAAATGTGCGACTGTACTGACATAATTGTTATTAATATGCTCTCAAAACTGCCCATAATTATAAGCGACTTTACGTAAACACATAAAGCACGACGTCACTTATTATAAGCGGAGATGGCAACAAGGTCGCGCGTTCACGAAGGTAACTAGAGCTCGCGACGTGGAAATGAGAACTTGTTTACCTTTAAACATCATATCTGTAGATATTCAATATGTAGGATTTTTTTTTGCAGATCTATGAAGAGCGTGCAAACATGAAAGCTCGAGATTATTACCCATATTTAATGTTTGTAGCACGAATTGTATTGTAAACAAACATAACCACATTACGTGCTCGCGCAAATGACAAGTCAAGCGTGCTTTCATAAAGATAAGTTGAATTTGTAACCACAGACATTGTGAAATTCATGAAAATATGTTTATAACTGTTCAACACGTTAAACGGTTTTTGGACCAAAAGAAGCGTTAAAATCGTAAGAGAAGACCCGAGGACGGTGAATCAGAAGAAGATCAACAGCAGACAAACAAAGGAGGTTCATGAGCGCGTGTTAACCTGAGAGGATAAGGCTAATCATGAGCATTATGGCTTAAGAAAAACAATAATAGCTATTTAAGAGCTCGAATAGCCATGTTAAGATCCTAATCACTTATAGAATAACAATAAACGAGCCAATTATTCAGTAGTACTTGTGCATTAATTTGTTTCTTTTGTTTTATTTCCCAACAAAGTGACAAACAACTAAAGCAAGGTCTTCA
The DNA here is from genome assembly GCF_936440315.1 of Barbus barbus. Lineage (NCBI taxonomy): Eukaryota > Metazoa > Chordata > Actinopteri > Cypriniformes > Cyprinidae > Barbus > Barbus barbus. Next base: position 5,608,225 of record NC_136734.1, read on the forward strand.
TAAAAGCAATTCAGCGAGTCGACAATAGGCTACTAGTTAAAAAGGTGCAAATTGATTGTCGTCAGCGGGATCTTTAAAGAAAACAACAAAGAAACTGTGCGACCAAACAAAACAAGGACTCGTGCTTCGTGACAAAACCAGGAAGCGTTGAGACTTGATATCTGCAAAGACCAATGCCAACAATCAAAACACCATATTTGAGTTTTATTCCGTATAATTAACTTATAAATCGCGTGTATGCATCCAGCTCCACTTTTTTTTTTCACTGACAGACCAGATATTTATTAAGGAACGGTTTTGAGCTTGTGTTACTTAACTAACAAGGGTTCTACAACAATAATCATCTTTTCGCGAAGCAAATATAAGAGTCTCTAAGCTTGAAATGAACGTAAAGTCTCAACTTACCACCTGAACTGGATCTCAATGCGAAGTTTGGCATAGATTTTCTATAGGGAAGCTGAATATTTTTTTTTTTTTCCTCCAGAGTATAATTTGTGATACTTGCATCTATGTTTTGGTCTCGGTGCAGATTCCGTCTGAGACTTCAAAGTGAGACTATCTGACAGTTTTGTGTGTCGTTAAGCTGTACATTTCTCTAGTCTTTGTTGCACTCTTTGTGTTTGTCTTGCTGCTTTGTGAGTGGGCGGGGCGTCGCATTACTGGCGTGTGAAGCATCCAATAGATGCGCGGCGGGGGCGGGGCTACCAGCCAAGCGAAAATAATCCCGGATGTGTAAATAAACACAATCATGTAATTTAACGATTACATAGGTTAAGATGATAACTTCACTGGATTCGTGTTTTGCATTATGTTCCCTACAAGAGCTATAAAGAATAACAGACCAACGAGGAGAAGTGGACAGAAATGTTTTAGATTTTAAAAATGAGTTAGTATTGTAAAAATTTAAATTTAGTAGGCCTATTCGTTAAATAGTTAGAATCTGTAGTTATTAGAATACTTTCAGCCATATAGTTTCACTGATGCCTTATAATACATTCACAAATACCACATGCAAATCATGCACAGAGTCATTCAATATTCCTCTAAAACAGGGGTCCATGTAGGGGCGGCACTAAAGAAATGGCCCCATCTTTATGCGTCAGAGAGCATCTGCTACGCCTTATAAATAATAAGTGAAGAGACTGCCTAAAATAAATGATGGTCACAAAAACCAACCCATAATTTTGGTAGCTGTGCGCAACTATAAGCCAGATGCAATGCATAACGTTAAAACTTCCTTAGTCTACATTCACACGAATGCATTGTCCGAAGATAGATAATTACCTACTGACACAGACGCAGTGTTCCGACGATAATCAATACTGATCAGTAGTTTCAAAAGCGAACATCTTCGTCTAAATAAAGAAGCATGTCGCGTCGCCTCCACTGTCCTGACTCCTGATGATGTCATGTGTTTTCATTCTGCGTCCCATTTTATAACTCTGCACCATGGTAACCCACAGGAAAGCTTTTCACGCGGACACAAGGCAGTTATTACCCAGCTCACATAATAAAATACAACTAAAGACAGCGTCGTGTTTTAACCTGCTGCCTCATTTAAAAACACAATGTGACCTTCGCTGAGGCACTTAGGATGCAGTGCTCTTAGCAACTCACACACTGGGTGTTGTTGTGCATCGGAAGATATCATCAAATCTGAAAAGAAAACATGGCAAATGTTGAACGATGCAGAATGCAATACCTTTTGGGTGGAAGTGGATCAGTTGTTCTCCCCACTGCAGGGTTTCTCGCTGCTGCGTCCGCATGTGTCACGACGGACCGAGATGATGATGATGATGATGCTGTTGTTGTTGTTCAGAGTCTCCTGTTCATATTTCTTCCGCTGTGACACACTCTTCTCTGCGGATTTTTATTTTATTTTTTTTAATTAGACTGTGATGCGGTCACGTACGAGGCGTAGTGTGCGCTCCACTCTCACTAACATTACATCTGTCCCGTCTTCATTCACAAATATGTCGCACGCTACCTTACTTTTTAAAAAGAAGCCTCAAAAAGGAGTGGGAATTTTAACAAATCCAGGGAAGAGAGATGTAACAAAATAAAGGGTTCAAAAACAACAACAATTATAAATAGTTTAGGGGCACTAATATGTATTTGTTATCTTGGTGTCTCATAGAGTATGCTGGTGTACTACACGCAGTAAAACTGTAAAGTTTAGGTCGCTATTACATTTACATTTGAAATAAGACACAATTATAATAGGATTAATTAAATAAAATGACTCTTTTTGAAGCCACAACAGTAATTGTCTTGAGCACTGAATGTTCTCATTATTAAATGCTTATGTTTATGTATTTATGGATTTCTCTTACCGCCTCGTGGATAGATTTTATAGATACCTCACGATTCTGGTTGCTTTTAATACTATCTGTTTGAACTTTTGTTAAATATATATATATATATATATATATATATATATATATATATATACTATATATAAATGCTAGTCATATTACAGCGAATGAACATGACAGTAGTCATTTCCAACATATAGTATAGAAAAATATTGAATATAGACTACAATATGTAGAAATTGATAATGTTTATATCGAACGTGTTTGAGAATATAGGTTTATAATGACGACATTCTCCTCCGCAGACATGAAAACCAATCAGGTTGAGGATAATTTGTGTCGAACCAATCAGCTGCCGAGAGAGATCGCTCACAGAGCCAATCACCGCAGGCTCCGCGCTCCAGACAAACACGAGCCCGCGCACACAGCATCTCTCTTGTTTTCGATAATGCGCGTTCACTGCAACGACACGTGCCAAATCGCACGGCAGCGCGCAGCAGTCCTTATAGCATAACACGTGGTTCAGGTAAACAGCGCGAAGGCCCGGATGTTGGAGCTATTTTTTTATCTTTTAACTCAGACAATAACAACGTCATCAGTGATAATGTAAGTATTAGTTGAAACGATAAATATGATATATTGATTATTAGTAAATAAACCTGTTTGGCCAAATGTCGGTAGAGGTCTTGATAACTGCCTCGAATGATGGCAATATCATATGAAAAGTACAATAAGCAACCAAACTAACTCACATTCTCCATCAGCGGGAGTAGTTTAGAAACCGCAGTCAATAATATGTAATAATTGAAGGGAGGAGAATGAAAGTATTTGCTCGTCATAAATAAAGTTAAACTCTGTCTCCATCTACTGTATCAACCCTGCAATTGCTCCAAACGCTACAGGCATCTTCAGAATTATAGAAATTGTCCAGTGGCTGTGGTCAACATACAGCTCAAAGACTATAATAATAATAATATCACGATTAAAAACGTCCATTCTGAATAAAATTAGTGCTAAGCTAAAATAGATTGCACTATAATAATAACGACAATAATAATAATTATGGACCAAGCAGGGACCTTTTCAATAGTGATTTTCAGACTAATGATAAAACCCCCTAAAATTCTAGCTTTAGTACAATGACAACTAAAATAAGTTTAATTAATATATAAATATATATATAGATCATTTTTTATTTTGAGAAAAATAGACATTTCTCCCAAATTGTTTCCAAACTGTTTTTCGCTTTTAGTTAAAAAAACTAAATCTGAAAATTAATTTCTGTTTCTACAAAATATGAAAATATAAGACAATTTAACTTGTGACTACTTGCCCCATATAGCATGACAACATGCAGTTACTGAAAGTATTTTCAGTCAATATTTTTTACTGGCCAATTTAACACTTTTTTTTTTTTTTTTTTGTAGTCAAGAATTAAATTTTTCTAAACCTTTAAGAAAAAAAAAACAAATACGCAAAATGTGTGACAACTAGCCCCAATCATTAATTGTAATTGCCTTCAGACAGCTGGATGTTTACATAAAAACCTTTGTCATCATGCATTAGTGTTAAACAAGAATACAGGCATTTATTATATAATAATGAATGTCTAAATAGTTCTCATCAAGTTGCAGACGCTGCCACCGGTTGTCATGGACGGCAGGCTTTCACAGGAACCAAATCAGGCTCACGATCATTTATTACTACATCACTGCACCTTTTCTTATTCACGCAATCAAGAGTGCAAAGAGTAGCACTTCTGTTGCTGTGCCAACCAAGACACAATGGACGTCACGTCGATCACTGCCGTGCACCCAGATTGAACACAACTCAACTCCAGCTTACTTTACAGCTGATCTTAAACAGAAAGACACATTTGTTCTGGTTAGCGAGGTGACATGTAACACTAGCATTAATATCAGAGGAGACAGAAATCTGAGGCAGAAATATAATACAATTGGTTTTATTCTGCAGTTTCTAGGTTACATGACTTGGCAGATGCAGAGATCAATATCGGCAATGAACATTGGCCGTCTTTTTGAGCATTAAAAACAAGCCTTTGAGACATAATGCCACTGTTTTCAATAGATTCAAAAGATTTTAATATAATTTTGAAATATTTGTAATCACAAGTTTCCCCAGAGGAACCAAAACCTGGGGGTTTCGAAGCTCGTAAGTGAAAATCACAACAAAAAGTTTGCCATTGCTAACAAAAAGGAGATTAATACACAGAATTTCTTTACAAGATTAATCATATTAAATCACTAGACATTCATTTTTACAATAAAAACAGTTCTGCACAAAACTTTCAAGAACTGAAGGCAAAATGCAACAGGATCAAACCAGGTAGGGCAGAAAGAAAACGCTTATTTATTTTTCTTTACTTCCTCAAATGAATCACAAAAGCTGTGACAAATAGGACTTAAAATTACATAGAGAGAATTGTTAATTTTTTTTGGTTTTCACTTTTTTTTTTAAATATATAATTTCAAGAGTATGCTGCAAAAGAGTCACAACTGATCCCCAACAAAACAAAGCTGCACAATAAATGTAGTTATTCGTGACGCAGAAACAGACAGGCTGCACACGGATTCGGCAGAAGCTATCTTACAGAGTTTCACAATATATTGATTTTTTAATTCAGTATTTAAGAGAATCGCCCCTTCTCTCCTTGATCAACCAACATCTGATACCACCACTATGTGGCGTCTTGCCATAAACGTAAAGGCAAAAGTAATGTAGGGTTAGTAAACCAAAGAGGAAGCCAGTGTGGGAAAGAAACACTTGCTCAAGCCATGCACATATGCGCATATCAGTATCAATAACTTAATGTTTTAGACGTCATTTTCGCAAACGTTCAAGTGCTGTATAATTTCACAAGAGTATGCATTATCGCAGGTACAGTTCCAGGTAGACTTTCATTTCGCCTGGGTCTCGACCTCGTTATTCATTCACCAGCAGACAGTATCTTATGGTTGAAATGGATTAATAAAAGTTGCATTTCCATGGCTAGAGGCTCCTAATTTCCACGTGGAATTAAACCTGACGTTCCTGGTTGAGCTAGTTCATCTAAAAAGCTAATCTCGACTATTAACATATATATTTTTCTCCAAACACTGAAAGGAACCTGGATTTTGAAAGAAGTGCAACCGAAATGAACAAGCAAATTAAAGAGCTTTTTTCTTCTTTTTGAACTGATTACACTCTATATAGGAAATATGGGACCACAAAAGGTAGGATATAACAAAAACCTGAGAGTCCAAGAGCGGAATCCCCAGCAATGTGGCACTTCCATTTTCTTTGTTTAGAAAGCTTTTTAACAGTCATGCAAGGGCACAGTCTTATTGATACAAGGCGGCTGGGGGGTGCAGGGAAAGCAAAAAAGACACAGAAATATACAAAAAGGAAAGAATGAATACAGATGAGCAGGCACTGTACGTTTATAATAGACATTGATTCCAAATGTACCCATTGTTACTGAAAAACTCAGGATTGTCCCGTGACAGAAGTTTCTCTACACCCATCTAAATGATAAAGTCTAGTTCCTAGATGGACCTACATGCATCTTTAGATAAAAACACCTGGATTTCAGAATATATGTAAACCTGCATGGCACTTGCTTTTTTTGTTAGGCAATTTGAGGGCTTAGGTCAAATTTTGGACACAAGTACACATTTTCCAAGGTGGTCTAACATCTTTAGAGTGGTCTTTTCTTTGGTGCTTAAGCAAATGTAACAGATGTGTCTCTTTTCTAAGGTTTCTAGAAGTGATTGAGAATCGATATACAAACAAATATATATTTATTAAATGCAATTACCTACAGGTTTTAAATAATTACAGGTGTTTAAAAATCACACACTTATGTATATGCATGTATATTAGTCAAGTCACTATAAGGGGGTTTTAAAATAATCTGATAAATTAATTTTAAGGGGTCAATAGTACATACATATTTGCATTTATGAAAATACATTAAAGCCTTAAAATGGCACCGTGGCAAATTTCGCGCTCTGTGCACTTTGAGGAAATTGGCAATGCACAATGTGGATAAATGCGAGTCCACTGCATATACGTTCTCTCCCTGTTTGATCTCTGTGGGACTTAATGGCTTACAGACACTTTAGAAAAGCAGCTTGTTGGAAATATTACCAGGAGGCTAGAAAGAAGCACAACAATAACACAATCATAGACGGTTTTTACTGAAGTGTATCAGGACTGAGAGAAAAAGGGTTAATCGGAATCAGAAACCTCGACGAGGTGTTGTCCACAAATACACGCGGGCAAACGTTCACACAGACGGGCAGGAAGAGAGAGTGTGAGAGTGAAAGAAGCTCTGCGCTTTCATTGTAATGAGACCGAAAGAGTGAAGCAGGTGAAGAGAGGAGTGCATGTTCTCAGCTGGGGTCAGTTGAACTTTGAGGGCTGCCTGTAGTTTTGGAGTTTAGGAAGAGGAGCAGATAACGATGGTGATGGCGATGAAGACCAAAAGAGGACCACAGCGCAGAGTGGAGTGGAGACAGAAGCATCAGCATGATCGAATCCAGACCAACGCCTACAGACAGAGCAAAAAAAACAGGATTAGTTATGGTTAAAACATAATTCAAATACATTCCAACCAGAGTGTGAATTTGAGGTTTGCAAAGTGCCAAATTATTGTAAAAATTGGCTTTGGTGAGTAATTAAACCACACTACCATTCATAGGGTTGGAGTCAGTAAGAAATTAATACTTTTATTCTGCAAGGACACATTAAATTTATCAGAAGTGACAGTAAAGACTTTAGATTTCTATTAATCAAAGAACACAAAAATGTATCAAGATTTCCAAAAACATTAAGCAGCACAACTGCTTTCAACATTGATAATCATATGAAATGTGTCTTGAGCTGCAAATCAGCATATTAGAATGATTTCAGAAGGATCATGTGACACTCAGAACTGGAGAGCTGTGAAACTATGAATCATTTTAAGAAATTAACAGAATGGAAATTCCTCTTTAAGAGCTCAAAATGACTGAATTCTTCACCACTCACAGTTACATGGAAACTAGACTCATCTAGGTTTTGTTGTTTATTTGATGCATGCATCTGGCTTCAGTCTACAGTTTACCTGTGTGATAGGCTATGGTCTGTAGCCTGGTTGGAAACGTGCAGTTTCTTCAAAGATCAGCTCTTTCAAAGTCTCTTTGGGCAAGTCATCCAGCTCCATATCGAACTTAAACGGAGCCTCTGCAACAGGCTATAAATGACAAATAAAGCATAGTTCCTGTGAGATAAAATGCTTTACCCACAGTTCCTTTGCTTATACCAATACAACAATATTTATGGTACCACAACCATTTTTCAGTGTTGGTAGATGAAGTCCTACATTTACCAAGTACAGTCGTCAGTGTTGCCATTTGTGCAATAGCACCAGTGCTAAACTACATGCAATTTGTCATTTTTGGATACAAACAATACAGTCATAGATGCAATAAACATTATCAAAATTGCTGTTGTGAGAAGGCAAAAAAGGGAAAATGTGCTAATCAGATAAGACATGTTATCATTAGAAATCTTACATTCACATGCTAAAACAACCAATTCCATTATACCAGACAGTCAAAGATTATTGTGGCCATGTGGCTATTAAAGTGCACTTCATAGTGCTCATGTTTGAAACGCTCTCAACCTTTGACCACCATAAACTCTAAGATACGCAACAGCAGAGAATATGATGAAGATAGTGTTCTTGACAGCAGAATATAAGAATAGTATTTATTTTTTACTTTAAAATATTTAATGATAATTAAGCATGTAAATGTAAGATTATTGTTATTATTGCTCTAATTGTATAAAATAATAATAATTATCATTATTATTATGCATGTAAATGGATGATAACCATTACTGTTATTATTAACAAAAACAACGATAATAATAATAATTTCAATGTTTGCCTTGTTGCTCTTATTGTCATCTTAGTGGAACATTTTTCCCTAATACAATTTATTAAGACTATTATCAAAAGTAATCCTTACTAAATAAAAAAAAAAAAAAAACTAGTAGTGAACTGACCTCATCTGTGGGGTCATAGTACTGTTCCAGGTACGGGTGAGCCAGCGCCTCCTCCACCTCAATCCTCTTATGAGGGTTAAAGGTCAACATCTTATCCAACAGGTCCAACGCTACAAGAAAACAGAGACAAATATATTCAAATATCACACCATTAAAAACAAACCTCTAGTGGATGCTGCTCTTTTTAATGGATGTTACCAAGTACAGTTCTACTAAGCTTTTAATTGTTATAACCACAAATTTAAATATATGTTGTTAATATTAGTCAGAATGTGAGCGTTTAAGGTGGCTTGGTCTCAAGATACGTGGATGTACAGGTGTGGAGATGACCTCTGACCTTTAGTGTCTGCGTTAGGAAACAGGCGGTTCCAGGGCACTTTGCAGCGGAGAGGAAGTGACAGCAGGTAATTTCTCGCCTTAATGTTGATAATGCAGTTGAGATCCTCCTGAGAGGGGGAGCCCAAAATACCTACAGGACAGAGACGAGACAAGAGGATTAGATATTAAATTATGAAAATATCGACTAGGAGAACAAGAGAACAAAAGGAAAAGCAAATGTGCATCATTATTTCCTCAGTTTTTTAAATAATATTAAATATATATATAGTAGATTGATATATAAAGAAGTCACATATGCACACCTTATTTGCATGCATTTGATCAAAATACAATATATGGTCACTTTATTTTAAGGTCCAGTTCTCGCCATTTACAAACCATTAACTACGACTTTTGCCTCAGTAAACTCCTAATTTGCTGCTCATTAATAGTTAGTAAGGGAGTTGTTAAGTTTAGGTATTGGAAAGGATTAGGGATGTAGAATAAGGTCATCCAAAATATGTGCTTTATAAGCATTAATAAATAGACAATATGTTAATAATAGGAGAGAATTGGTCCCTATACTAAAGTGCTACCCAATATATTAATATATTTTCAAATGTAATTTATTCCTGTGATGCAAAGCTGAATTTTCAGCATCATTACTCTTCAGTGTCACATGATCCTTCAGAAGTCGTTCTAATATGCTGATTTGCTGCACAGAAAACATTTCTCATAATCAATCAATGTTTACAACAGTTGTGCTGATGTTTTCATGGAAGGTTTTAGATAGAGACTCCAAATTTGTTTCTTCTACCTGTGTGCCAAATTTCACAACTTTTTACCATACCTTTCCACTCATGTTTACAGTATTCAGTATTCAATTATTCAGTAGCTGTGCCAGTTAGGGATGCAGCGATTAACCGGTTCCGTGATTAACCGCGCTTTAAAACGTCACGGTTAATTAATCGTAAAGGTTCCGCAAAACCGAGTGTTTCTGTTGCACGAAACTCAACTGTTGCAGCCTGTGCAAAATGAAAACAAAGTCACACTAGTGGTGCACCAGCTTCAAATGACGCCCTTATCAGAGACACGGAGGCTACTACACGCATTAGATTAATGACAGAGGGACTAAACAGCAAAGCTTTATTTCCACCAGAGAAATGTCTGTCGATAGTGTGGGACCATTTTGGGTACACCAAGAATGACCAGGGTGTCATTTAAATATTGCCGTAAAAAAACTAATGCTAAGGAGCGAATACATAAGGGATAATGCACGGCTAGCTGTACATTGAATGATTTTAATGCACGACATGAAGGCAAGAACCACCTGATGCGAAGCTACGGCTCGTTAGCTCAGCATTCTGCCCGCTTCAGATCAGAAAGAGATTAAATAGTGCGGTAAGATCACATTTATTTGAATTAATTATAATATTTAGCTACTTGAATTAATTATTCGAGAGAGAAGGAGAGAGAAGTGACAGTTGCCTGTGTGAATTAGCCTACCTGTGTCTGTGTCTCTCCAGTAGGCTATTTCATTTATTTAATTAATAAAAGTCACAGGCAGCGTTCTCAAGACGTTTGTGTCCTCCTGAATGAATCTCCGATCTCACAAACCAAAACAATAGACATGATTTTCTCAGGCTACATGTAAAATCATATGAATTATTATAAAGATTATTAAAATGAATACGTATGGATGACAGTGGATTACAATAATATTTAACGTTATTTCCATCATTAGTAACAGTTTTCCCTGTGGTATAAATAAAGTTAATATTAGTTGTATATTAATAATACTTCATTAAATGTATTTACTATCCCTGTTGTAGTATTATTTATAAGTAAAAACCAACAAGATTTTTTTTTTCACCATGTTTCCAAATTCTCTACCCCAGGTCCAAAAGAAATGTAAAGAATGTACAAACTGAAAACATTAAATACTTTTGTGATCTATTTCCATTTCTTATTTTCAACACCTTTTTTAATTCTAATGGGAGAGATGGACTTTTGTTTGTTGTTTGTTTATTATTATTTTGTGCTGTATTGTTCGTTACTGTGTTATTTCTGTTTCAAAAGCCAGCAATAAATAACACTGATTTTATACATTATTAATGTTGGGAAATTAATAAATGCATAATAATCGTCATAATCGTAAAACCGTGATTATTCATCAGACAATAATTGTACCAGCAAAATCTATAATCGTTGCATCCCTAGTGCCAGTGTGAAGTAGAGTAGGAAAAACAGCCCATTTAATTTAAAATTACAAAACAACAATTGACACAGTTGTAGAATATGGCACATTTAATAACCTAACTAGAAAATGCCACTTTTTTTGGTTCTGTGGACACTGAATTGAATAAATGCTTGTTCAGAGAATGAGAGAGATGGTACAACAATAGCCCAATGCACGAGGCTAATGATGTGTACCCGCAATCTAAATGAGGAAATAAGTCGAGTTATCAACAAGGAAACATCTGCTCGCACAGGCCAGACAGGTTCAAAGACACGCATGCTAATGGCGAAAGTGTTACTACAGAGATCGTCTCGTTAGGAGCCATCGCTATGAGATTGGTGGGAAAACACACACCTTCAAAACACACGCAGCAGCCTGGACAATGTTATCAGCTCGTTGCAGGGTCAAAATCAATAGCATCTCTGACAGGAAACACTGAGTTTTTAACTGATGCAACAGACGGAGAAAGGAAAAATAAAGAGAAGGGAAGCGACGACATCTGATGTGCTTCTGCTTGCAAGGGAAATGATGAATAAGACTTTTTGGCGATAACAATCAAACGCTTGTCTAAGTCTTACTATGCAAAACTGACCACAATGTATCGTGTTTCAGTCCAGAGATGGATGGTCTATGTGAAGCTTTTGAAGAGCATTTAATCTACATCAATTATTCAGCTGACTGAGCGAGCATGTTTTTCATTACAGATGGACAGCTTTATGAAAACTGTACAAAAAATCTCATGTTTCTTTATAAGAAGAGCTTGATGTCCGTGCAGACAATGTGGTGTTTAGTCTTCCTGATGTCCCATGTGATTTAAATATTCACCTCAACTTCAACAATCAACATGAAAAAGTTCAGATCTATCAGAATTAGCAAGGGTTTCTGCAGGTTTTAAGTTAAGTTTATAACCTTTACGATACCAAGTAAAGCATGTTTAAGGAATGAACGCAACCAATCCCAAATAATTATTTTAAAAGATTTTCAAAATCAAGATACATTTACTTGAGAAGGAAAATTATGCAAGAAGTCTTCTTTGAGATTTTTTTTCCAACAAGTTTTGTGGGCATTTTTTACCATTAAGCCATTTTTTCTAAAAGTGTGCATCCTCTTTTGAGTCAAATTCTTGCATTTGGGCTATTACCAAGCAAATTAAATCAGCATCAACAAAATGTATCTTTGCAATGCATCTGAAGTGGCATTTAAATGTATTTACACACACTGTTTAATGCAGCTCAGAGGGACACAGAATGCTAACCTGCAGTTACAAATGCATAAATAATGTTTTGATATTTGAAACCTAAAACGTTGAAAACTGATGTTTGAAATTATTTGTAAAAATTAAGATACTTTAAAAATGTGAAATTAAAGCGGCCAGTAGGTGGCAGTTAGTTAGCGTTAATAAGCGAGTCATTGCGATTGAACCAAATCATTTAAACTGTTGATTCATTCAGGAACGAATCACCGTCATGTTGCTCAGAGACACAAAAACAGTGCTGTGGCTGTGTTTTGGAATTATTTTTGTTGGAGAAACAGAGCAAAAGCAGGAAATATGGTGTCTAAAACATAAGTCTCTTAATATTAACTTCTTGTTTATTGAACAGTTGCATAAAAATCAAAATCACATTAGTAATCATGCTGACTTTTGGAGAAAAGATTGCACTCTTCGCGTTATTATTAACTATATGAAATGATATACCGTAAATATACACTATACATTTTCTGCCCAGTAGCCTACACAAAGCAGCACAGCACCGGACTTTGAACTTGCAGCACTCATGTTTATTTAATGAAATCATAGCTTTTTGAAGTTTAATCGTCACATTCAGCCATATCGCAATTCTGGTCTTTCCGTCTCCAAATTTAAGACCTCTTGAAATCATAATTATTAATTATTAATAAGTATTCCTGTTCATCTCAATCATCTAAATTCATCTCTCAGTATATGTCCTGAAAGCTACAGTTTTTCTTTATACAAATCACTGAGTTTTCTCACTTGAGCTGTAAATGTCATATGACTAATCACACTATACTTACAGGAAATGACATGATGACAAGGATGTCTGGCTGTTGGCACCACAAGAACATAAACCTAAACCCTTCACTAGTGGCTGTAAGCTGTGAAGTCAAAGGCTGCAGGCAAGGAAATATATAAAGTCCACAGGGTTGTTTACCTAAAATGTGGTTAAGCTGGTCCAGATAGTGTTTCCCAGGGAAGATGGGTCTATTCGAAAGCATCTCAGCCAGAATACAACCGACTGACCATATATCAATGGATTTAGTGTAACCCTGCAAGAGAGAGAGGCACATACATTAAGAGATTGTTCATTGATACAGTATAGCTATCAACATTTACCCAAAAAATATTTTTGTCATGCATTTTTTTGATATTGGACTTTTCAGGGTGATGGCAAATGAATGAAGAAAATTACTACCTGGAAGTAAATTACAACTGAGCTAAAAAAAAATGCAATGGCCAACCAAACACACACTCGAGACAACAATGAAATAACTCCAGGATTAGACTTAATCTGTGTTTGAATGATCAGGCCAACCAACTTTGAAAGATCAGGCAGGCCTGATTCCTCACCTTAGAATTGAGCATAATCTCTGGTGCGCGGTACCAACGTGTGGCTACATACTCCGTCAGGAAGCCAGTGTGGTCATGGTCTGGATCAGCCACCCGGGCGAGCCCAAAATCACAGATCTGTGGGAGAAAAAAAAAAAAAAAAAAAAAGAGGTTACAGAGATTTGTGAGTATCCAGCAGTGTCCAAGATGAGTCTGCCATTACTTTGCTTTAAAGGGGTCATCGGATGCCCATTTTCCACAAGTTGATATTATTCTTTAGCATCTTAATGAAAAGTCTAACATAGTTTGGTTAAAATTTCTCAACGGTAGTGTAAAAAACACCTTTTTTCCCTGTCAAAAACAGCTCTTTTCAGAGCAAGCCGTTTTGTAGCATATTCCTTTAAATGCAAATGAGCTCTGCTGACTCCGCCCCCTCTCTTCCAAGCCGCTCTCTCAGGGACTGTTTACTTTAGCAGCATTCATCGTGAAACTTGCTAATTAGCACAATATAAGGAAAGGCGATTTGCAAAGATTCATTAAAAAACCTTATACTAACTACTTCTGTGGGTGAAGCTGGATCACGAATGATTCGCACAAACAAACGCATTTAGGCAGATTGGGGGCGCATTCCCTTCACAAACAAACATAATCCACTGTGCCTTCAGCGGCTCAGATGTCGGGAGTAAATGACGACTGCTATGTTCATCATTACATCCAACAACAAAACACAGCAATCGCTTCGGAGACAGGGGAAACGATTTAACGAGAAAAAAAAAAAAAAACTTTTTTTTTCCATTATAGGGTGGTTGTGTACACCCTGCCAACACACATTTCAGTTCAAACAACTTGTGACAGTGCATGTAGCATCCGATGACACCTTTAATAAAACATGGTATGGTGGCAATGGAGTTAAAAAGTGATAGTTATGAAAATACAAGGACTATGTCTGCAACAGCAGAACAGTTTCAAAACAATTTGAAACAAATTAAAAACAATTTGAAGAAAAAAAATATATAAATTTAAACAAAATTCTAAATTTAAAGTAAAAATACAAGTATTTTATCAAATACTTAAATAAAAACTTGTACATAAATGCTTACAAAAAAAGCATATTTAATTTTAATTTCATTTAAAACTGTGAGATCAGTTCAATGTTTTTTTTAAATATCATTAGTTAACCTAAACTAAAACCATTCAAAAAAAAAAAATTGTTACTTGAGATAAATGTTAACTGAAATAAAATATTTGTAAAAATTCAAGGCATTATTTCTCATTTTAATTTAGTTTAAATTGATGTAGTAAAATATTGATGTAGTAAAACAACTAAAATAAACATTTTATAAAAAATTAACTATAGGTTTTCCTTATAGTAGCTATTTTGTGGCATTGTGTGCGTGTTGTTTTTAAGAAAATTAAAATAGAGAAAAAATAAAACTATACAGATATTTAAAATCAACAAAAACTAATAAAAAAAAAAAGAGACAATTTATTTAAAATTATTGCACTCTTATTCTATGCGCTCCATTTGGCTTACTAGTTAAACAAACTCTTTAGTAACAAGGAATAAGTTTATATTTGTGAAACTTACAGAAAACACATTAGTAAAATGGAAGTTATGTGCTTCGTCGTAAAACCGACAGGTGCCGAATTCTGAAAACATTGTTTTTCAATTCAATTTGGTGACACAGAAATGCCACGCTTCATCTTAAATGCGTTTAAAATGGCATGACGCAGTATACTTCACCTTGAGGTCGCAAGTAGTGTTGAGCAACAGGTTAGATGGCTTCAGGTCTCTGTGGAGAACGTTTGCTGAGTGGATGTACTTCAGGCCGCGCAAGATCTGGTACAGGAAGTAACAGATGTGGTCATTGCTCAAGTGCTGTGTCTTCAACAGCTTGTACAAGTCCGTCTCCATCAGATCCTGTACAATGTAGCTATAGTTCGTCAACGTCAAGGCCAAACACAAAGCATGAGATTAAGAAAGCAGAAGTCACGAAAGTTTGTTGAACTGACAAAAGTTTGTTGAAGTTCATGCTACCTTCAAACACTTAGAATGTGTAGCCATACTTTTATTCAGCAAGGATGCATCGAATTGATCAAAATTGACTTAAGATATTTATAATCTTACAAAAGATTATTTCAAATAAAAAAGGGAAGTGGTGTGTGGCCAAGTATGGTGACCCATACTTGGAATTTGTGCTCTGCATTTAACACATCCAAGTGCACACACAGCAGTGAACATACACCTGGAGCAGTGGGCAGCCCGGGGAGCAGTTGGGGGTTCGGGGCCTTGCTCAAGGGTCTCACCTCAGTCGTTGTATTGAGGGTGGAGGGAGTGTTGGTTATTCACTCCTCCACCTACGATCCCTGTCGGACCCGAGACTCGAACCCATGACCTTCGGGTTACAAGTCCAACTCTCTATCCACTTTCTTGAGCATATCAGAATATCAGAATGATTTCTGAAGGACCATGTGACACTGAAGACTGGAATTTTACAGAATTTATTGATTTTACTGTATTTTCAATGGCCCCAAAATATTGAACAGCAGTGTATATGCTAAAAGTTTACCTTTTTAAATAAAAAAGGTGCTCAAAAGCACAAAACTGTAAAAGCAATATCTATGGAACTAGAATAGTTTTGTGGAATCAGAATTAATGATCAAATAGTTCACAAGTGCTATGCCTACTAGTGATCCTAAGTAGTAAATCTTTGTTTTGTTAGGTTGTGGAAAAAAAATAAACAGCAACAAAAAGTACACGCTCTTTGCCACGTTCTGTATTAACTTCAGTAGAACAAAAACTGCAGCCTTTTGTGTTTCTACTCCCTTTAACCGCAGCTCTGGCATGACTCTAAACACATCAGAGCAACACAGCGATTAGATCATACAAAACTACTCACTATCCACACGCCTACTGACTATTGATTTCTGGACCTAAAATTAACTCTTTACTAGAGATTTTTGCATCGTCTCAGCCTACACAGTTGGAAAAGAGCATTGTTTGTGCCAGAGGCTGCATTTTCAGCCTGAACATGAATATTTAGAAAGCTGACACACAACTGAAAAATGTAATGAATTTGAATTTAAATTCGTCTTAATATTCAGTTTGTCTCCCTTTTTGCTTTAAATGATGGTAGGACACAAACTAACATACATAAAACCTGACATGTTCTCCAGCATGAAAAAAACCCAAACATCTTTAGCTTCATTGGAAGAACATTTGACTGTCTGTAACAAAGAAGCCACATGATCAACGTCACCAATGTACCTAAAACATAGTACAGAATTACAAATACGTCTTAAAAAGTGTTAACTTCCCTTTGCTTCAAAATCCTACATTTATTTCCAGGCTAAAATACAAATAAAAAGGATACACGTCTTTCATCTGGTCGATGGTGGGGGTGCGGATGATGTCGTTGATGCTGATGATGTTCTCGTGCTTGAAGCGGAGCAGGATTTTAATCTCACGGAGTGTGCGCTGACAGTACGTCTGGTGCTCAAACGGACTGATTTTCTTTATCGCCACACGCACTTTATTATCACGATCATACGCCGAGCTGAAACAAAGAGAGAGCAAAAAACATCAGATCAAACTACTTTTTTTCTGGGTTACAAAACACCGTCATGTAGCTTTGTCATTATTCAAAATATTATTTGTGAGGTTTTCTTTTAGATCAAATGTATACCAAGTGACAAAGATATCAAGTGCACAATATAAGAAGTTTAATACAATGTGAATGCAGATGAGCCTTTCAATTATGGCCACTTTTCTGTGGACCTTTAGAAAAGCTGCTTTAAAACACTTCTCACATAGAAATGTGTGACCCTGGACCACAAAACCAGACATTTTGACAGGGTCAATTTTTTGAAATTGACATTGATCATCTGAAAGCTGAATAAATAATGCTTCCCATTAGTGTAAGGTTTCTTAGGATAGGACAATATTTGGCCGAGATACAACTATTTGAAAATCTAGGGTGCAAAAAATAAAATCTCTGTTAAGTTGTCCAAATAAAGTTCTTGGCAATGCATATTACTAATCAAAAATGAAGTTTTGATATATTTACGGTAGGAAATTTACAAAATATCTTCTTGGAACATGATCTTTACTTAATGTCCAAATAATTTTTCGCATAAAAGAAAAATCAATCATTTTGACCCATAAAATGTATTTTTGGCTATTGCTACTAATATACCCCAGCGACTTAAGGCTGGTTTTATGGTCCAGGGTCACATATAATATGGAAAGACTGACATTCAAGCTGAGATTACAAGGAGAGACTTTTGAAAGGCACTGGTGAATATGGACTATAAGTGTACAAGTCAAAACAGAGGGTAGAGCCAGATCTTTGCTTGTGAATGAGGGGAATAGGTATATACACCTATGTAAGCATATACAAATGTGTTTACATTAGTGCTGTCAAAATGAGTGCACTGATGTATGTGATTCATTTTTCCAGTTTAACAGCGTTGAAAATATTTAACGCAGTTAACAGGGGCGGAGCTTGGGTTGGCCACGTCTGACACTTTGACAAGGATTGCACTTATTTAGATGTAGAAAGTCTTTACGACCACATCAGAGACTTCTCAGACGTGCACTCCAACTTCGCCTCAGCGCCAACGCTAGTCAAATGAGCGCAGAAACATACAGGTGACAATGAGCTTCAGTAGAATAACAGTGAAATGTGGTCAGACCATATGTCAGTAAAAATAAATTTTCCTGTCCTGTCAGCCATTATAGTGCGCTCAGTGCATGCTCTTTAATTGTATGCACAAATATGGCATGCTGTAGCCTGTATATTAAAGCGTGAATGAAACTACGATCATGTGTGTCAGATCTGTCTCATGTTCAGCAGCGGCAGCTCTTAAAGTAATAGCAGCCAAATAACCAGCTGCTGTGATGTCTGTTAATCAAAGAACAAAAGAAAACAAGAGGAAATCAATAACCTTTGGAGCTTCAAAGATTCATCTATATTTAAATTTAGAATTTAGTGTTTGATAACTTTATGGTTAGGCTAAATATTATGAAAAAAAAGAACAATTTCATAGAGACATCAGTAGCATGGTATCAGTGATACTTGCCTTCAGTCACAAAAAGATGCCATTAAACAAATGTTAAAAATATACTACATGTTGTTTCCAAATTAAATTTAAAGATTGAATGTGAAATTGTTGCAATATAAAAGCATATTTAAAAACTTTAATGTTAGGTGGGATTAAGCGCGATTAATTACTTTTACTAGACCGCACTAGTTTACATATATGCATGTATATATGGGACTGATCTACATAGCTACATACTGTAACCAGTTTGAAGTTTTTTTTCTGCTAAAAATTTGGAAAAAATACCTATGACTGTACCTTTGAAGCTGAATTGACGGTTTGTTTGACTATGTCTTATAATGTTAGATAAAAAATTAAGTAACAATTCACAAAATGTAAACGTGGGAAAAGGGTGGTGGTGGAAATGATGCTTGAAGGACTAATAACCATAAATCACTAAGCAAAAAATAAAAATTAAGAATAGTTTCACTTCTAGTTAAATTATAGATTTTATCTTAAAAATGTACAACTGTTTATGATGACTCATATTTTAAATATTTGAGAAATAGCAAAATCAAAAGAATGCTTTTAAAAAAAAAAAAAAAAAAAGTTGAGAAGTCCAAAAAAGAGAAATTAATAAAATCAACCAACCCCTCAAATATAAAAAGGACCTGCAACTGAAGAAACACCCAGATACAGTCTCTTTATCATAACTTAATGTAAAAAACAGTAACATTTATTATTATTATTAATATATATATATACATACAGTATGTATGTATGTATGTGCATGCATATATGAATGCACACACTACGTACATAAAAAAAAATAAAAAAAACTTTCAAATCACCTCTAACCTTTTGCTTAGACGTTTCTAAAGCTCATCTGTGCCACTATTCTTCACACATGAGGTTCATGAATGCAAAGAACTTGACAGATGCAATCTCATCTGACCGTAACCATGAGCTGAACTCTCTGCACTGCTGACACACTGTTAATGCCAAATCTGTGTCAGGTGCACCAATAATGCAGCGTCTGCACCATTTGCTCTCACGCAGCAGAAACATGGTCATAAAGTTTTTTTTGATGATGCCAAATTTCAATTCGTGCAAATTGACAAGTACAAAGTTCACGTATCAAGCATCTGGCTGACACCTTGCACAGAACACTCTAAAGGGCAGAAAGTGGAGAAATTACGCAGAGGTGAAGACCATGAAAGCGAGAGGAGAGAGAGAGGCAGAGATGGAGGGACACAGCAAAACAGCAGGGAAAAGGAGAGAGCGAGACATGGTTTCCACGGAGACGGACAGGAGAGACTTTGCGGTTAGGAGTTATGCAACAGGCTGTTGCCATGGTAATGTGAAGGAGGGGGGCGGAGACAGGCTGAACATTGGTAGTGAATTTACACAATGCTCTGACAATGCCAGATACCCTCAGTGCGAAAGAGGGAGGAAAAAGACGCTCCAATGGTGTACGTCATGTCACCAAATAATAAAGATGTCTATAAATAAAGCTGGGGCTGCATGATAACTGAAGGGAATGAATGCAGGATGTGAACATCCTGAAGACTGAATATCTGCACAGTAACAAGCACGGATATAAAACACCGAAAAAACTCCCTACTTTAGTGTTGCTTGTGTGTAAACCCTCAGCGCGGCATCAACAAAGTGTAGCTGAAAGTCTGTGAAACAATCGAATAATAGGGCAAAGGAAACCACTCAAATGAGGCTTCTGCACAGCCGTTTAAACTTATGAAGACCAGGATTCGGGTAAAGCTCATTAATCCTGCCAAGAACATGTTTAGCTTCAAAACAAATGAAAATAGTGCAATAAAATAAGATAATAAGAAAATTATTAGGACTTAATTAGAAAGATTTCTTCACTCCAAACTTTTTAATTTATAGGTTTATATTTTATTGAAATAAAATGTGCAAACAAGTACAACAACTATTACAACGCATAAATATTTCATTTTTTTTCACGTAGAAGTACAAGCGAGATTATTTGCATTACACTAATAAGACCTGGTCAGAACGTGCTTAAAAAAAATAAATAAAAAATTAATACAATATGCAGACCATTAATATTATTTCATTTAATGACAAGTACATTTCTTCGCCCCAAATTCTCATTAGTATAACAGGTCTGGAAGGTTTTTATCCATATTTTATCAAAATTAAATAAGCACATATTTAAAGGCAGTACAACCAATATTAAAATTCATAAATACTACATAATGTAATGTTTTTTTTTTATTATTTAAGAGTAATGAGATCGTATCAGTTCTCATTACTTTAATGCAAATAATCTCAAAGCGAAAAAATAATTAACATCAATAAAAATAAACTAATAACTAAATACGTAGACCATTTCGTCGCCTGAATTTCTCTTTACCATAAAGTTATTTGACCGCATTTTATTAAAAACATCATGCATTAAAAGGCAAATATTAAAATGCATAACACAGCCATGTTACAGTAATGAGAAAGAGATAACTTGCATTACGCATCTGCACCATTTTCTCATAAGCCAGCACAACACATTTTTGTCATACTATAATAATGAAATTGAGATCATTTGCATTGCATTCATGAAAAATGGAAATGTACTTAATTGTCATAAGAATAACATCTCAATCTTTCATTTGACTTTGGGGTGAATCATAACCCAGGCATGTTCTTGGTTTTGAAAGATTCACCCATTTAGATGTGTTATGCAATATGGCATTATATGTGTTTGACATGTCTATTTGTGCATTCACAAGATCCCTTTTAGCAGGCTTCTCATGCTTCAAGAAAACAGAGATGCTTCTATTTTAGTGCACCTTCTGAGGGTGAAGGCATTTCGAAGACTCGTGGAAATGGGGCCGGGACGCCACAAGGTTGGATAATCCTTTCCTTTCTGTTCCTAACCCAGAACGCCCGCACATTTACAGCTGTGCCAAGAAGCTTTTCACATGTTCAAGAACAGTAACTAGGTTGAACGGTTACACCATTCTGAACAAGTGGATCACACAGGCCTTACTTCACAAAACTAGCTGTTTAGAAATGTGAGGAGTGCAAAAGTCATCAACATGACACTAGGGTTGCCAAAGTGTTAAGACATTGCTAAGGGGTTACAAATAATAAATTAACCACCGTGAATTGCAACGACAGTAAAACAGTGCTTTTCCACCCTCATATGGGATTGTTCTTGATGTGCATTGCAAAAACTACCAACCATGCAAATAAAAATAATCCAGTACTCTGGCTTTCCTCTGCTTTCCTTCTCTCCCTCTGCTTCTTCTGACACTCCTCCCAGTCAGGCTGGTTCATGTGACGGTGGATTGACGTCCTTGGCAGAAGGGTTGCTATGGAGACTGGCACCGTGACAGAGTTTGGCATGGCCCAGGCAATATAGCCACAAACAGTCTGCGCTCAAACAGCGTGCGTGGTGCATGTGTGTGTGTGTAAGCGCAGGCATGTGTGAGCGTGACCATGTATTGACTAATATATTTGTATATGCATGTGTGCACACACAAGATCTTGAAGGTGCATAAAAGAAAGTGTAATTATCTGACTAGATCCCTAACTGCATGTACGTCTATCAAAACCTGGTGCAAATCAGTGTAGGCTTCAAGATTTCCCACAATGCATTAAAAATGCCTTGTACTGACATGTTCATTATTTATTTCTCTGGTAACCACAGGCAATAATATAAAACATTGGGGATATCAGGCAATATTCTGTACATCTGAATGGGGGAAAATAGCTTTTAAAATTTGTATTGTTTTTTTTGCATTTAAACTTTTTTTTTATTATTTAGTTAGTTGCCAAGGCAATATTTCTCAATTGCATTTAGGTTAACTTAATGCACTAAAATATCTAAATCTGAAATAACAAACTATATGGAAATTGGAGAAAAAAAAAGGGGGGGGGGTTGTTGGGAACACCAAAAATTACTAAAACTGTAAAAAAATAAATATTAAAAACTAATTCAAAATATTTAAACAAATTAAACACTATTTTTATGATTGCATCTCAATACTAAAATATCACTGCCACAAACTAGGTAACAGGTAACAACAACAACAACAAAGTACTGCAAAAATACAATTAAGGTTAAGACAAGAAAGCACATAATAGAATAGAATATAGACAATTATAATGACGACAGATCAAGAATCAATCAAGTGCTCCTGAAATCCAATATTCTTTAAAGTCATAAAAAAAAACCTATAAAATTCTTAGCTATGAAAACCAGAAACATGCAATTCTCAAAGGAAATTCGACCAGCACAAACAGACTCCATTTACTGAACTCAAGCTCAAGTGAACAAACAGTCATTATCGTAATTATTAATGTAATTTGAACAATAATGAAGAGGTGCTATTTGCAACGAGGGCACACAAGATATCAATTTACTCCAGCTATAGATACATGCATCTGAAAGAGTGAGTCAACCTGCTAAAGCAAACAGCCATAGAGAGATAAGCCTTCACACCAGACCCGTGTGACACATTTAATGGTTGCACAGGAAACTCTTACCCTCAAACAATGTAGGAAAATTAGTATAATTAACTAATAAGCAGAAGAACTGTGGTTATATTACTAAAAGCATAATATAACTATCAGTAACATTTTGGAACAGCATAAAAGTTCAATTACACATGTTCAACATTTATGGTTTTAAAATTGTGGCATTAGCACCACAGACGAGAACATCAAACACTAAATATATCGGTGAATAATCTGTACATCTGAACAGGGCACTGCTTGCTTTTACAATTCGTATGAAGTTTATGGTGAACATCACCTGACCAAACCGGAAAAAAGAACCCATCGCATCCGCTTGTCTGAGAAAGTGTTAACAGCATTATGAACCGATGGGAATATCTACAGACTTTTATGGTAATCAGTTAACCAAGCTGACGTTTTATTCCACTTTATTATCAGAATGTTACTGAAAAGAAGAAACTTTTAGATATCAATGTGCATGTGAGATGGGCATCGTTTATGATCACCTTGTATCTCCTTTGAAGGCATCTTCAGTAAAACAGCTCCATATTAAAATGAAGCACATTAAGTAGTAGTATATATTTATTCAACACCATGTCAGCATCTTCGGCTATTTTCATGGCAAAAACTATTTAAAAAATACAACTATAACAAATACAATAAAAACCAGCAAACAAACAAGCAAGTTATATTACATTAACATATGATAACAATTATGAAGTACATTAAAGACCCGAACTTTAAAAGACACGACCTGTTTTACAGAATATGGAATTTTGAGCATTTATTAATCTTAGTTAATGTTAGTCAACATTTACTAATACATTTTTTGAAAAATTTCAATTTAAAATGTTAAAGGAATAGTTCACCCAAAAATGAAAATTTATTAAAAATGTAGCCTCTGGCCTATCCAAGATGTAGATTAGTTTGTTTCTTCACTGGAACAGATTTAGAGAAATTTAGCATTAAATCACTCGCTCACAAATGGATCATCTGCAGTGAATGGGTGCCGTCAGAATGAGAGTCCAAACAGCTGATCAAAACATCACAATAATCCACAAGAAATCCCCATGTCTCCAGTCCATGAATTAACATCTTTTGAAGTGAAAAGCTGTGCAATTATAAGAAACAAATCCATTAAGATGTTTTCACACCAAACAATTGTTTGTTTCCAGCTAAAAAGTCCTCGATCAATAATATTGCTTTCTCCAGTGGGAAAGTCATCTAGTCTGAATCAGGAGAGAAATATGCAGAGATCAAACACTGTTTACAAGTGAAAACAGTTAAAAACATTTCTAACCAAATGTGTAGGACTTTTTCACTGAAGGAAGTGTTATTATGAACCAGAAGCAATGTTTAAAGTTGAAATGCCTCGATGGATTGGTTTCTTAAAAATATGCAGCTTTTCACTTGATGGGACTGGAGTGGTGTGGATTACTTGTAGATTGCGATATTTTTATCAGCTGTTTGGACTCTAATTCTGATGGACCCATTCACCTCAGAGGACCCATTGGTGAACAAGTGATAATGATAATGCTAAATTTCTCCAAATTGGTTCTGATGAAGACACAAACTCCATCTTGAATGGCCTGAGGGCGAGTATATATTTTTGGTGAACCGTTCCTTTAATGCACTGTGACATAACATGAACAAACAATCAGCAATTCTATTTTTATTGACTAACATTAACAAACACAAATAAATGCTGTACAATAATATATTGCTCATTGGTAGTTCATGTTAGCTAATGCATGAACTAGTGTCAACAAATGAGACCTTATTGTAAAGTGTTACCAGTTAATTACCAGATGTGAAAGGAACAAACAGCATTTTTGGTAGTCTAAAGTAGGAGAATTCCAAAGAAAACATTCAAAGCACAGTGCTACCACAAAATTCTAAATCAAGCAATTTCACAAATTAAATTCAAACAGAAGCCGCCCAATTAGCAGATGGCTGCTTTTATGACATTAGTGAAAACAGTTTGTAGAAAAAAAAAAAAACTGAATTCAGTCCAGACTGAAATCGAAGCTAGAGCATTATGTTCTGTACCAAACAGAAGATAATGTTTGGAAATGAAAACAATGTTTTATAATCCAAAGTAGCTATTAAAACAATTTCATGCACTTACTGACAAAAATCCAGATAAAAGAGCTGATATACTTAGCAACAGCTCAGCTACGAGTTCCAGTGTTTCCCACAAATATATGCATGCCAAGTTAAGTAATTACGAGACAAATTCACTTTTACGTCAGCATTAAGACCACAGCACTGAGACCAACTTCATGAAGTACAGAGGCAGGGTCATGTCCTCCAGATTGAACACTAAGAGGAACTGTAACTGGTAGTCAGTCCTGCAGCATTCCTCCTCATGGTTTAGAGACACTGCCCACAGAGCCACTTCTGCAACAACACACCACATCAGTGTTGCAAAACTTTTGAGAATTAAACCGGCAAGTAACAACACATTGTAGTCAAAGTCAAAGGAACACACACAATCTCTGTAGATTTCAGAATCATTGATGCATGGATCAAGTTAGGTCCAAAACAAATTTGGAAGACCATGCAACTGCTGACAAATATCAATCAACTGAACATTTGTTTGTAAAATTACAGTGACTTCATTTCTCTGGTAACCGCAGAGAAGAGCATAAAACAAAAAATATCAGTAAATTATTTTTACATCTGAATGGGGCACTTTTACAATTCATATGGATTTCAGAGTGATCCAGGCGATGAATGCAAATACTTTGTCAAAACAGACAATCAACAAATCCTAAGCCCAGGCAAAAAAATAATAATACTTTATTAGAAACAAATTCTAATACTTTGGAATATATGGTCTAGCACAAGCTCAATCAAATGATTTGGTGATGCTTTGAGACGTGTAATATTCCATAATAAACCTCACAGCATCTACGGGCTCTTTCATGGACACCATGTAAGCATGCAAACATTATGCCAATTTCATTTTGTAATTGGAAGCCATATCCTCAATCTGCAAGTGTGACAACATGCGTTTAATATCCAGATTATATTTAACGCCTCGTTCATTTCTACCTAAAACACTAAAAGCTGTATTTAAGCCTCTAGAATACAGCTTAATTACACTTGCCATGTGAATCTCCAGCGGACGTCACCTCCAGTAATTAGACACTGTTATACAATGGGAGCAAGCGCTTGTTACGGGAATCAGCGCTTCAGTGCGGCAGAACAACAAAATGGACTGCAGCCTTTCGCCTCACTTTCTCCATTCCTAAATCCACTTACCCGCCCCTTCCCTTCCATTTCCTGGCCTCTCTTCGCTCATTCACTCGCTCTCTGGTTTAAAACTGAAACCCAGCCTGTTCCCAACCTCCCTCAGTAACACGGCTAAACTCCACATTCTCCAGCTATTACATCACAGGGGGCCTCTCAGCGAACGCCAGGCCCGTGGATGCTATTGGAAGAAACTGACCCGCAGTTGCAGTTACTGGAACGGTTTTGTGTTTACAAATGCAGATAACAGATCCTGGATTATGGACGTCATCAATTTAGAATATCTGTAGATGCTCTCGCAACGGTGAACGTGTGTGTACAAGAGAAGTCTTCTAGGATTCAAGGAAATCGGCATCTGATTGTGATCAAACGGCCTATTGTTTGTGACTTGCATTACTGGTTTCAGAAAACCACTGCCAATGGTAACAGTGTCTTTTGCATAATACGAGACAGGATGACAGCCACCCGAAATGCTTCCTCATAGACAGAGGGGTGTAATGCAGGATGCAAAATCCATTAGAACATCCAGAACTCCCAATCGGCAGTCCAGAATTTATATCAGAAGCACCTCTAGGATCTTTCTACACTATAATACTCCACCAATGGGATCACCGCTATTGAGAAACTGAATTAAAGGAGCTATTAGGTAAAATTCACTCTCGGTGGGATTCAAAGCATATTAGAGGATACTTGAGTAGCTGATGTCATCAGCAGATCTTTGTAAGAATACTTCGAAATAGATGTCAGCAAAATTAGTTTGTGCACATTAAAAATATCAAATGACAGATCGTGTGATTTAATGCCGCACCACCAGGATGAAAACTATGAACAACAAAATTCATTTGATGCCAAGAATTGCTTTTTAATACCCAAATGTAACTTCTTTCTAAATCTAATGACTTGCTGCTATATTTTATTTTTGCACATTAGCAAATAGTTGAAACATACTGTCATGTAAATATTATGGCGACAAATGACAGCAGAGTGCTAAGAGAAATACAGTAAATATATCATGTGAATAATGGTTATTAGTATTTTGTTTTAATATCTTTGATTCTAAATCATGCAAAATCATAAAATGTATAAATTAATGAGAGAAATTAACACTTATTCAGCAAGGATGCATTAAACTGATTCTTTTGAATGTTCAATTCATAAAAGAATCCTGAAGAAAATGCATCACAGTTTCCACAAATATATTAAGCAGCACAGCGGTTTTCGACACTGATTGTGATTATGTTTCTTGGCAGCAAATCAGCATATTAGAACAATTTCTGAAGGATCATGTGACACTGAAGACTGGAGTAATGATACTGAAAATTCAGCTTGGCATCACAGGAATAAATATGATTTTAAAATATATTAAAATTGAAAATGACTCTTTTGAACTCACTTTTAGTGCATTTTATTTCAAAATGGTAGTGCTATATGCATGTAGGTGTGTGTCATATATATATATATATATATATATATATCTCACAATATAACTAACACAAGGGTGCATCATTGTCACACCTACGGTTATGCTTGTCTCCAGTATAACAGCCTATTGGTATTCTTCTGTTGATAATTATTAATCAAGATTCTTCTTTACTCTTAACTCTTTTGCAAAGGCTGTTGTCAGTCAAAAGCACGGCTGCACAAAGGCTTCAGTACTGTTGCAGCCTGTTCAGCACAACATGTTACAGGCCTACACGTCCATATGACAGTCAACCCAGGGTGGCTTGTTCTACTCTGTAGCTGTTGGAGTGGGTGTGAACCATTCATTCATCCGTGCGAGAGAAGCGAAACTAGGCCTGCCAGCGATGAGCTCATTCGTTTAGCCAACGGACTCCTCTCACCAGAGCAGATGGGCCATCAGACTGCAAATTTGAGCCAGCAGTCTCTCAATTGTAACAAAGCTATCTTGAAACTACACAACAATTCTCCTTTGTTATACAATTTCAAAACCAGTGTATAAATCTCTCTGTATACAGATTTGATTTACAAAGTAGAGAACATTCGCCAAGTCTTGGGAAGCTGGTGAAACATTTATATTTGGAAAATGATGCTCATCCGCTTTAGTATATCTAACCAACGTTTAAAGTTAGGGCTGTAGGTCCAACTCGAGCACTATCAATTTCAACTGTTTTTCGTGGGCAGATCCAACAGCGAAGTGCCACTTGTTCCTACTAGTTTCGCACAATCTTGGGGAGCCCGCGCCCACGCCATCCTGGAGAGCCCTACCACCTTGACATTCCTGGAAAAGCACTGCGCAAATTTCACATCTACACCTCTATTAAGTTTTGGTCCTTGTCTGACATCTGGTCGGAGCTAAAACAGTCCGATATCTTTGGATTTACAGACTGGAACTGCCCCACAGATCATGCACCAGTGCATCAAAAACATTTCGGCAAATATCTATTAAATCAGTTTAACATATAATATGAAAATCATTATAGTAGTAGCAGTGTTATATAATAAATTCAATTTAAAAATCTATTTATATAATCTGAAATTGCAATGTCATCGAGTTAAAACCTAAAAATCTAAATGCAACAAAATATTCTTGACAGAAAAATAAATAGCCCAAACTAAATCTGCAACGCAAAATGATTAAATAATGAACCACCAGCTCATGATTAGAAGTGCTTTGACATATGTCAGACTGCTGTTAATGCACATCTAAAACTAAGCTTAAAAGTCCAGCATAAAGAAAAGTGCATGCAACTGGTTTCAAGCAGAAGCAACACGATAACGAGAGAAGCGGGGGTCTGGTGCACTGCGCTGTGATTGAATGAACAAATCCAAGCAAGCGACAAAAGGAAACATCGTTACAATTGTCGGAAAAACAACGGTGACAAAGCGTAACCTGTTTAGAAGTGCAAAAGCATCTTACCAAACCATGCCGTATGCGCCTTCTCCGATGTACGAGAGGTTGCTGTAGCGCGGCCCGACGTCGAAAGCCTGACCGCGGACCATCTCGGCACCGGATCCGGGGTTCGGGCCGCCGCCAGCAGGGGCAGATACCGCAGCTGTCGCCATTGCTGAGAAACTGAGCTGCCTTTACACGCACAACAAACGCGCTTTTCTTACCCAAAGCAGTTTATGAAGCTCGGGAAAAGCTCTTAGGCTTAAGAAAACACCGCAGGATAAGCGACGTGGTTAAACTAAAGCGAAGTCTTCGCGTCGGAGTCAAAGGAAAGGAGCGGCTGAAGTGTTGTTAACTGGCACATATATATATATAGTGATAGTAATCAGCGCGCAGCGTGTTCTGTGGCGAGACTGACTGACTGCAAGCGAGAGAGCGAGAGCGTTGCCGCAGGAAGTAACGGAGAAGGTCACGTGGGTAGGGAGCGGAGCGTGGTTACCATAGAGATAGAAGTTACACTTCATTCCTCCAGAGATGCTTTAATTTACGAAGTCAGACGAGGAGAACCTGTTGATAAATCGGGATTTTTGATGGGTAGGTCCTCTCGGTTTTACAACGGTTGCAGATAAGATTGTAAAACTGCTTATTAGGAAATTATAACAGATGTATCATGTTTGGGAGACTATTTGTAACAGTTTAAACACTTATAAATGAGCTACACGGGTGACAGACAATTCGTTCTCTGTGTAGCCGTTACAAACAAAACATTTACAGGACAAAAATCACGTCTGGATTATCCTTTGATTTGTGATCTTGTGTGAAATGTTAAATGTAAACTGAAAAATGGATATACAAACAATTTTCACTCAGAAAATGCTAGTAAATTTAACAAATAACGGCAAGTAACATTGAATTAAACTTTAGAGATTGTGAAGTAGGCTATAACAGACTTAAATTGTACTTTCTTGTAAAAAAAAAAAAAACTCAAATCTTTTTATTTATTTATTTACAGCTTCATAAATCATTTTTTATAGTGTAGCAGAACTGCTGTCATCTGAATCAGCAGGTTCTTTTGTTTATTTTTATATACAACATCTTCTTAAAACGTCCATATTAATGCTAGGAAACCTATTTGCTGTTTTATTTGTGATGGTTTCCCTGATGAACTTGCTGGACAGGAAAAAAAAACCTCTGAAACCTCTAAAAGCTGGACCAGTTTGTTTACCACCATCATCATTATCCTCATCATAAGGATACTGAATGCATGTTTTTCATGTATTCAACAAACATGTCAACTCTTTTAGTACTTCACCATTCATTTGAAGGGTAGTTTGGGTTATCGAAACTGATGAAAAATCTTAATTACAAAATAAAAGATTACACTAGGCTACAGTCATATAAAAGATCCAAAACAGTCACTGGGTCTTTCAAAAGGGAGCAATATGTACACTTTAGGTACTATTAAGTACTAATATGACCCTTTGCTTTAAGGTAGTGTCATATACCATTTAAAAAAGTACAAAGATGTAGGCCTACCTATTTGCTTTTGTAACCTAGCGTACTGCCTCAGTGACAACTTTGTACCTATTTTCTGAGTATATGACTCTAATATCAAGATATAAAACTTTAAGTATCTACTTGCATGGATAATTTAATGAAATAGGTATTGTTCTCAAACTATAGAAATGGGTCATTATAAGCCAATACATTTGTATATTCTTGGCCTGTAAGAGTTTTGCTCTGCAGCCATTTTGTTGTAACTGTACAATCATGTGTGTACAATTTTTTACTTTGCTTCACGTGTGAAACACGTCGGAAATCAGTCGGACAAATCTTCTCATAGGAGAGGGTAAGAGTGAAAGGAGACCATGGTAAACTAAAGTGCACATATGTGTGGTTTACCACACTATAGAGACAGCTAAACTAACACTGTCAGCTGTGGCAACTAGTGCAGTAACAAATCCAGACACCAAACTGATGTGAAAAGTACTTTATTCACATTATATCAGATGCTTGTGTCAATGGTTATAAATCCACAAAAAGTTGCATAAAACACACTTTCTAAAAATGCAGGAAAATACCACAGGACAGTAATCACATTCAGCTTGTTTATCAGATGTTGACATAAACATTACAACATGCAAGAACATTTAGGTAAGACTTACTGTAGTATTGTACAGTCAGTGTGGAATTTGTATTATTTGATCCAGTATAAAGCCTTACTTGCACACAAGATCAGCAGTAGAGGTAAATGATATGCAAAATTAGGTCTGAAAAGAGTCAGCTCACTTAGGTTTATCAGTTAAGTTGCCTGTACAAAGATGATTCTGAAAAGTACATAAAGATAAGGCACTTTATCATGTACTGTTGAGAGCTGTTACACCCATGTGTTACCATGATTTATGTTCACTTTTTAGTACAAACGGCAGCAACAATTACAAAATGTCCTATGAATAAAAAAATACTGCAGGCAAAAAGTGTATAAAAATGCACACCAGCATAAAATCCAGTGATGCACACGTTCATGATCTTTCCTTTCTACAGGACAAAAACACAGAAGTAGTTCAGTGCTCGAACCCTTTGAAAATCCAACTTTTAATACTAAGTACAATAAATGCATTAGAAGACACAGTCAAGAGCAAAACACATTCTGAATGAGCAATGTCATTTGGCACTAATGTGAACGTAAAGGAATAGTTCACCCAAAAATGAAAATTCTGTCATCAATTACTGATAGATATTCTGAAGAACTGTTTTTTTTTGTCCACACAATAAAAGTCAGTGGGGTCCCAAAAACATTTTTCATATGATCTTCTTTTGTGTTTCACAGAAGAAAGTCATACTGGTTTCGAGTAACGTGAAGGTGAGTAAATGATAACAGCATTCACATTATGAGAAAAAATATCCTGAAGGCATTGCGCTTTTAAAATGGGGAAAGACTATAATTAACAACTGTGATATCACAAAATTCCCATCATTGGCACATCCCATTTCCTAATGAATTATATGAGATCATCGCCGATGATGTGCATAGATTTTTGGCTTTTAGAGTCATCGGCAATTACAAAAATTACGTAATGCAGAATTAATATTCCATATCTAAAATGGATGAGCAATATGCAATATTTGTCAATCTAGGGGAAATAACACATTACAGTGGGATCCAAAAGTCTGAGACCACTAGTGAACATGTTTCTACATCATGAAGTGTCATACTCATCGAAAAAACTTAAATACATATATATATATTTGGGCTCAGTAAAATTTATTAGATGAAGTAAGATGCATTAGATTAATCAAAAGTGGCTGTAAAGACTTTTACAATGTTTTCAATTTATAATATTATATTATATATTAATATAATGATTTCTGAAGACTGACAGAAAAGACTTAGATTTTTATAAAATTCAACATGGATTATAATAAGAAATGTTTCTTGAGCAGCAAATCAGCACATTAAGAGTGAATTCTGAAGGATCGTGTGACACTGAAGACTGGAGTAATGCTGAAAATTCAGCTTTGATCACAGGAATAAATTACATTTTAAAATATATTAAAATATTGAAATTGTAAGTTCACAATATAACAGTTTTTACTGTATTTTAAATCAAATAAATGCAGCTGTGGTGAGCATGAGACTTGTTTTAAAAACATAAAAAAAAATCTTTCCAACCCCAAATGATTTGAAATCTCAGATTTTCAATAGTCTCAGACTTTAAGATGCCACTGTATTTTGTGGAAAACTTTAAATATACTCAATTAGGTGGAAATTTGCACTCTTTTATTCAAATATAGAATGCATTAGACTGAACCAAACGAAACATTTTCCCCATATAAAAACACCAAATCAACATCTCATCGCTCTGTCTTCCTCGTTCAGTCTCCATTAGGTTGGTGATATTCTTGGCCTTATCACATTATAGTGACTGTGCTACTATATCAGCTACTCGTCACAAGGCTTTCAAAATATTGAGCGGCCGTAACGTGAGACGACTTGCATCATGCAGGACGTGCGGTTTACAAAGTCTGGCTATGATAATATAACACCAACACACCAGTATTAACACTGATATTTGGGGGGGAAAAGGCACTGTAACAAAACGAATAAGAAATATGCATAAATAAAGGTTTACTGTACATTTTGAAAAACTGCTTTGTGAAAAGCTGCAGCAACAGATAGACGATCTTGGCAAAGTTAGACTCGTAAATACAGTTTTGGCACATGAAAGAGCGTGTTTACACAGTACAGTACAGCCATAAATACTTTTTTTGTCAAATAAATAACAGTCTTAAAAATACTAACCACCTACAACACTGGATTAGTACATCTGCTGACAGAACTGAAGGCCTTATGGTCGGTTATTTCAGTATCGAAGCTGGTGTGGTCCGAAATGCGACGCAATACTGTATGTGTTAAGACTATTCACATCGGATTTCTCTCCACTGTAACAGTCGTATCAAATAAGGAGCGCAACCAACAATACACTTGCTTTACACGCGTCTCTAAGGTATTACATTGTTTATGCGATATTAAAGAGATGGTCCATCCAAAAATGTACCTTCTGTCATTAATTCCTCACCCTCAAGTTGTTTCAAACCTGTATGCATTTCTTGTTTTCTGTTGAACACAGCAGAAGATATTTTGAAGTATGTTGTTAACTAAACAGATTTGGTTCCCATTGACTTCCTCTGCATTATTTTTTTTGTCCATACAATGGACATCAATGGGAAACCCAAAATTGTTTAGTTACCAACAAAATATCTTCTTTTAAGTTCCACAGAAGGCAAAAGAAGAAAGTAATACAGGTTTGGAATGATATGAGGGTGATTGATGACAGAACTGTTATTTTTAGGTGAACTATCCCTTTAAGCACCAGTAAATGTAAATATAAGCTGGTAAAAACAAGGCAAATAGTTAAAAGATGGAAACGATTAAAAATAAAGGCAAGTTCAAACGTAGCAACAAAGAGTTAATAAATGACCAGGGATCAGACATTTTTGGAAGAAAAAAAAAAAACGAGGAAACGCCTTTCACCTGCGTTCGATGCTTTCTTCTGAATGCATGACTGGACTCGTTTCGGATGACCTCAACAATCACATATTCTATTCAAATGCAACAACTAAATATCATTCCAGATGATGAAAAGACCATCAGTTGCTATTGGTCCCCTGATCTACTTCCATCATGGACAATTTCTTCCTGTTAACCCCATTCAGATCCCTGCAGCCGTAGCTCCTTCAGGCTCTGTTCTGGAACTCGTCTCGTAGGTCAGAAGCTGCTGCGGATCCTTGAGGAACACCAAGAGAACTGTGATGTTATCACTGGATCCAGCAGCTTTAGCATGAGCCACCAGATTCTGGGCCACATCGTCCCCCGAGCCTCCGGTCTCCCTCAGAGCCTCCAGGACCAGCCCCGGGACATCCCCAGGCCGAACCACGTCAAAGAAGCCGTCACAAGCAAGCAGAATGTAATCTTCATGACCGTTCAGCTGGATCGAGGAGCAATCAGCTTTGTTAGAGATGTATGGCTTCTGATCAAAATCACCTGTTGAGGGTTAGAAAAAGAAATGACAATGTATTTTACTAACTTGCACTCAAAAAAAAAAGATAAATTTAGTCTATATTATTTTTTATATATTTATACTTTTTTATCTATTTACATATATATATATATATATATATATATATATATATATATATAGAGAGAGAGAGAGAGAGAGAGAGAGAGAAAAAAAACTGTATTACCCAATAAAATAATACTTTCATTTAATAATGTTACTAATTAATAAATTAATACTTTTATTCAGCAATGATGAATTAAATTGATCAAAATTGAGAGTAAAGACATTTATACTGTTAAAAAAATTTATTTTTCCATATAAATGCGGTTCTATTTCACCTTTCTATACATAAAACATCCGGAAAAAATAAGTTATGGTTTCCACAAAAAATATTAAGTTGCACAACTGTTTTCAACATTACTATTATGATTATGCTTCTTAACCACTAAATCAATACATTTTACAATACAATATAAAATATATCTCAATGATTTTCACTATATATCCTAATTTATGGATTTGCCCTGAATGACTTAAGTTTGTTTTTTTTATTAAATAGACTGTTAAATATGTAGAAATATATGTATCTAATTAAAAATAAATCAGAACGTATTTCTCACTACATGAACAAATAAGTTTTATGTTATTTCCACCAATTTAGCATCATAATAATCAGCAATATATACCTACATATATTTTA
Organism: Barbus barbus; assembly: GCF_936440315.1. Classification (NCBI taxonomy): domain Eukaryota; kingdom Metazoa; phylum Chordata; class Actinopteri; order Cypriniformes; family Cyprinidae; genus Barbus; species Barbus barbus. Next base: position 5,643,624 of record NC_136734.1, read on the forward strand.
TTAAGACAAGCAAGTAAGCTTCAGTGAACATTTTTGAGCAATGATGCAAATTAATTGTTGAATCTGAGTTTCTGAACTGAGTCATGAACATAAATCAAACTGACTAAATCTTTGCTACTGCAGTTTATATCAGAGATGCTATTATTAATATTCTATCTTATTAATGAGCAAATAAAAAGCACATTAAATTCAGTAAAATATTGACATTGCTGAATATTGAAATATCTTCTGAATATTCAGTTTATCACCCACCCACACTTGTAAATACTCAAGAATGTTGTTTTTTGGATTTGGTTGCAAGACATTCACCTATTGCTCTGGAAACGGCATAGGTCCCATTTACCCGCCAACAACCCATGAAAGCGATGCATCCACCCAGGTCCTCAATTCTTTTCTTCTCATCCTGCACAGAAACACAAGCACAAAAATTCAAGATACAGTCTGGTGGTTTCACAACAGCAAACCCCTATATTTAGCTAAATTCAAAGAATAATATGAGAATGATACGCCTCTTCAGACTGTTTGCATGCATTGCATCATTATTACTCTATCACTTAAGTATTTATTTTGCAAATCATGTGCAGAAACGCTGATCTTAAGTCAGTCGGTGCCTCTCTAAGGACCGTTCTGATGCTTTTGCCATTCAGTGGCTGTAGTAAGTATGCAGCAAACACTGCTAATATTGATTCAGCATGTGGTCAGCAGTCGCTTCCTCTGTCTCACATTTCAGCTGCTCACAGAGAACAGACGAGCATCTGATACGCTCTTGTGGTTCTGTCTCTATTGGTCAGCAGTGGCTTGTAGTGTGTCATACCTCTCTCTCAGGTTTGTGTGGGTCCATTAGGGTCACTGGTTCTCCCTGTCGAACCAGCACAGCTTGAGAGTCGCCCAGCCAGGAGACGGTCAGGCAATCAGAGGTCAGTAAGACCGCCACACCAGTGCTGCCGCTGCGCAGACGCTGAACAAGACCAAAACAAATGAAGGTATAGTTTGCCATCCTGTGGTCACTACGAGTGTGTCACGCTATTTGTTTAATAATTATGATTATGATCTCATTACTGTAATAAAGCAATTGTTATACTATTTTATATTAAAACAATACTGTGAGAAAATGTATTTTTAAATCAGAATGAACTAAAGTCAGTGAAAGCAATGCTACCACCATTTACAAAAACTAGGGCTTGATTCATTTAAATCTAACTACAATCAGTCAAATAATTCAAATCACAATTTCAATTTTATTGTCCTATTACTTTCAAAATTAACTACACTAAATTAAACAATGAATTCTATCATTTAAAAAAAATTATATTTTAAAAATTAATAATAATAATAATAATAAATTCTAATTCTATCAATATATTTTTGCAATGAGTGCTTCATTTCCATGTAAATATTTTCACACGCAACAACAAACAAAAAAACCTGTTGGGTCAAACATTTATTTACCAATTTATATTTAAATATTTAATAACTTTATTACTATTATGTTTAAATTAACTGCACTAAATGAATTACATAATATATCTCCATTAAAATATAATTAAATAATAGATTTCCATTAGAGTGTAAGTAAAACTTAATTCATCAAATATAATGTCAAATACATAATGTCAAATAATTTAGTACATAAATCACAAATCATTTTTAATTGTGCTATTGTGTTTAAAATTAATGGTACCAATCAAAATGATGAATTTAATAAAACTGTCAGATTTTAATAAAATAATTTTAACAGAATTTAATATTTTTATATTACAAAATAGTAAAATAATAAATAATTCACATTTTAACTAAATCTTTCAACAAGGGGTGCTTAACTGTTATCTGTTATGTCAATAATTTCACAATGCAAAAAAAAAACCACCCGTTTATATTTAAAATACTGCCCCATTTCATTTTACCATATAACGATACTTCATTCAACTAACTGAATTCGGTATAATTTAAGTCTTTTCAAAAGTAAAAAAAAAAAAAAAAAAAGAAAATTGTTTTATTGAGTGGTATCAACTGGTCCATACAAACTGCCAGGTGCATGTCAATTATTGTCAGTAAAATTAATTCTTGCTTACGTGCACTGACCGTGCCAGTGAAACAGAAAGGGCTTACTCATATCCGTACCTGTGGAGGCAGACAGACACATGCAGCAAACCTGCACTGTTTTCTTACCATGTATTCAACCACAGGGGGAAACATGGACTATATTTATCTGTATTTATTACAGCGTAGGAACATTCGATCCACATAACGGTTGCATCTTAAGAAGTGGGAGAGTTGTGAAAAGATTTCTTTCCATCGTGAATCTCCACAAAATGCACCAGCTTGACAAATAAGGGGAAATATAATATAACTCCTGAAACTGATTGTGCAGTTTTTCACTAGCAGATGCACTGATAAAACAAAAAAACCTGTTTAAAGGAAAACAAGTGTACACTGAAGAAAGCCATTATAAATATCAGCTTGCTGTATTTTGTATTTGCTAGTGCATATTTAAAAGTGGTTTTGCTGTTTCATTTATGTGTTGCACATACAAATCTGAGCTCACACTGAAAATCTGATATTTCTTTGTAAATTGTTTGAAACAAGAAATCCAAAAAATATAAAATCTTAAAAATATGAAACATTATGATATAAAAAAAGAGGAAATATCTAAGATATTTTTAAGATATTTAAGCAAATCTGTACTATTGAGCATGTTAACGCCTTCTAATTTTTTTTTACAATTAATTCAGGATTCAAACTAATATGCTAATGGTATAGTTTGTAATGAAAAAAAAAAATTTAAATAAAAAAAGTTGTACTTTCATTGGTTGTTCTTACCTCTCTCTTAGCTTTGATTTTGAACATGTCATCTGTTTGTGTGAAGGTGCTTTTGAAAGCTATGGCAGCATCGCTTTTTAGTGACTCCTGCTGGCTCAGGATGATATGCAGGTGAGTGGCAGCGTATGTGGCAGCGTCCACCCCTCCATGTCCATCAAACACAGCATAATACTCTCGATCTACACCATCCTGTAGAAAACAAACAGAAATCAGATTTATTCCTCAGAACCAATTATTCTAAAAAGTCTGTGCAGAAAAGTCAATAAAGACATCATCAAATACAAACTGACCATTGTATATTTTGTATATTATGTAATAGGGAAATATGCATATTCGGGAATGGGGTTGGTTAAATATCTACCCATGCATCCCAACAACAATGCAAGGCTTGAGCTGTGGCGGTCTTACCTGCAGTCCCAGAAGCTGGTTAAACTCTTTCAGGATAATGTGACGGTCCTCCATCTTCCTGCGAGTGTTTCGAATGGCGTGAACGGAGCAGCTGTGTGTCCGTGATGAGGACGACCCAGGACTGGGCAGCTGTTTCTGCCAGGCCAAACACACCTCTCTCAATTTATTAATAAAGAGGCGCTGCAATGGCTCAGACTGCAACACTGCAGAGTCACACAGACACACAAACACACTCATCATGATGCTACAGAGTTTAAACAGAGGTTCATAGAAACCACACCTTTAGACTGAAATCACGTAAAAAAAATCAATAAACCAAGCATGAACTGGTACTTTTTCCCAGGAGAGAGAAGTTGTCAAACATAATGTAAAATCTGTCAAATCTTCATGTGCTACTTTTGTTTGAACTCTAGAGGGCAGTGATGCAACTCAGAGCATTACATTGTCATTGTAAATTCCTTATATTTATTCATTAACTTTGATGAGTATTGTCAGCCTATTAGTCACATATTTAGATATAGTAAAGCAATTTTGGGGGGATTTTTAAAATTATTTTCTAACAACAAATTTATATTAAGACCACAAGAGAAAAAAAGATGGAAAAATAATTAGCATTTCAGTTTTCAGACATTAAGATTTTTTTCTATATATATATATATATATATATATATATATATATATATATATATATATATATATATTTTAGTGCTGTCAAATGATTAATCGCATCCAAAAAAAAAAAGTTGTTTACATAATATATATATGTGTGCTGTGTTTATTTATTATGTATATATAAATACACACACATATATATTTTGAAAATATTTACATGTATATATTTATTTTCTTATGTTTTATATTATATATAAATATATTGAACATATAAACAACATATTTTTCTTATATATGCATGCATGTGTTTGTATTTATATATACATAAGAAATATACACATTATACACACATATATTATGTAAACAAAAACTTTTATTTTGGATGCAATTAATCATTTGACAGCACTGATATATTTATTTATTTGATATATTTCTCAGTTTCTTGGTATTGTATTGCTGTTGTCTTTATAATCTGACTCTATTATTTGTTCAACTTATTAACTTGTATTAAAAAGAGATCAATTTAAATGTGACAATAACTCTAAATTTCACAAACAGAAAAGGACAAGAACCAAATCAAGTGAATCACTCACAAACAACTTCCTGTTCATCCTCTGGTTGCTGTTCAGGATCGTTGGGGCAGTAGTGAGGTGAAAGGTCATCTTTAAGCAATTCAGTGACAGCAGCATTGCACATCTCTGCACCCAGCCAGGATGGGGCATTTCTAAAAAAAAATAAACATCTCACATATATCAACAGTGTGACAACACACACGCTCAAGTGAACTTGCACTATCATCCAAAATTTGGGGTCGTAAAATTTTGTAATGTTTTTGAAAGAAAATTCTTATGCTCACCAAGGCTGTATTTATTTGATCAAAAATACAGTACAACAGTAATAATATGGTGAAATATTATTACAATTTAAAATAACCGTTTTCTATTTGAATGCATTTTAAATGTAATTTATTCCTGTGATGCAAAGCTGAATTTTCAGAATCAGTCCTCCAGTCTTCAATGTCACAAGATCATTCAGAAATCATTTGAATATGCTGATTTGCTGCTCAAGAAACATGTCTTATTTCAAATAGAATTCTTTTATAATATTATAAATGATTTACTGTCACTTTTGATCAATTTAATGCACCCTTGCTAAATAAAAGTATTAATTTCTTTAAAAAAATAAAAAAACTTACTGACCAAAAAATTTTGAATGATAGTCTACATAGAGTGTGTACAAAATGTGTTGACTAGAAATTAAATGAATTTACTCCGATATGATTTTTCTTTAGATCCCACTCGTGCATTCTCACACAGCGTGGTGTAAAAGCACATCTTGCACTAGTGATTTGCTCTGTTTTTAGATTAGATTTAGCACTTTGCCTGCTGGAGCAACAAATGGCAAATGGCCCGACCACCCACTCATAACAACACGTCTATTTAAGAGAAGCATTCGGCTGCGTGAGATCTTATCTAATGACATAACAGCAAGATGTCGGAAATTACAAGAGCTGCGGTAACGTCAAGCACATCTGACCTATATCAAGACACAAAAAGGGTTAAACCTGACAAATCTGCACTGTGCAGACATCTGAATGCAGCACAGCTTCCAACAAAGAGGAAATGAAGTCTAAATGTCAGGAAGTGGGTATAACAATAGTGATTCCACTGACAGGAAGTCTGCCCTGCGTCAGGGGAGAGAGAGAAAAGCATACAGAAAGAGATAAAACTCCATTGTAAATTTAAACTTTAAAACTTCTGCACCATCGCTTTCACTTAACGCTTGGATTGCCACTGATAGTGTGCTGGGAAAAAAGCACCAAATCTCTTAATCAGCTCATGCATAGTGAAACGTGCTGACCTGGTGCAAATACTGTCAGGAAAACAGATCATACCAGACGGAGAGCGAGAGAAAGCAAATGGGAGAGAGAGACAGGAATGAGAGGAATGAGAGAACGTGTCGTGTGAAGTGAAGTGTGTCGCACTTGTGGGCCTTTTTTAAAAAATGTACAAAGTAAATGGGCATGCAAACACAACTATAAAACTGTATCTATAGCTGAGAAAGAAGAGCATGTCATCCAACAGCAAACATAAACACAAATCATCCTCTCATCCACGAAAACTTTGATCAGGGGTTTTCAAACTGGCAACCAGGGAACCCCCAGGGGCCAACAAGGGCCCATGGAAAAGCTTAGCGAAAAATAGTGGAAAATAAAATCTAAATTGAATAAATAATAACACATAAGACCTACCTAACTCAATAAATTACTTGATTCAAATAAAAAAAAATTAAAATATGATTACAATAAATAAAAATGTGGGAACCTCTAGGGGTTTACAAGGAAGTTGTGGGGGTATCCGTGGAAAACTTTAGAGAAAAACATATTATATATTGAAATAAATAAACAATAAAACACAAGACCCAAGTAAATAAATCAATAAATGATTAAAATAATAAAATAATTTAAGAAAAATAATAAAAGAATCCTCAAAGGCCTGGAACAGAGTGTTAGAGGGTCTGTTAAAAAGATTAGAGGAAAAAAAAAGAAAAACAATAAATAAAAAAGATCTAACTAAATACATAAAATATTATTTTTAAATAATTAAAATAACAATATATTAATAAATAATAATAGCAATATAATATTATAATTATAATAGTATTTTAATAAATAACACATAACAGTAAAGTAGTGAATATAATTTATTTCCAAATATTATTTTATACACATTTATATTATAAATTTCTCAATATAAATTAAGCCTTTATATATTAAAGCGCATAGCTGTCTTTTAAATCATAGAATGAGGGTCCCTTACTCGAGGATGATCATATATGGGGGTCTGTGGCACCTGAAAGATTGAAAACCCCTGACCTACATGATATGCACACAACAAACCTGGCTGAGAGCAGTCGCAGGCCCAGATCCAGACTCTCTCCCTTCACCTCCTGCATAGTGACTTTGCGGCTAAGTGTACTGACGGGAAGCGGGTCCTCTGTGCCAAGCGGGTTTGGAAACTCCTCCAGAAACCTCTCAAGAAACTTCCCAGCGTCGCCTTGCTCCGTGCAACTCATTCTGAGTGTGGATTTGCAACCTTTTGTTCAAAGCAACCTTGGATGCAAAGTTCAGGTATGAATCTACACAACAACAACAACAACAAAATTATAAATATATAAATTAATAAACACAACCATCTTCACCAGAACCTGTCTGTGTCATAAATGTTATTTGCCTCTATCAGTTTAAAGTAAATATGTTGCTAAGGTTACAGTACAACAGAGTATAATATATCATATTTAGACATAATAAATTATTGATATATAAACTTTTCTAGGCTTTGTGTTTAGGTTGATAAAATAATCCATGCAAAATAGAATGTTAAAGTGTTGGCCAATCAGAACACTCGGAGGCGGCCCGCTGTCAACATCAACCAATCATGTGCGCTTGGGGCGGGGCTAAGGAGAGGGTTTTTTTTAAGTTTACGCTTTATGATTATTTATAACAAAAGAAAGCGTATGTATTGTGATACCACGTTTTATCTGTAAAAATGTGACAAGTCATACTCTTCCGATTTTTAGATGGCAAACTACAAATACAGAATGCATCTAGTACACTAAATCTACAGATGTCTACGCAAATTTCGCAAAACTGAACTTCTTTCTAACCGCAGTGTATTGCATAAAAGAACATTTGGTTTAATGCATGACTACAAGGATTCATGGTGTAACTTCTGCATGACACCTTACGAGACTGTCGCCATTTGAAAGCAGCACAGCCGGGCCTTGGACTACATGTAGCAACTGATTAGTTTAATTAACAGTATAAAAGAGAACACAGTCGTGCGTAAACGTGCAGTATATACCTTTGAGGATGGTTGGCGTTGCTTTATGCTCCGACACTCCCTTTTTTTCCTGATGAGTGCGGTTTGAAGTGCTCGTGCATGAACGCACGCCCTTTCAGGCGCTACACAACAAAAGCCAGTCGATCTGCGGAAGTCGCTGTGACAGACAGGAAGTACAAACACAGCGATACACAAGCGACAAGGATGAACGTGAATATATTTGTCAGAACGGGATGAAGACACTCCGTGTGGTTGTCAGATCGTTTTGTCTGTGTGGGCGGTGACAGACCGAGCTTATGAATATTAATACATTCCTTTCAGCGTGCTAACCAATGAGCGCCCAGTCATTCATCTAAACTAATTAATATTCATAAGCCAAGGTTCTACTTCTTAATATGGAAATAAATGAGGCGGTGATTTCTGTAGTGACAAGGAATCATTTTTCATTATTTTTTCCAATATATATGCAAAGATCCTTTAGATGGACAACGTTAAAAACGTTATTCAAACATATTCTTAAACATGATAGTGATAGACAAATGGCTTCTTTTCTTTTCTTTCTTATTAAACTCAAACTTTTTATTTTTATATTTTTATTTAACTTTTTTAAATTTTCTTAACATTGTATAATGTTGTTGATTATATTCTGAATGAACATTGATCTTAATATTATGTTTCTTATTAAATGCATTTATGTTAAATACAGTAAATACAGCAAATATATAAATTAAGCAAATACAGAAATGTAAATCTAAAATATAGAGCAACTTGGTAAAATGTGCAACTAAAAATCTGAAGAATGCTCTTGTTGTGGTACCATGTCCAAAAAACATACTGATACCATAGCCTGTTTGTTTTATTTTCATTTTATTGTTACTAACTTTATGAATTATTTTGTCAATGTATATATATATACAGTGCCCTCAAAAGTATTGGAACAGTAAAGACAAAATTGCTCTGTTGGCTGTGGAGTCAAGACATTTACAAATATGATTAAAAGATGAATATGAGACAAAACTACAGAATGTCACATTTTATTATTGCGTGATTCAACACATAGATGTTTTACCAGCTAAGAAGTTCAGCACTTTTAGAGTTCATCCCTCTATCTGATGTGAGCATAAGTATTGGAACAGTTGCCTCACAGGTCTTTCTAAGTGATCAGCTGTGTCCTGTTGAATTAATTCTTCAGATATTAAAAGCAGGGAATGTGTCGTATCAGTTATATCCATTATTTCTGCATTCTGAATCTTGCATTCGATGATGACACACACCAGGATGAAGATGATGGAGCTGACTTTGAGAGAAAAGCAAGCAATTTGGATGCTAAAAGAAAAGAGAGTCAATTAGAGCTATAGAAAAAACAAAGGGCATGGAGAAATCAAGAGTTTGGAAACCACCAGCGACACCAGCAACCAACAACTACCCGATCGGCTGAGAAAACAACAGTAGTTGATGACAGACAAATCCTAAAACACTAAACACATTTTGTTTTGTTTTTTCAAATGGTGCATTAAATATATAGGCATAAACTCCAAAAAAAAACAAAAAAAAACAGACAAGAGACAACAAAGACTTTATTAAACTAAAAGTTTATTGCCATTTTCATCTTTTCAGCTTGCACTTTAAGCCTTATTAAGCTGTCTTTGATTTTCTTCTGCAAGACTAATTAACATTCTATACAAAATATGCTGCCAGGGCTGCCATTTTATCTTTAGGCTTTTTAGGATTCCCTCTCCCCACAGGCCTCCTCCCTCTTCCCTTCCCTCTCCCTCTGCGGGCTCCTCCGGCCCGGTGCATGGGATGCCGCATGGTCGCATGTTTCAGCTCCACCAGATCCTGGAACACAGGGTCGCAAAACACACAGCCAGTGTGCTGCGTTTCACCATCAGGCAACGGCGAGCGTGTCTTGTTGAAGTCCACTATGACCAGGGAGGCTTCGCAGGAATCACAGCTGTCCTGGGACACCTGCACTTTATGGGCGTGCTCGAAGAAATGCACCACCACGTTGCATTTGTTGCAAGCCATGCGCCACTTTGGACCAGAGGTGGGGTCGAAGACCAGGACGCCCGTCTCACATTCAACGCACTGGCCGATGCCAAGAGAGTTGAGGGAGTGCTGACAGGAAGGGTGGGTGCACTCATTACAGCCCATGCCTGACCGAAATAGAAAGAGAAATGACATAATAAGGGCTATTCTTCAAGTAGGAGAACTTTTACACTTCTTTTCATGTTTTTAAGCATTTTTTCCTTTTTCATTTGCCAGAATGTCAGAATCCCCCACCCAGTCTTTTTAACTGCGCCTCTATAATAAATTTCTAAAGAGCCTACAATTTTTCTAAGTATATTTTGTATTTTATATATTTATTTTAAATGGACTACTGTTCAAAAGTTTGGGGTCATTAAGATGTTTTAATGTTTTTGAAAGAAGCTCACCAAGGCTGCATTTACTTGATTTATTAAAAAAAAACTAAAAACTGTAAAACCAGTAATACTGTGAGATATTACAAATTAAAAGAGCGGTTTTATATTCTATTGTAATATATTTTCAATGTAATTTATTCCTGTGATGCAAAGCTGAATTTCCAGCATCATTACTCCAGTCTTCAGTGTCACATGATCCTTCAGAAATCATTCTAATATGCTGATTTGCTGCTCAAGAAATATTTCTTATTATAATCCATGTTGAAGTCTTTACTATCACTTTTGATCAATTTATAACATCATTATTTATTCTGTCAAAAACTAATTTTACTGACTCCAAACTTTTGAATGGTAGTGTATAATGTAGTATATAATATTTTTAATTATATAAAATGTATTTAATATTTAAATTAAATACATTAATTATTTTAATAACAATAATTGGAAACAGAATTTTGTAAAAACAAGTGTGTAATTTAATAATAATATAAAAACTAAACATTTTATATTATTAAATATAAAATATTTTTTTAATTATTTAAATCATATTCAATAACTACATTTGATTTCTTTTCATTTTCATAAACTTGAAAGATGGTTTATCCAACCTTTAAAAAATAATAATAATAAAAATTTAATCCAAAGGTTGAACAAGGGCATAATCAGATCTCTCATTACTGGATATGTGGGGAAAAAAATTCAATACATAAAGCACAGTTTGAAAGAAACCTAATTGAAGAATCACTTTAAAACAAGTTGATTTGAGAATCAAAGCTTTCCAGTCACACCTTTCTTCATGTCTCTGAAGGGAGGGTTGCTGAAGCAGTATGGACACACAGGGTAACTTTTGCCACGAGACCCCGAGGTCCACAGCACCAGCTCAAACTCATCCAGGGGACACTTCAGCTCCTTGTACAGCTTAATGGCTCCATTTTGAGGCAAACTGTAGGTCTCGTCACAGTGAGAGCAGTGCAGGCGACTGGGCTTGGCCTGGGGGTGATTAAAAAGACAGTTACTTTATATCTGACACTACACCATCATAAAGCTGTAAAAAGCAATCTGGGTATCATCTGACTCAACTTTTTGCAGTTGTAGAATACGTTTTATGTGCATTTATTGGAACATAATAGTTAATACTTATGAAAATATATTTGAATAACTATTATTTTTAATAGTATAATGCTTCTACGTGTTAAAATTCATAACTGAAAAATATATTGATGGTGGAAAACACCAGCATTTTCTGAATTAACTTCATTTTCCACATATTTTACCATCTAAAGTGAAGAAGTAACAGTAAAGACCTCTATACTGTGGCTGGACTTCACTTAAGAAAATCAGCATTAATCTCCCTTACGCAAGCGGTGGACATTGAAGCCCATTTAACAGGGACATTAGACCAAGAGCCCAGAGTCTAATTTGAATGTTGAGGGACACTGATGAATAATTTGTGAGTTATTCCACATTCAGATGGACACAGGACAACATTTAGGTAAAATGCTTCCTTGTCGAAGGTCATTTTCAGGTGCTAGAGAGATGAGAGGCTGCCTAAAAGCCCAAAGTGCATCAGTAATGAACCACGTGATTTACAGCAACATGACCATTCGGATGGTAATTAGGATCAAAGTTAGTGTGCATATGCTCTGGGATCCCCATTCAAATATCAAACGACTCATCAAAAACTTTAGCTGCATTACTCACTGCGAATAATCAACATCATTTCCTCTCAACTTGAAGTCAGGTGTTTAAAAACTGTATTTTTGATGTACAAAGCATTGTGGGTATATGTGCACTATATACACAGTACTCGGGTCAGTAAGATTTCTTTAAAGAAATTAATACTTTTATTCAGAAAGGATACATTAAATTGATCAAAAGCGACAGTAAAGACATTTATTATGTTAGCGTTTCATATAAATGTTGTTTGTTTAAGCTTTCTTTTCATTACAAAAATACTGAAATAAAATAAAATGCATCACAGTTTCCACAAAAATATTAAGCAGCACAACTGTTTTCAACACTGATAATATTAAATGTTTCTTGAGCAGCAAATCAGCATATTAGAACGATTTCTGAAGGATCATGTGACACTGAAGACTGGAGTAATGATGCTAAAAATTCAGCTTTTTTTATTACATTTAAACAAAATTAAAATAGAAAGGTTATTTTAAATTGTAATAATATTTCACAAACTTACTGTTTTATTGCATTTTTAATCAAATAAATGCAGCTTTTAAAGAGCCTTTTTACAAAAAGATTTTTTTTTAAATCCAACCCCAAAACAAAAATCTGTTTTCATAGTACACTGAACTCAGATCTGAACTACAGATCATAGCATGTTCAGACTTACAGTAATTCTTTTTTTTTTTTTGCTGTTTTCTTTGTCAACATTGACCTTTAGTTTGAACTGATGACAGTACGATTAGAAGGAGGAATGTTAGATATTTAACCAAACACGCTTGTCTCGAAATGGTCCAAAGTTCAGTTCTGCACAGCACTCAAGTAAAATGATTGCAACACCATGTCTGGGGCTTTGATCCATGACCCTGATCCTACCATTAACTCCTGATTTTGAGACATCACAGAGGGCTTTGACCTTCTTATTACACACCAAGAACTTTGACCTCTTAACTACCACTTCCCCTGGGCTACTATTAAACATTATACTCTAAACACATTCCTCAAGGCTGCATTTATATGATAAACAATACAGTAAAAAGAGTAACATTGTGAAAAAAAGAAAGCAAGAAGGCAGTATGAGTAAGAAGTCAATCTGAGTCGTTACAGACCTGGATGTACTTCATGAAGCGATGGCATTTGCCACAGCGCGAGAGAGGTTTCCCAGTAGCAGCGATGGGGGAAAAGGACACTTCCATCAGCTCATCCATGCCTGCAAAAAACATTCCGAGCAGGATTTAAGAGTCAATAATTAATAAAAACAAAGTAATACACATTCCTCTGGTTTCACAGACCAGGCTTAAGCCTAGTCCTAGACTAAAATGTAAATCTGAGCTGTTTCAACTGAAAGAAACTTGCACTGACTGATCATAAAACATGTCAGTGCCTTTGTTTTGTCTTCAGATGCACACCAGTAATGCTTTTTTCTAAGGCATGTTTATAAAAATGACTTAAATGTCCTAATTAAACTATGGCCTAATCTTGGTTTAGGCTAAACCCTGTCTATGACACTGGGCCATTGATTAGTAGTGTTAAAACAACATCTCTAATGCCAAAATTACACTGCAAAGGTGGCACAGAAGCACATCTGATATGTTCAATGCTGCTCAGAAGAGATCAATGCATTTACACAGCAATTACAACTGTATACTTTGATACTCTGGGCTGAGGTGGGTCTGACCAGGCATAATTTAGTCTGACTTTTATGCAGCAATCAAATAAACATGGAGTTTATCTGAGAACGTTCTAAAATTTATAAATATGGTACAGAGATGCAGCAATAAACTAATTCTTTGCATAGATTCATTGTAGGACATAACCTGCAATGGAGTCCACAAAGTAGTGAAACTTCCTCTTGAAGATGTCCAGAGTGTGCTGTAAGACCTGTTGGAAGTTTGCCTTTCCTAAAGATATCAGATTTAGCTGTTTTTCCACAGCACTGCGGATTGTGGGCAGCACCAAATCTGCATCTAACACACAAAAAGATAAGTTTAACAAATGAGTAGTGCGCACAACAGCTAATTACCTGAGGTTCAAATGTTTTTCCTTACCAATCTTATAGTAACCGTGAACCAGAACAATCCCCAGGTTGGTAGGTTTGAGTTTGCGGCCACTTTCAACCGTCACATAGTTTCTCTGGCAGACATTGTTAATGTGGACAGGGATGCTGGCATCCGTGCCTAGTGACAGAATCATTTGTTAATGCAGTCCACATAATAATAACGGTTACGATTTTTTTTAAAAAAGGTCTGCAATTAAATGTTTCTAAAAGAAAAAATAGTTCACTTTTCTCTGAGTACATTATAAACCAAACTAACTTGTAAATTTTTAAAATACTTTGTTAAAAATTAATACATTTACTAGGCAAAGATGCATTAGATTTTTAAACAGTGGCAGCACAACTGCTTTCAACACTGATAATAAGAAATATTTCTTGAGAAGCAACTTCTAAAGGATCATGTGACACTGAGACTACAGCAATGGCTGCTGAAAATTCAGCTTTGCTTCACAGGAATAAATTATATTTTCAAATATATACTTTAAACTGTAATAATATTTCACAATATAATAGTTATACTGTATTTTGGATTAAATAAACGCATCCTTGGTGAGCATAAGAGACATATTTCAAAAATTGTAAATGGCATATGTATTCATTGATGCACTAAATCTTGTATCAACATTTCAAATATTAATCCAAATAAAATATGAAATGTTAAAATAGTCCTTATATCTATTAGCATATAATGAATAATGATGAAACACTTTTCATAAATCATTGTGCTGTGAATTCTGCATGCTTTTGTAATTAATTTTGCAGTACTGGATCCAGAAGGTAACAACAATGGTGAACAAACATTGTGAACAAACACATTGTAGGTGCACATCAGGGATAAAATGTATAAAATTTACTCTCTTCTGTGAACTGCTTTTCTGAAGAATCTGTTAAGGTTGTCAGCACTAATAAAACAGATCGTACCGATGCCGTGTTTCTCCATGAGTGTGATGAGCTCGGCCTCAGTCAGGTAGTCTGGTGGATTGGTCTGTTTCTCCAGTAGTTTGATCTCATCCACTGTAAATACGTCTCCTCTCTCACACACCGGCAAGGCCTCTTCCAGTGGAATACCCTGCCAGGGCATCACCTCAGTGTAACCTGTTTGCAAGAAATATTAATAAGCATCATCTCTCCACTAGAATATAATTTGAAAATGGCAAATGTAAAAAACATTAATTAAAGCGATAGGCTCACCCAAAAATGAAAATTCTGTCATCATTTACTCACCCTCAAGTAGCTCCAAACCTGTATGAATTTCTAAGAAAGATATTTTGAAGAAAGTTTGTAACCAGGCTGTTTTGGGGCACCATTGACTTCCATAGTAGGAACAAAAAAATACTATGGAAGTCAATGGTGCCCCAGAACTGCTCTGTTTCCCACATTCTTCAGAATATCTTCCTTTGTGTTCAGCAGAACAAAGACATTCATACAGGTTTGGAACTAATTGAAGGTGAGTAAATGGTGACAGAATTGTCATTTTTGGGTGAACTATCCCTTTAAACTCATCAGATTGCTCGTACCAGCAGAGATGAGTGTCTTCCCGCTGCACGTGAAGCTCTCTGTGGCGATGCTGAAGGAAATGGTGGTCTGCAGGTATTTGCAGTCAGGGCTGACTGTCGCGATGAAGTGCCGTGTGATGTAATCATACAGACGCCAACCATCGCTGCCTGCAGAGATAAAAAGATATTTGACATTTTATAGCTCTGTTGTCTTAGCTCTGACTTCAGGGGCCGGTTGCATAAACTGTTTAGACTAGTCTTAAAAAGTTAGTCACCTATTTTTTTTGTTCAAGACTGGTCATAACTTTTTTTATTTAGTTATGAAATGGTAGATTGGTCTTATTTGTATTGGAAAAGTAAGACTGATTACCCCTTGGCAGCTACTAGTTGGTTAAACTAGTTCTTAAGACACAGTCTTAACATGGTGACTAAGTTGATGCAACTGGCCCCAGATCAGTTAAGATTAGATTCTAGAGTTAGGATGTTCCTGCAATATGGCCTCTGAACTGAATTTCATTGACTGTACCGTTCCAAATTTGTTTTGATGTCTTAAAATAATCCATGTGACATCAGTGGTTCAACCGTACGTCTGTGATACTCTCCAAAATGGTGCTACAGGGTGACGCGGAGGACACAAATTGTTAAATAAAGTCAGCATTTTTGTTTTCTTCGCGCACAAAAAGTATTCTTGTAGCTTCATAAAAATTATGGTTGAACCACTGATGTCACGTGGATTATTTTAATGATCTCCTTGCTACGTTTCTGAGTCTTGATCGTGTTAGGTTCCTTGCTGTCTATGGGAGGATCAGAGAGCTCCCGGAATTCATCAAAAATATCTTAATTTGTGTTCTGAAGATGAATGAAGGTCTTACCGGTTTGGAACGATGTAAGAGTGAGTAATGAATGACAAAATTTTTATTTTTGGGTGAACTAACCCTTTAAGCTCACATTTAAAATTATTAACAGGATCAAGCATCTTGTCCTGAAATGTCAGATTTGGATCATAGTATGACCTGGGTGTTTTCTAGAATATCTCTGCGCTAGACATTTCAATATCAAAAATGTAAATGTGAAAATACACAGTCGTACCCAGCTCGCTCTCAGAGGCGGCTCTCATAGGTGTGATTGGCGGATGGTCTCCTGCATCCGCTCCCTTTCTTGGCCTGTTAATGCCCTCAGAGAGCAGGGCTTTTACCTGTATACACACAAACACACACACAATATTAATCGCTTTACATTATTTTTGTGGCATATCAGGATTAAATATATAGGCTATGTACTGTATATTATAATACTAAATATTATACAAAATAAAGCAATTAAACTTCCTACAAAAATACAATAACACCAACATCAAATATGTTGATTTAATATATTATAAAATATTAATCATTAAAGAGCATATTAATTCATTAATGAGCATCTTAAGTGATCTCTTCGAAGGGGGGAGGAAAGGGCTATTGCTTACCATTTCACCCCAGAAGGAGCTGTTGGCCTGCTGTTTGAGGGTGCCCTTCAGGTCAAAGTTTTCAGGGTAATGTGTGGTCTCTGTGCGAGGGTAGCTGATATAGCCCTGTGTGTACAGACGCTCTGCTATCTGCATAGTATGCTGGGGAGCCATTCCTGAGAAATACACAGATAAAATCATATATACACTGCAGTTTAAAACTTTGAGGTCAGTAAGATTTTGGTTTCCTCTGTCAGCATATTAGAATGATTTCTGAAGGATCATGTGACATTGAAGACTTGAGTAATGATGCTGAAAATTCAGAAATAAATGACATTTTACAATATATTACAACAGAAAACAGTTATTTTAAGTTGCAATAATATTTCACAATATTACAGTACCATATTTTTAATTAAATAAACGCAGCCTTAGTAAGCAGAAGAGACTTCTTTTAAAAACATTTTTAATAAATCTTACTAACCCCAAACCTTTGAATGGTAGTGTGAGTTAACTATTTTAAGTCTGATTATTTTTATGTAAATAATACTTCAATACTACAAAATAACAGTAGTCATTTGCCAAAAGTGACGTTATTAGAGTGAATTAAGTTCTAGACCGCATAATATAAGTTCAATCATGGCATGACTGGTCATTAGATTTCACAAGTAATTGGTTTTATTGTCTCCCCTCTTTCTTTCTTTCCTCATTAAAACCCTATTTATTATTCTTTTGATTTATGAATTCACATTTAATATCACAAGGAAAGCTGCCCACCCAAAGCAGAGCTGGCCACTTTTAACATCTCCACTGTATTCAGTGCCTGGGGTCTCTGCTTGGCTTTCTCTTTCTTAGACACCGAGTCAACCTGCAAGAAAAGACACATTGTATCTCATGCAGTTTCACATTTAGCATCACTAAAATATGAAATGACACAATCATAACAACTGAGATACAAATACATACTTTAGCCTCCTTAGCAGTCTTTGCCATGTTAACAAACATCTGACCAACGTCACGGTCAAATACTCGCACACGGTCCCAGTCCAAGGTGAGTGGACTGTCCTTGCCTTTAAAAACCTGTGCGCACAAAAAAAGGAAAATGCAGAAAAGAAGCAAGTATGCAATGAGAAATGATATAGCTGTTCTGTAAAAGAATTGGATTTTGAAAACTGGGTTTTGTATTTTGAGCAGAACTGACCTTTGCCTGTATAACCCAGTATGCTTCAGGTTTGAAGGACTGGATCTTGTCATGCCGTTCCACACAGAATCCCAGTGTGGGAGTCTGACAGGGACCAAACGAGATCAATGAGGAGTCCAAATTCCCATATTTCCCCTGGAAGTATTTAGTCTGGAAACTAAAAATAATGATTATGTGTGATGAACAACTTAAAATAGTTTGACCTATGCACTACTGTTCAAACGTTTGTAGTCAGTAAAAAGGTTAATTTTTCTGAAAGAAATTAAAACTTTTATTCAGTAAAGATGCATTATTTTAATAAAAAGTGACTGAATACATTTATATTGTTACAAAATATTTTTATTTCAAATAAATGCTGGTTTTTGATCTTTGTATTCAACAAAGAATCCTAAAAAAAATATATCACAGTTTCCACAAAAAATATTAAGCAGCATAACTGTTTTGTTGTTAATAAGAAATGTATCTTGAGCATCAAATGACCATATTAAAATGATTTCTGAAAGATCATGTGACACTGAAAACTACAGAAAATTCAGCTTTACAATCACTGGAATTTTGTTTATATATTTTACAATGTATTAAAATAAAAAACTTCTTTTGAGTTTAAATAATTTTACAATATTACAGTTATTATATTTCTAATCAAATAAATGCAGCCTTGATAAGCATAAGAAACGTTTGTCAAAAACATTTAAAAAATCTTACCAACCCCAATTTTTTCAACAGTCACGTGTATTGCAAAAAAAACTGTATTGTAATGGTATATAAAAATAAAGAAAGAAATCAAAGCAGGTCTGTTCTACCCAGATGACCTTTTTCATACCGTGTGAAAGCACAGCCGATCCTGAGGTCCAGTTCCTGACGAGCATCTACAGACAGAGCCTCATTCCTGTTGGGTTCTCCAAGTCGGTTCATGGCGTTACAAATATCCGTGTCTGTGATGGAGCTGAACTTTGCTCGATACACGGTACGATCATTACCGTAAGGCTTATTCATCACCGGCTGAATGGCATCCAACACCTGAGATGGTACAACACAAACAAATCAAGAAAATGCACACTCAAAAAACTGGACTGAACACCTCAGGCCCAGTTATATGGACAATCAAAAAGTTGTATTTTCTTTCAATAGATTCAGACTCACCTCAAAACATATGTTCTCTCCTTCTTTATCACAATCCAACCACAGCACAACATAGTCACAACCTTTTGCTTCAACCTGTCAATAAACAGCAACTTTGTTATTTAAAGATTTATGGAAATATGTTAAGACTTAATTGTTAAAGTATTGTTATTAAATTTACTATAGTATTATTACATTCTATAATATTTATAGAATAAAAATGATAAATACTTTGACAGGCTATATAGTTTGTCTAAATGTTAATTATTTTAGACAATAGATACACCATAATCAGTGTCACCTGAAGGAATTTGACCATATTTAGTTTGGGGTTTGCTTCTTTCTTTTCAGTCGGAGCTTTACTGAACAACTCAGCTGGATCAACTTTATCCCAGTTGTTATACTTTCCTGCAAAACATTAAGGATAGGGAATAATACAAGTCAAGTTTACATTGTCTTGCACATACGCTACCAGTCAAAAGTTTTTGAACAGTAAGCTTTTTAATGTTTTTTAAAGAAGTCTCTTCTGCTCACCAAGCCTTATTTAATCAAAGTACAGCAAAAACAGTAAAATTTTGAAATATTTTTACTATTTAAAATAACTCTTCTCTATTAGAATATATTTTAAAATGTATTTTTTTCCTGTGATTTCAAAGCTAAAGTTTTACCATCATTCCTCCAATCACATGGTCCTTCAGAAATCATTCTAATATTCAGAGTTGCTGCTCAAAAACAATTTGTTGTTATTATCATGTTGAAAACAGCCAAGTGAAATTTTTTCAGGTTCCTTTGATGAATAGAAAGTTCAGAAGGACAGCAATAGAAAAAATGGAAAGCTTTTGTAACATTATAAATGTCTTTATCATCACTTTTGATCAATTTAAAACATCCTTGCTTACCCCCCTCCCCCCCAAAATAAAAAATTATTATTATATATATATATATATATATATATATATATATATATATATATATATATATATATATATATATATATATACACACTTACATACATACATACATATACACTGACTCCAGGCTTTTGAATGGTATAATTTATAATGTTATTTTCTTTTTATTAAGCTTTTTATTTCAGATAAATGCTGATCTTTGGATCTTTCCATTCATCAAAGAATCCTGAAAAAATTTACTCAACTGTTTTAAATATTGATAATAATAATAATAATAATAATAAATATTTCTTGAGCAGCAAATCAGCATATTAGAATGATTTCTGAAGTATCATGTGACACTGAAGACTGGAGTAATGATGCTGAAAATGTAGTTTTGATCACAGAAATAAATTACATTTTAAAATATATTCCAATAGAAAGAAGTTATTAGTAAAAACATCTCACAATATTACTGCTTTTGCTGTATTTTGGATCAAATAAATGCAGGCTTGGTGAGCAGAAGAAAATTCTTTAAAAAACATTAAAAAAAATCTTACTGTTGAAAAACTTTTGACTGTTAGTGTACAGTTACAGATTTTGCTTGTATTTTAAAAGCAGTACTACTTGAAGACAAAATACTTGCCGATGAAGTCCAGACTCATGACATGTCCACACACTGACGTCATCTTGAACCTCACATTTTGGCCCATGAAGCTTCCTGTGTACTCATGGACTGAACACGCTCCATTCAGGCCTTTTCGGGTTGAACAGCTACCTGTAAGTGAAAGGCAATAAAAAGAAATGTTTAAAGACCTCATACATTTCTTATAATTTCATGTCCTTCAAAACTTGTTTGCATTTCTTTCTTTGGTTCCTGGTCCCATTCACTTCCATAGTATGAACAAAAAAATACTATAGAATTCATTGCGACCCAACTCTTTTCAGTTACCATCACTCTTTAAAATATCTTCCTTTGTGTTCAACAGAAGAAAGAAAAGCATACAGGTTTGGAATGACATAAGAGTGACAGAGTTTTCACTTTTGGGTAAACAATCCCATTAACTAGAACAAAATTAAAAACAGAAGTATTTTAATATAAAAATCATGCAAACATAAGCTTACACTGACACCACAATAATTGCATTCAGATGAGGCTTCGAATGCACACTGTTTGTTATTCATCTGCCTAGAACCATGTCAATGTCTGCAGAAGTAACTAACATGACCATGTAAGCTTGACGACTAAAGCGCTCCTTCAGAAATTTGATGGTGGGTGGACATTGACAAATCGGCAGGCTAAAAGCAGTCTAATTGGTGCTGGCATTGAGCGATCCATCATAAAGTAAAATGAGAGAGAGAAGAGCTGATTATGCATCATTCCTTTCATTCATTCTTTTCTATTTTGTGCCCTACCAGAGTTAAACCTGAATGACGTCAATGGTCACCATCAGGTAATGAGATGCTGTTCCCAAGGCTGAACTCTGATGATGACCTCCTCTCTCTTTGACCACTGGCTTCTGCTACAGATTTTTGGAGGTCTCCATTGAGATGGTGGTACATAAATATAGACCCAAACGGAGGGGATGGACACACTTCAACTGAAAGCTTTACCCCCAACAGGCACGGCAAGCCTCCAGCTCTCTCTCTCGCTGCACTCCTCACCTCCGTTTCTCCAGCATGCAACAGCTACAGGTAAGTCTCCAACGCCATTCTCACAAGACTTGCCTCACAAGATTATCTAGGACCCAGAACTAGGAAACTGCACTTACTTGGATTGAATCGCTTTTTAGATTTAAATTACTATTGATACAGCCAATAACATACAATTAGTAACACTACTATTCAAAAGCTTGGGGTTGGTAATAAATTTTATGTTTTTTTGAAAGAAGCCTCTTATGCTCATCCAAACAGCCCTTATTTGCTCAAAAATGCATTGCAAACAGTAATATTGTGAAATATTATTACAATTTCAAATAACTATTTTCTATTGGAATATATTTTAAAATGTAGTGTATTCCTGTGACGCAAAGCTGAATTTTCACTTTTTGATGTATAAAATGTTCAAAAGTACAGAATTTATCTAAAATATATAAATATATATTTTTGTAAAATTATAAATGTCTTTACTGTCATATGATCAGTTTAAGGAATTCTTGCTAAAAGTATTTATTTCTTTAAAAAAAAAAAATAACCTCAAACTTTTGAAAGGTAGCGGGCCATGCAAAAGTACATACAAGTACTTAATATATATATACATATTATAAATATAATTAATGCATGGCAAATTATAAGTAAAAAAATAGCTGGAATCAAATTATTACCCAAAATTAACCTTTTTTTCTCAAAAATTGAGAATTTATAAAAATTAAATTGGTCAAAAGTGCCAATAGTTCAGGATAAAATCCATTTTTAATATTTATTTTAGTATTTATCTGTCAGAGACTCCTTGCAATAACTGAGAGCCCAAGACAAAGTTTTAGTAAACCATATTTATTTATTGATGTATTTGATATAGACTAAGGGACACATGGAATCTCTAATTATTCTTTAATTTGACTGATGCCAATGTACACTGCTGCACTGCATCTGTGAATGCAGGCGTTATATTTTGGAAGTAGCTATGGAATGACCACAATCCATGAAGGTGTCCACCGGTGACAGGCGCAAACTAATTAATACTGATGATTTGTTGCCTACTCACTCTCCCGCTCAGTTTCTGGGACTCCTGAGCGTTTTTCTGCTGGTCTTGAACCCCAGCCAGTGCAATCCAATCATGGCCCAGTGTGTGGAGCACACCTACTGCTCCTCCACGCTGAAAGAGTACCACACACAGCTCATCAACCTGCCCAGCAGGATCAACGAACGCAGCGTCGCCGCATGGAGCTACGAGTGAGTACAGCAGATTTTTAAGCCTTTTAAAAATATGGATTTATAGCCAGCAAAAGGGAAAGTATATTGCAGGTGCATTTTATACAAGATGCATGCAATCCTTTTCTTATTAAAGTTTATAACAATTCAGAATTTGACAAGCTGTAATTGCCCTAATTGGCATAAAAATGCAAACAATCTAATCTAGAAAAACACTGCATGCATTTTGATGGCAATTAGGAAAATTACAGACCATCAAATTCTGAATCTATCTGAATATAAATATATGTTTCTGCACCAATAACAGGGAGAACATCGACCTGGACCGTGTGCCACAGATCATCTATGAAGCAAACTGCCTGAACAGTCATTCATGTAAGGGGGTCGACAGCTCTTTCAGTCTGGAGAGCATCCCCATTGCAATCAAAATGCCATTTCTCAGAAAAAACCCAAGATGCCCAACTTACGCACTGGAATTCGAGGATGTCAATATCGCCTGTATATGTGCTACATCCAGACAGAATTAGCACTGGGTCTAACAGTTCATGCACTGGATTCAGTTTTAATTATTATAATACCGTCACTTAAATTTAATGTCAACCACAAAGACGTCTACTGAATAGTAATGCTTGTCGTCCTAAACAAACAACAACACAATGCATATGCTGCAATACAGATACCTTGAGTTGCCAAATGCTTGTAAATGTGATTAAATAAACTAGTTTTGTAACAAAAACGTTTTATCTCATTCAGGAAACAAGTGTTTCAAAATGTAAGTGTCTCATTTCTTTTAAAATACTCAACAAAACGAAAAATATAAAATTAAAAGTATTCATTATACTCGAATTAGTATAAGAGTATGTGGCCAAAAAACGGAAAGACAATTATAAAATAATTAGAAACGTGCTATTCAACATATTTTTAGTCTAGCATCTCATTTGACATGTAATGCCAACTGTCCATCTGCTGAAGGTATATATATATATATATATATCGATGTAATATTAATGAATGAATGTCAAACAGGACCAAACAAGGGTGCTATTTTATTTGAAGGAGCTGGAAAACCAAATCAATTAATCCTCTGTTTATAAATTAAAGCACCTGTAATTGTATGCAGTATATTTGATCATGCAGACTCACCTTTAGAGAGGATTTTGGCAATGGACTGAGCCAGAGAGGGCTTCTCAGCCACCATTAACACAGTCTTCATCGCTGCTGCTTTTACTTATCTGTCACAAACATCAACGGGACCTGACAATTAAATAACTAAAGTATATATATTATTTTAAAGTTAATAACTAAAGCTAAAATTACTATTCTTAGACCAACAATCGAGATTATAACACACCGGTATGTGATACAGCCAGCCACTTCTCGGCACGATAACTTCCGGGTTGCTCTCGTTTTTTCAAAATAAAATCCCCTGACTGTTATACGAAACATTTTACTAAATTTAAAAAAACGATTCAAATTAAATAATAATAACAAAAAATGTAATTGTAGTAATAATAATAATTAATAATAACAACAAACTAATAAACTGAATAATATAGAAATATAACAAAATAATATTAAATATATTGACCCATTTATTTTTTATTCAAAACAAATTGGAGAAATTATACCTTATTTATATATATAGTATAATTTATTATTTTTTTTTACATATTTGAATATACATATAAATATATGTATTACAAGTAGGTTATACAATTATATTTTTTATATAAATATTAAAATTAATATAGTGTAAATTAATATTACAAATACATAGAAAATGGGAAGATGTTTTGCCTCAAAATGATCAATAACTGGCAAATGTAAAAAAAAACTTCATGCAAGTAAACACAAAATACATAAGATAAATTCTTCATACAATGGTAATAAAAAAGATTCAATTTTAAAAAACTTATATCTGTTATATCTGAAAATAAGGGTCTAGAAATAAAACAGCCAGTGAAAGATGCAGTGTTGTTTATTTAGAGATACTCCACAATGTTCAACATTCTTAAAAAAAAATGGAAATGGAAAATAAATAATTAATTTAACTGAGCCTGCCCATATGGCCACTTTTGTTTCCATGCCAATCCAAAAAACAGACTCACTCAGATTCATTACATTTGCATTTCAGTTATATAAAAAGCATTACTGTCAATATTTGCATCCTTGAAGAATTAAGTTGATCAGGTGGTTTTCTTTGAGTATGATGGCATCAGAGCATCTCTCATTTCCAGTCTCCTGAAGGCAGATTCAATCACAGTGATTTGCTCTATAACAGCTTGTTTGATTCCCTCTCTTTGATACAGAGAGACTCTATTCCCAACATAGTGACTGATATTTGGTTCTATTACCTATAATCTTACGCAGTTGTTCAATACAGTGCACTATACACCTTCCTAGTTTCAAAGGAACTGAGCTTGTGACGTTTTCTAGTAATTTGTTGTCAGTTTTCTTCCAGAAGACTGCTGGCTGTCACATTTTTCCACTCGCATCACTCCATTTATATCATTCCAGTCAATATTTGGCAACAAAAAGTACCAACATTTCCACTGTTACTGTCCAAGAAAAAAATCCCACAGTTCATTTAGGAGATGTTGACTTTTATTCAGCATAAACTGTCACAAAAGGAACCAATTTTTTTAGTTTATTTTGTTTTATTAAGAACAACATAATAAAAAATAAAAAAATTAACTACTGAAGTTTAAAATGCCATAATCCACATGACATAATCCACGTGCAGTTAAAAGGCACTATATGCAATTTAGTGGTGTTTCAGTCATATTTAATTATAAAATAATTATTAAACGCAAATTAATTCAATAAAATTCAATATAAAGGGACAAATTAAAATATTACTATTTAAACAAATTAAAATTAATTACAAATATATATAAATTCTAACAAATATGTCATTATCATAACCTACATAACTGCCTTGATATAGCCTATCATCTACTATATAAACAACTATAAAGTAGAATACGCCATGATGTCTAGCCGAAATAAAGAAGAAATAAATGAGGTTTTATTTTATTTTATTTTATTTTATTATATTATATTATATTATATTATATTATATTATATTATATTATATTATATTATATTATATTATATTATATTATATTTCATTTCATTTCAGTTAATTTAATTTTATTTAATTGAATTGAATTTTATTTTACTTTATTTTATTTTATTTAAATGTATTATATTATATTATATTTCATTTCATTTAATTTCAGTTCATTTTATTTTATTTTATTTTATTTTACTTTATTTTATTTTATTTAAATGTATTATATTATATTATATTTCATTTAATTTCAGTTAATTTCATTTTATTTTATTTTACTTTATTTTATTTTATTTTATTTAAATGTATTATATTATATTATATTATATTTCATTTAATTTAATTTCAGTTAATTTCATTTTATTTAATTTTATTTTATTTTATTTAACTTCATTTCATTTTATTTTATTTCCATACGTAGGCTGTATGCAATCACATTCAATGGCCACTAAGTGGCGACTTAACATTACGAGAACCTCTTGATTCCTCAAACAGATTGTTGAGTTCAGATCACTGTCAGCAACTGTTCATGTGAAATCCTGCCAATGAGAAAATACAGAACAGGACAGTTCAGTTTGTTCAGCCAGTTTGATTAGTCAACTGTCCAATGCTGAATTGCTGATATATAAAAATGAGTGAGAAAAGGGGAAGAATGTAAAAAAAAAGGGAAAGACAAGTCAGTGCATCTCATTGCTGAAATCAGCATGTGTCTGTGACCCCACAGATGGCAGAGGGAGGGTGAAAGTGAGTTTGTCTCCTTCAGTGGAGTGATCAATTAAACCCATCCAACCCACAATGCCTGCCTCCTCCAGTATTGACTCATCTGGACCGTGTCACACACACACACACACACACACAGATTATTGGTTGACACATAAACCGATGAAATTATGATCCAGATCCTCTTTGTCACTGTTTTATTGTGCAAAACCAGAACATATAAGGCCAAGGAGAAACTCGAACATCAATCCGCAGAGTTTTACATGTACATGCATGTGTGTGACACTGATTGCATGAGATGAGTCATATTTCTATGATTGGCCACTTTTCATCAGCAGTCTCTGCCTCTTTCTGTCCATTTCATCCTCTCTTTCTCACAGACAGACACATAAACACATTTAAAGCAAGAAAAAGGCTGTGTTTAAGACCGAGAGAACATGCACCACGTTGAAGGAGGAGGGTCGTAAAGCAGCAGACAAAGAGAGAGACAAGTGAATGATTACAGGGCCTAGGATGGATGAAATTACAGACATGGATGAACAAACAGCACTTATTTGCTGCTGTTTCTCTTTCTCTCTAGCGCTCATTTGCTTTCTCTCTGATGAATTTAAAGAGGTTTTGATGGATTCCCTTTCAGAAGTACACTATAAACATCACAATACTGTATATGTTGGATGAAAGCTTGAGGGAGGGAGGAACTGAGTGGCAAGATGGGGGAAATGATCTTAACCATTAAAACTGTTGCCAGTAAAGATGGCTGACTCACTCGTTTGTTCTAACAGGGCTGGCTGTGAAGATCTCACTTGTTGTCTTGTCTAGTTTTTCATCATCATTACCTTCATTTTTGAGGATATTTTCCTACAAATGTGCATTAAAACAACTCAACTGCAGTGCTTTATCACATGCTAAGAAAAGAAGTTATATCTTCAACCCTATAAAACCTAGTGTGGCAACTGAATGATCAATATGATCACAGATGAAAAGCAGTTGCACACAATCTAAAATACATGCCTTTTTACATCTGATTGATAGTTTATACTTTTTTTAAAACTGTCCACCTTCAGCTCATGGCACACTTTTTGCCATGAGATTTTTATAATGTAAACGTGAGAGTAAATTATATTGTTCATAATGAACACACACTGGACTAAAGCAACATTGGTTTTCTTAATTATCCCAAAAAGTTGTTTTTTTTATTTAATTATCAAATATGATCCATCAGGCTTTTGAGGAAATTTTAATTTGTTCATCTCTCAATCATCGTTGTATTGCATTGCATTATATGTTTTGCACCACAGCCATAAAACTAAGCATTTAAATATAATTTTCTTTAAATATCATCAAGACATATTATTGATATTTATGTGCATTTTATGTAAGTAGTCTTTTGTAGTTATAAAGATCTCATTAATTTTCATCACAAGTTTTCAAATCTTACTTTTTGGCCATATAAATAACAACATCTGTGCTAAATTGGATATTATTGGACAGTTTTGGTCTCTGAATAAACCTGATGGGTAAGAGCTCCATATTCTCACTATTAAATGATCCAGAAAAGCCTGAGCTAATAAATATGATACAGACAATAATACACATGTGTATATATATTTTTTTACATTTTCTTTTAAAGTTTATAAGTTTTCCAATTAAAAAAAAAATTTTTTTTTTATTTTTTCTAACTACTATTTCAATTATTTCCATTATTTAATTTCTCATTTAATTATTCCAAGACAAAGTAATCTAAGCTATCTAAATTCTCATTATATCTATTTTTTTCTACAAATGAATTTTAGGAGAAATACATCGAAAGCATGAAACATGACTGAGAGTCTCTTCAGCAATACAATTTTACTCTGGGTCTATAAAGATCTAAGAAAGTAAAATGGTTATGAATCATTCCAAACATAACACGCTTCCTTTTTTCCAATAATTTAAACTTGAATTCAACTTGACTAACTGTATTCAAAATAGAAGGGATCCAGGTTGAATGAAAACTTTTTAGATCAATGATGTGTAAACATGAGTACGTTTATTCCCAATACATATGTGTATACACATATATGAATTAAAACACTGCTTTGTGAGAGGACACACTCTTAAAACTAAAGGATCCAAAATGGGTTTTCATTTGTGGTTCCCTAAAGAACCTTTCAGTAAACAGTTCTTAAAAGAACCATTTTCCATTCATAAAGAACCTTCTGTGGAATGCAAAGGTTCCATGGATGCTAAAGTTCTTCATGGAATCATAAGGGTGCACACAGCTTTTGTTATGTTGTGTCTTTGAACAGGAAAATCTCTTGTGAGCATCTCATTACTTTAGCTAACCAGCATTAATTAAGAAGCAACTTTATCATCAGATAATTTAAGATCTCATGTTCACTTAATCAACATGGATACTGTTTCAGATATCAGGTTAATAGTTGCCAATCATCATCACTGACCATCAAACTGGTCTTCCTTCTCTCGTCTCCTCTCCTTTATCAGGATCCTTCTCCCATACTCTCATCTTCACACATATATATGAGATATGCAGGGAATATGAAGCATTCTGGCACTCCGCTGTGAGGAAAGGTGAGGAGTGTGCAAGGTGTGATGGAGAGGAAGATGAGGAAAGCATTTCCTCAGAGAAAGAGGTTGAAGAGGAAAGCTGGATTTTTAATGCATCTGGAACTTGATTGCTTTTAGTGGCATACGTATTGAGGAAATGTTGAATGTAAGGTTTATACATTACAATAATAATCTTCAACAAAACATTCAATTGATCAAAAAAATACATTTATAAAGATTTCAAATAAAGGCTGTTTTTTACTTCCTGTTCATCCAAACATGTGGTTTCCACAAAAATAATATTAAGCAGCACAACTGTTTTATATATTGATAATAGTAAAACATATTTCTTGAGCATCAAATCAGGATATTAGAATGATTTCTGAAGGATCATGTGACACTGAAGACTGATGCTGAAATACAGCTTTGCCATCACAGGAATGAATTACATTTTAAAACATATTAAAATAGAAACTGAAATGTGAATAATATTTCACAATGTTGCTTTTTTTTTGAACTTTTGAAATGAACGTTGCCAGATCATCTGATTGATATTATCATGCAGTAGCTTTCAAAATAATTTGTTAGAATTTGATTTATTTCCATTAATAAACAGAAAATCAAAATAAATAAAAAAAATAGGTAAAGAGTGTCACACTTTGTATAAATGAAAAAATATAGATATGGGGAAAACTGATGTTTCTGAACACTGTGTGCATATCACAATATCCTTCTGATTCTTCTGGTTGTATCAAAACCACCACAAAAGAAGAAGAAGAAGAAGAAGAAAAATAGCTTTAGATGAAGCTTTGCACTCTTAAAAATAAAGGTTCTTTATTGGCATGAAGAACCTTTAACCTTTAGTTTTTTAGATTATTTAAATGTTTTTCACACAAAGAAAAAATTGTTCTTTTAGGAACTGATCACTGAAGGTTCTTTGAGGAACCCCAAATGGTTCTTCAATGGCATCCCTGCGAAAAAAACACATTTGGAACCTTTATTTCTAAGAGCGTAGATTAAGAAAATTAAGATACAATTTACTTACTTTCAAAATTTTTAAGTGTTGCATAGATTCAAAGTAATCTTCTATCTTTCCAAGATTTGAAACAACTATATTCAAATTTATGTTCAGATGCCACCTTCTCCTGTTCCCGCGCTCACTGTCTGCTGCCGCCCTCCTCCATCCCTTAGTTGGGAACCTAGGATTCCTTTATTGTTTGAACAGGGCCCTCACATCAAGGCCATGCCTTTAGCTAGGGGCTGTTGCCCTCTGACCTTTCCTGCATTAGGTATGTGCAGCGAAACCTCAAAGAGCTGGAATTCGTCTGAAGTCAAACCTGTGCGCTAACACACAAGTGAAGTACACACACACACACTCCATGGAGGACCACCGAGGGGCTGGGAAAATGTTGAAAACAACATGTTCAGGAACTCTCTTCATCACACGTATGCAGAAAAACAAGAGACCTCCTCCATGTGCTGAACTCACCACCTCACACAAAAACACTGTGACGGACGCTGGTTTTTGTTGCATTTTATGAAAATGTAATTCTTGTTGACTTATTTCGCCTTACCACATGCATAATCGGATTTTAAAAAAACAATTTTCTCAGTAGGAACAGGAGACCACAGTGGGACAGGCTCTGACCGGCATCCATCCATCATGGGACACTTTAATAAAAGCAATGATTAATTACTCACAGGTCACTGGTTTCTCTCTGATATCTCTGTGGGTTTTTATCATCCTCATCCTCACATCATCAGGGGTTTTTGGCATTTAGAAATGAAAAATATTCTGTCATCTACTGTCATTTAGATCCTAAATTATCTTAATCATAATGTTTGATATTACAAAATTAAGTAAAATATTTCTAAGGAAGAATCAGAAATTCACTTCAGAAATGAAGATTGCTTTTTCATTTCCATATTTTATTTAGTTTTTCCATATATATTTCAGTTGTTTGTGTATTAAAATGCTCTAAACATTCTCAGGAAGTTTAAAGGTTGTGTTTTTTTCACCTGAAGTTTAGCAAAGATCAATGTTCTTATCAAGTTTTGAGAAGGTTATATGGTTCTTTGAGCTTTAAAAACATCTTGTTGTCACATTATACGTTCTTCAGATCAGTGTTATGGTTTTTAGGTTCTTTAAACCACAAGTAGATGGTTTTCTAAAGAACTAGAGAATGAAAATATTTTTTTTGTGGAACTAAAAACGGTCTTAATTTTGCATTTTGCTTCTTATTGAATGTAAGTTTTTGAATAATTTCATGGAGCAGATTTCTGAAAATCTTCAAAGCTTCTGTAAAGTAATCTTGCTTAAAAAAAAAAAAAAAAAAAAAGATAAATGTCAATCAGTACAAATTATGAAAGGAATGGCATTTCTTGTAATAACTGAGATCTTAATCATTACATTAAACAAACGTTTCTTTCTAACACATACTTTGTGGTCATTTGGTGTCCTAACAATTAGTTGATCTTTTTTAAAGTATTATTTAAACAATTATCCAGATGTGAAATACTTGAACATAAAAATAATGTTCAACAAATGAATGTGAAAAAACACATTAATATTGCAAACAAAATGTTTTTCTTCAACAAATAAACCAGAAAAACACTCTTCTGTGCAAGGCCATTATTAGCTGTTTTCTGTTTTATTCGTTTAAACATCATTTTCAAAACACTTCAATTTAGTAATTCGATGAAATAAAACTGTTGTTGCTTTCACAAACATTATTTTTCGTTTTTACAATGATGGACCGAGCAAATTAAAATGCGTTAAACAACGCCACTGTTAAAACAGACGGACAGACTGACACGTAAACAACAACCTTAAGATATTTGTCTAATTAAGAACTTGTTATTATTTGCACGATTTAAAGCGATTTTCCGTTTTCAGCTGTTGGGCTATTTTTTATTTTTTTTTACTTCCGTCTACACGCTTCAAGAACAGCCTAAATTTAGCATATCAGCGGCCAAAACGCGTGCAATATTTAATAAACAGTCACAAATCAACGAAAAAATCCATTGCCTTTCGATGATGCCGAAAAACTAAAGCGCGGCTGAGTTTTCATAGATGTGACAAAAAACGAGCACTTTACATAGACCCGCCTCTTCCCAACACACACACAGGCACACACACACACACACACACACACACACACGCGCGCGCATGCACACACACACGCACGCGCGTGCACACTGAGGAACGCCAGACATCTCTGTGACCTTTAATCGCTTTTAAAGATGAGCTCCAATAGTTTTAGATGAATGAACCGTCAGTTTTATGTCTCAATAGGGGTCATTCATAAATTTAGTTGTTAAAAGCTAAAGAATAGAAATAACTTCATAACGTGGATGTTCCTAAAATCCATCATGGAAGTTAACAAATGCAACAAATTTAAGGATAGTCATAAAATGCATAATAAAAATTACTTTTAAGTAACAAAAAATAAATAAAAATGTTTATATTTATTTTCAACTTAATAACAAAATTACAAAAACAAGCAAATATTTTCTTTTCAAGGTTACATGTTTTTTCTGTATAATATCATCTAAAATTTGATTACATTTATTTCACTTTGTAGACTTGACTGAGGTGGATGTTTGTTGTAAAAGAGTGTATTCAATTTTATTTGACAGGAAAAAACAAAACTATCTAGATCCTGTCAAATTAATTATAGAAACATTTTTACACATGGTAGTGATTGAGTTTGAATATATTAAGATGCAGACATTTTAATAGGTGTATTTAATTAAATTCAATAAAAATAAACGTGATTTGGATTTCATAGGGAGTAAAAAACTAAGAAAATGTAATTCTTTAATCCATGTTAAGCTGCCTTTGGCTTTAGATGTTTTATTGTGTTCATCTTAGAAATTAAATCATGAAAGATTCAAGGTTTTAAAATGGGATCCTCTGAATGCAATGAAAAATGAATCTAAAAAAGAAACCAAACACAAGCAAACACCAAAAATCCATTGCAATTGATCCAACAATGATCAATCAGTTCTTCTGTGACGTCACCAAACAGCCATCTTTTGTTCGTTCTGCAGACAGCAACACTGATACCGAGCCTGTAGGCTGAATAGCAGGTATGGAGTGGGATCTGGGTGGTATGTATGGAGCAGAGCAGTGGCCTGGCGCCACATGGATACGCACGAAACCTGAGACCCTGTGCAGTGGCTCTGAACTCTGACATCTGGGAATTCTGTGGATGCTGACCTCTGAGGGTCAGAGGTCACCCGGGGGTCCACCAGTTTCCTTTTTGAGAAGGGGAGAGAGCAAGACGGAGAACGAGGGGCGGATGGGGGGAGCGAGGAAACCATAAGAGGGGTTATTGACTAGTCTGAAGAGAGGAAAGAGGAAGGTTGATGATGCCCGAGCTCACATCTGGAAATAATGGTGGATTTCTTATTATTTACATTTCCATTCAAGAAAGCATTTCCGGCACCTTGTGAAAAGAGAGATTGAGTGTCCTGTGAGACACACATCTGTGTGTATTGGGTTGAAGTGATTGAACAAGTCATGACGTTTTGATTCACAGTGCGTTTGTTCAATTTTGACAGCAAAAAACATAAGGCAGATGGGAAGGATTGTCATAAAAAAAATGTTTTAAATATATATTTTTAATGTAAACATGTTCTGACTGAAAAATAAAAATATATAAATGACAAAATTAAAAAGATAGCAGCTTGCAATATAGGTTCAATTAGTTAACATTAAAGTTTACTGCATTATAATTAACATGAACTAATCATTAAAAATAATTTTATTAAATGCATTAAATATATTCATTATGTAGGTTAATTTCAATATTTTGTGAGCTAACAACTAACAATTGTATTATATGTATATACTGTATAGTGACAAATGTAATGCACAGTGTCAATATTAGTTCATTTATTAACTATAATGTAACTAATAATGGGACCTCATTGTCAAATGTTACCAAAAAAAAAAAAAAAAAAACCCAATACTGATTTTTCTAATTTTATGCTGCTTAGAAATCATGACGTCCATAAATGTAAAAATAAATAAATAAATAAGAACAAAAACAATTAATGCTTTTAAGTTTTAAATAAATTCAGGAAAAATACCTTTTTCCACACAGCTACAAAACGTAGTATTAGGCCTACATTTTCATTTTAGAGTACTGGATGACTTAATTACATTAACATACAACATTGACAAAGCATAGGCCTGTACAAAACAACTATGACAAGAAAAAAAAATACAGTATAATAATAACATACCAATAATAAAATATAAATAAGTGTTAATGGATGAAAATAATATGTAAAATGCTGGTCTTTGGCTCTATACTGATCAGGCAGTATCTTTAAAATACACTGAAAATGTAAAGAAAGTAATGATGCATGAGAGTTCACAGTGATATAGTGAAAGTGCATGACATGCTCCTGCATTAATGTGTCTGTGTTTGCACGTCACTCAACTCTAAAAAGCTCTCCAGTTCCTGCTATAACACTTTACAGTGTACAGAAGGCTCTATGCCACCCACCCAGCTGGAATGTCATGCATGCAATTAGGAGAGATTGTAGCAGGAGCTGGGGGGCTGGGACAGGATGGGACGGAGGCTGGGGCTGGGGGTGGGGGTACGGCAAGGATCTGGAGACTGCCTGAAGAGTCAGAGAGAGGGGGTGGAAAGAAAGGAAGAGGTGGAAGGGGCCTTCAGAAAAACAGGCGAGGTGAAGAGAGGAACACATCGGCTTCTCACAACCTCACAGTTCCTTCCCCTCACAGTCATCAATACACATCAATAGGAATTGACCTCCAGTCAATAGCCCCCTTGCAGGAGGGATGGGGTGGGGGAGAGAGAGAGAGGAGATAGAAGAGACAGACAAACAAGGAAATTTATGAATCAAAGAGGAAACTGAAAAAAATGAAGTGAAAGGTGTTTGAGTAATTTCACCAAAACAGTAACAACTACTAAACCTACTCCTTTATTATATGCAAATTTTATTGCTTAAAATTCACAAGCAAAGAGGAATGCATTGCAAAAAAAAAAACATGTTGTATTACATGTTTTAAATATTAAGAACCAGAATGGTGTCAGATGTTTTTGCACATAAAACATACATTTTGCACATTAAAATTTTAATTCTGCATAAACTGAAAGCTAATTATTTAATTATTATAATTATTTAATCATTACATAAAACACAATGATATGTATGAGTTGGTTGACACAAATCCACATTTGAACATTGTACATGCTGCAGGACCTTGAGCTGTTTGTTCAGAACTGTTATTTAATTCTAAATCTATTGATTCTAATTGTGAGATTTATTCCGATCACACATTTATATTTCATGTAATAACTACACTAAATTACACAATCTAAAATACAACTCAAGAGTTTGATTTATTTCCGTGATGATTTACAAGATTTGTTCTAAAACATATGTGTGGTTCATTTTCTTTTTCATTAACAGCTAAACTGTTGTTCACATGAAACCCAAACCGAAAGATACATCCAAATGTTTCATTATTTTATTACAAACATTTTATTTGATGTCAAATATTTAGTTCTAGCACAAATCCTACAGTTTTAAATATGTTTGTTTGAGCATAAATTTCAAGAGTGTAGAAAAACATACACTGCTGCAATTAAACCTAAAAAGACAAACGTATACCATGAGATTTTCTAAGATACTTTCATGGTGAAATTGCACATAAATGTTTATGTGAAAACAACTTTAAATGTAATTAGTTTTGAGCTTATATGAGAGAAGTGCAGTATTTGTGTTTAGCCTAGGCTATTTAAAATCATTTGCCAAAATCTGTCTGTACAAAAATATTGGAACGATGCATATTTAGATAATAAAACATCAATAACATAAAAATAAGAGCAAACTAGTTTATCAAACACACACAGGAGAGTTTGCTTCTTTGCTGGGATGTGGGCGTGACCAACAGGGTTTGGTCACATGGTCACTAAAAAGGAGGAGATGTTCTATATTTTCCTCTCTTCCTCTAACCGATGTAACATGGGTTGGATGAATAAGAACGTTGTAACTCAAATTTAAATCAAGTAATTTTTTTTTTTAAATTTTGCACGTGGTTTAAAAAAACAAAGCGAAATATTTACAGCATATAATATACAAATCACTGAATTTGATATAATGAAATACTTATCAACATAAATTTATTTTAAAAAAACCAAAATATTTTCTTTACATATTTTATTCTTGCTAATTTAACCGTGTATAAATATTTATAAATTCAAATGCGTAAAAATAGTCGGGTTACTGCAAACTCTTGCTTGTGCGCATGTGTGTGTGTTTTAAAAGTTTGAGCGCGTGGCATTCCTTATTCCGCCTCGAGATCACGTGGACACAAAGGGCAGCACGTGCATCACGAACCAAACAAGAACACAGGCTATATATTAACCGTTGCATGCGAGCACGTAGTAGGTTAATGGTTCCTTGACAGTTGTGAAGTGCATGCAAATTTGGGCATGCTAATGGGTTTACAGCCAAAGGGTTTCGGTTGATTTTCGATGACATGCCATGATTTATGTACCCAGCAAACACACAACGTTCCTTTAACGTTAGTATGGGGTTCCCATTAAACTTATTTTCAGAACCAGTTCCTCACATTCTCAAAACATTCTTTTTAGATTTGATTTTTAAGCATGCTCTGCTTCTTATCAGTTACCCAAACAAACACACAGCGCACTAAGAAGGTATAGCTATAGGCCCTTTAGTGTGTGTGTGTTTTATAGAAGGGGAGAGGGAGAGGAGGGTGTCCCTCTTGATACGTCCGCTGCATACTGAATTCATGCTCTGCTTTGGATCAAACGCTCTCTGCCGATTAGCTACACAATCAGGTCCCGCAGTAAACGGGGGAGAGTAAGACAGAGAGAGGCGGTTCTTTTCCGCAGGACAATGCCATTATTTAAGCTCCATTGGTTAGGAATGCCGGATTTTACAGGCCGCTGCCCTCCTCTAGGCGTCAACCAAAGGGCCTCCACTGAGGGCCCCCCTTCCTCCCTCTCCTCGGGTCACCATATCTATCCTATAGCTTTCTCAGTGCATTCCACAGTTGCTTCTCTAAGCTGTCGTCTCTGAGAGGCTACAAAAATCAGCAGGGCCCTTAAATTCTTACAAAGCATTAGGCCCACCAAAGAAAACTTGATTTTCTTTTCAAACTGTCTGTGTTAGGCTAACAGAAATGAGATTAAATAGCCTATAATAATTAAATGTTTAATTTGACTGGAAAAACAAATGGGAAACATACAACTATAAGAACTGTTGAATGTACTTATGTAACAATATTTAACATCACTGATCTGTATACATCAATTCATATCAACAAACTAATTTTCATCAGTTAAATCAGGTAGAAATAACTCTTTTGTTAACAACTGCAGGTTATTTTGTACAAATATTTAAATATATTGGCCATATGGTTTAGTGCCATGAAAGTGTGTCTTTTTCCTGTCAAAGAATCCTCAATGCTAATGGAACTTCTATTTGTAGAAATTAGAAAGTTCTATTTGTAGATCAGTAAGAATCCTATATGATTCTCATAAGGTCCTTCTGGATAAATGATGAAATTCCTATTTTTCTGTTTTACTAGAAATTCCGTTTATGCAGTAGCATCCTTTTCTATTCGTATAGGATTCTTATTCGTTGATAGCTCTATTCTGATAGCTCTAGAGATGGAATTGGTTCTAAATGATGATCAAATTCCATTAGAAGATTCCATTCAGGATTTTGTCTAGTTAAGTATTTTTTAAATCACAGTAAAGTTTCTAAAATTTACCTTATCGTTTTTGTTCCTGTGGCGTGGAATTGAATGACCGTTTTCATGCAATCTGCTACTTTAAAACTACAATTCATGCAGTCTTTCAATCTAGCATAAGAAGAAATTTGTGAATGGAGAGCAGAATTTGAGTGTTCATTGTTAAACTAAAACTATACGGTGACGTTTCGCCGCAAGTAGCCTATCGCGGGATTCACAAGAAAGTTAAAAGCCTCCGACTTCAACCAATGGACTTTCAAGCGGCAAAGACTAGCGCAGAAACGGGCCAATCACGAAGACGCATGCAAATGAGGAATTTGCTTCAGCAAGAGCTGAATGTCAACTAGTCAAAGATGGAGTCTTGAGCAAAGAGGGCCATTGGCTTGCTATGGATAAATTACGCTTTTGATTGTTTGGAGCATGAGGGGAAAAATGCGCGAGCGTGACGGGATGGCACTATGTTACGCGGCATGCATGAGAAGATATTTGAAGAAAATCGCGCTTCTTGCCTTGCAACCCTTCGGTCCAACTTTTTCTCTTTTTTTGTCGGTGTCTTCTGCTTTCAAGGATTGTCCCTCCCTTGGCCAGGTACCATTCATGAA
Source organism: Barbus barbus (assembly GCF_936440315.1). NCBI lineage: Eukaryota > Metazoa > Chordata > Actinopteri > Cypriniformes > Cyprinidae > Barbus > Barbus barbus. The sequence continues at coordinate 5,682,201 of NC_136734.1, forward strand.
ATTTAGGGGGTCCTTTTTCTGTCTGTGAGTAGCATCCGGGTGATTTGGTGGAAATGGCGGGAGCTCAGGGGCAAAAACGACAACGTTGAGTCGGCATGGGTGGGGAGAACGACGAATGGGGTGCCAAAGAAGCCCCTGAACATGGCTGTAGTTAGAAACGCGAAGAGCGCGCTGGTGAGCGCATCGCGTTTGAGAAGTCTCGCCTGTCATTCAGTCAAAGGGAACAATCTCCTTTCTTTCTCTTCTATTGTCATCATCAGTGTTGATCTTTTGGGTATTTAATCCATGCAAAGCATCTAACTTCACCATATTCTCAAGAAGCCAATGATTAACTTGCACAAGGGTCTGAGAAGCCTAGTCCGTATTTTCAACACAGTCTAAATCAGTAACTGTAAAATAAACCATTTTGGGAAATAAAGGATTTTGCGAACAGAAGTAGAAACACAATGTGCCACTTTTTTTGTTTTTGTTTAAATATCGCAGCTCCAGGTTTAAAGTCCATATCAACCGAAACAAAATGTACAGTTTTTAATTGCATACTCTGTTATTTTGTTGCAAGTGCTATGTTTGTGGATAAATTCCTGAACGCATTGAAATCGAGGCTTTTTGTGTGCGTTTACAGTGCCATTCTAATTGCGAAAAAAAAAATCAGTCTATCAATTTCTGTAAATCATTTAATGTCTGTAATTAATGTGTAAAATTGTACTGGATGTTTGCACGAGGTTGTGCATGAACGTGTGTGTTTTTAGCTCAAAAAGTATGATTTGTACAGTTCGGTTGAATAATTACATCCCAGCCAAATATAAAGGTTTATTTTAGGAAAAAAATTCCCCCCAAGTGTCCAAAAACACTGTTAATGTATGCGTTGAAAAAAATAAAAATAAAACAACCTTAAGGAGCCTCCGCCCCCTCACCTTGTCCCATAACCAGGGGGGTTTCAAATTGCCACTTTGGCAAAGGGGACAAGAATAATACGTAGCTATTAAACGAGAATAATACGTATTAAAAGTTTCTGTATCGGGGAATGTGCTCTCTGCCCTATTTTTTTTCTCCCTCTTCCTTCGTATCTCACTCAAAGCAGTGTGTTCATCGCTATTGCTGCTGAAATTGCATGAAAAACGTGCAACCATTGCTGTTAAATGTTAATTTGGAGATATTGCCAAGTCCGCTTGGTTTTGTTTAATTACATGCGTGTTGTTTCCCTCATTTTAAGCTTTAATAACAGCCAGCATACCTCAATTGGAAGGTTTGGAGATTTTTAATTTGTTATTATTTTTGCCTTCCAGTACTGCTTATTTTTTTCTTAGACGTATACGCCTATAGGAAACATGCATTGCTTTAATTGTTAAAATAACATCGCGTTAAGCCGATTATGAACATAATTACTGTTATGACCGGTACATGCATGGTCTAAGATTTACATAAAAATTCCCAGTCACTTTTTTTTTGGATTCACTCTGTGTGGGGCACGTGTGACTTTGATAAATCAGTTTAAACTATTATAACACACCCTGTGTTCAGTTTCTTTACTGTTGTTGACCAGGGCCCTTTTTCTGTTGTACTACTGTGCAGTCAGATGAGCAGTGCAATATTAAAAGGGCATTGGCTGACAAAAAAAAAAAGTTAAGAAAAAGTAGCCTAACCTTCACCCCTCCCCTATAAGCTTTCAAGTTATCCCACCCTCGGTGCATGTATTCGTCTACATTTCATTTGATATAACAACATGTGTAATGAATTGATTCCATAAAGACGTATTATTACATCAAAATGGTGTTGCTGCTCAAATACTGAATTATAAGGCAACAAATACTGACGCCTCGAGTAAAGTTGCCAATTAAAGCAAGACGTGTAGCAAATATTTTTAGGCTACTAGCTTCAAGCATACCGATCTATTTTATATATACCTCGTTACTTAAATTCACTTGACTAAGTGCAACTGTGTTGAAGGCCCGTTCAAAGATGGCCCATGCATTTCGGCTGTGCTAAGGTCTGTTGCTTTGACGATGTTGCACTACTGAACCATCTACTCAAGCAGTGCAATAGTATTGTCATTGCATTCGGCTTTCGCCTACTCACCCTTAAACAGAGCTGGGACAAGCGGTATATGGTTAAGGGCGTTTAAATAGGCTACTATTTCAAATGGCGAATAGGGGGTTTCGCACGAGTCTAGACCACCTAGATGTATGAGGCCAGATGTGTGCACGATGTTGGATTCATTCCACGCACAACAGCATTGTTGCAGAGCATGCACCAGACGTGTGAACTGCAGTATTTGACCTATGGTATATCTGTGACACCAGGTTTTTCCACTTATTTGAAAATGCCTACAGACCACGCCTCCTTCGAAAGAACATTTTGTACGACTGAGGTCGTCTTCGTTTGCATTGAAAACCACGTGTTCGATTAAGTAACACCCCAACAATGCTTTGAAGTGAGTTTCTCAACCTTTTGCATATTTCGGGAACTTCTGCATGAGGCCTGCTGGCAGAGAGGTGCAGAAAAGCAGTGGATAATAAGTGGACGTAAATAATCATCTAAATGCGATTTTGTATGTTTTTGTCGATTCTTAAATATCACTAGCGCACGAAATGTTCACAAAACAGCCAATATTGTAAATAATATGATCCTCCTATAAAGTCTTATGAACGTCCTTTTGTAGCTATATTTAAAAACTGCAAAAGGACGTTCATAAGACTTTATAGGAGGATCATATTATTTACAATATATTATTTGACTATGTATTTTGTAGTCAACAGCAACGTGTTGAATACTTATTTTCTTTTCAGAACAATTAGATTTTTTTTAAACTTATTTTTGGCTGATGTGTATTTAAAGTACTAATGTAAATACTTGTCTTTATGATTTAATGATATACTTTTCGTGCAATTAAACTGTGTGTTTATTATTTAATGTTTTTCCCCTATCTTTCTCAAATTAGAGATTTAAGCTATTTATTGTAAATTCAGTGCCAAAGCAGTTATTGGGTTCTTTTACGCTTACACTTAAATATAGGCCTATATATAAATCACTGCTATGCGAATTAAACTGTTTGATGCAACCAGCAATGCTTCCATCTCCCTGTAACTCCCTACTAAATAGAGCTGGTAGGTGTGTAACCATATATTTAGATTTTTATTTATAATGAAGGAGCTCTTCCAGAAGGCAGCAGGAAGGGATGATTCTCTTGTTTGAGCCAGATCGGTGGGGGATGGGACTATTTGTAAGGAATGTATGGGGCAGGTCCTTTTCCAAGAGGGGAGGAAAGGGAGGCAATGGGAGGAGGGGAGGGGAGGGGAGGTCGCCCATAGTGACATTTTACTCCTGGTCAGTATCTGCAAGGTTATGCAAGTTGAACTTTTTGGTAGTCTCATCAAAAGACTGGACGTAGGCAGGTCGGTGTGTGTGAGTGCACTGGCGCAACACACAGACTTTGTGTGTATAAGCGATATGTGAGTCAGTCGCATGACGCATATTTTTAAATCAAATATACTGCATGCAATTCGTACAAAAATAAAATAAGTTTCTTCTAGGATGAGCACGGAATTATTTCGATATTATTCTTATGATTATTATTTTTCGTGTTTGGGACTTAGTCTAGGTGGCGTACGTGCTGAGATTGTAAAAACAAGCAATATTGGGATAAGAAGTCTGGCATTTATTTATTTATTAATATTTCTTTAATATTTAGAATTGCATGTTCTAACAAACAATCAGCAACCGTTTTGTTGTCATATGACAGGAAAACAAACAAACAGAGGAACCATTTAAAGTGGACCCTCATGACTTGACTGTGTCTAGGTTATTTTATTTATTTATTTATTTTTAAATCTATCTTTTATGAAAATGCACGCTTTTGTTCAAACGAAGTATAGAGCCTAACACCAAGTCATAAGACAACTTTGTGATATTCATGACATAAAAAAAAATCGTGTTATTATTATTTTAATAATAGTTGTGTAAAATTCACGTGAAGTATTTTTTAACTTTAAATTTGATGGTTTCCACTAGTCTTTTGGAAAACAATGCATGGTCATTTGACACGCGTGTTTTAAACTAGAACATTAAAAGATTTCTCCTTTTTGTCATCTGGAGCATTTTTCATTGAGGTAAGCTTGAGACTCACCGGTCTGAACTGGGTGTATGTGGAATGTTGCGCGAAATGCCACAACGCGCATGCGCAGCGCATTCATAGGCCACTATATAGCATACTGAGGCCTACAGCTCCTCTGTTCTCATGATCCTGGTTCAGCGCTCAGTTAGTGGGCTTTGAAGCTTCATATGAGGAGTGGTAAGTTTGCATTCACTTGCAGATTTGGTAGCGGATTCTGTATTATTGTGTAGAACCCATATAGATTATACAATCGCCACACGCATTCGTATTATCGATAGTTGCACACTATATTACTAAACAGCGCATACCGTTCTTCTACAAGACCACTCCTGGTCAGTGTGGTCAGCTGATACGCTATACCAGTCGTTTGTACCTTTTAGAGCGTCGTATTCTCGCCCTTTTGTCGTGATTCAACATTTTGACTGTAAGTTCACTGCATGAAACCTGATTGGTAAATTATTTAACGTGTTTTATTACCGAGGGGGACAAGTAAGATCATGCATGTGAGTTCAGTGTGAAATTCCCAAAGGAGAAAAAAAAACATCCTGTTGGAGCATGTCGTTAACTCCAAGGCAGAAGCTGGTATGCTTGGAATTGCAGAGCACCAAGACTGCTTTTGGACGCAGATAACCAAAGGGCCTACAATATGCTTTCCACTCAGTGTTTCTCAGATTTGAATGCCTGAGTCAGTCCACCAGCGTGGCTTTGAAAGAATGTATGTCTTTATTGATAGCATGCATGTAATGGCAGCATTGCTGGTTAGAAGATGATTGTTATTAAGTAGCCCATTTAAAATGCCAGATGTGCTAAAATGATGTTTTTGAGAAAATGTCACATGGTATATTTATATGATTCTAAATATTCATGTTAATTTCTGTACAAATGTGGATTAAATTGTATGATTAAGCATTTTAACTCAACCATGTAAAACCCTCAACATTTTTGCTTTATTAAACACAACATTTTATATGAAGTGTGTTGTTTAGCAGCAAATAAACTCAACTGAATTCTGCTTAAAATTGATTCTGAAATGAGCAGCATTTTGCCATTTACTTTGGTTTGTTTATAGGCTGAGAAGGGTCAGATGTCACTAGAGGTCTGCGTATAGAGCAGGAACCATTTTCTGTCTCACCATTTAGGGATTTAAACCCCTAGATTTTGTGTTTTGCACAGCCGTGTTATCTTTCCGCTGAAGTAAGTAAATGCATCTTGCAGGCGAGACCCTATCAATATTGCCTCTGCTTTTTTCACTGTTTATGGAGTAGTGCAATATTGCTTATAGGGTCTTGACTTTAAGGGTAATCTGCAATTTCAGGAACATTCAAGGATTTGATTGTCCTTTGACATTTTTATTAAAATGTGCAATGATGTTGTGCTAAGGCTTGACAAGATCTCAATCTGTGGAGAAAGAATGGGGTTGCTGCTCTGAACCATTTCATTTGAAATACAATAAATAACACCTGTTTAATATTAAAACAAAATGGCCCACAAACATAGCTTGTAGATCACTGCTAAAAGCAAGCTCACACACTTATACATTTAAACCTTTCCTAATATGAATTATATCATTAAGTCTGAGAACACGCTGTCCTTTGCGAAGTCGAGTAGTGACTAATTTTAAGCAATCGTAATTTCAGACCCAGTCTAATTCAGTTTATTCGGACAACTCTTTAGTTGTCCACTGTAAAGCAGCTTTTCTGGCAGGTCAGTGTATTTTGAAGGAAATCTTTTTGTTTTTGATAATGCACATTTTTCCTCAACATGCCGGTCAAATCAAGAAATGAATTGCTACAGCACTGTCATATTCAAGTAGACTTAAAATTTGAGTTCTGAAACAACTATTTTAACTTCCTTGGTTTCTCTGTTGACCATATCTAATAATGATATTTAAAAACACAACAGTTTTTAAAAATTGTGATTTTTTTTTTTTGCACATGTAAGTGAAAAATGCTATTGACAGCTGAACATTTGAACTGAATATCCTTTATTATATGCAATGAATTCCAGGTCATGCAGTTCAACATTAAATCAATGTAAAGCAAGTTAAATTCAACATTTCATTCTGCAGTGTTTGTATGCAAATCTAGCTCTCTAAATGTTGTTTCAAATAGTTATAATTTAGTTCATGTCATGATCTCCTAATCAATAGGTTGACCTTGAGTGAGTCTGTATGCAGTAATACGGAAGCTGTGTAGAGGTCTGAGATATGAATCGTGAAAAGCATGGGAAAGCAATTCAAAGGCTGATGAATGAGTGTTTTATATTTTAGACCACCTGAAATAGCTGGAACACATTTGTCTATTTAGAAATTATAACAGTTTAGTGGAACACTTTCTGTTTGTGCGAGCATGTTCCTGGTCCCACTGTTTGTCTGTTGCCTGATACTCTTTCCCTGTTGCACTACTGTGGGAGCTGCAGCTAGCAGTGCAATAATGAAAGGGCATCAGTCCACTGGACCAGACCACCAAACACACACCTATCCCTTATTTACCACAAACGACATGCATCTCCTGCATGCTTCAACACAAAGCACTAATCTGTCCATATGCCTTTTGTAAGTGGTGGCTGGTATTTACATTTATTAATTCAGCAGATGCTTTTATCCAAAGCGACTTTGGAATGAGGAATGCAAGCGATTTTTGCTTTGGCAAATCTTTAATTTGCTCTGTACACAATCAGTCTTCAATAAAAGCAAAATGCATTAAATAAGTAAATGGTAATTGTCTTTACTTAATAGCTGTTAACTGCAGAAAAAATGTGTCGCCTGTTTGTGAAGTATGTCTTTTAATTCTTTAAGGTGTATGGTATTCATGCAAAAATGTATTGTATCTTCAGATATGATGGAATGTCCATAACAATGTTGGCTTGCTTTACAGTGTATTGTAAGAGAGTTATGAGATGTATAGTGTCTTGCAATTCTTTTGGTTGCTTGACCATATTTAAGATCACATTTTATTAGGTTTATAGGTTTATTCAGATTTTGCACCTCGAAATGCTTGTTGAAAATCCACAACATCTTTTTTTTTATACACTAAATGAATGAAAAGGTCTTTTCACGCCGATAACCAAATTAGGGTTCACACCCAAGTACAATAACCGTATGTTTACTGTAATCATGCGCCACAGTTTTGTCTTCTATCTCTTTAAAAGCACGCACTCTTTGGATTCTGATTGGCTGTCAATGTTTTATGGTTTATCACCTGGAAAAAAACTGAAAATGATTGCAATGATAGCCTATTCTTCTGCATTAATTTACTGCTAATATGACAAATTACTAAGTCTTTTCGTGTTTCTTAAATTGCCATGGGGGTAATTTTTCATTCAAGGTGACTTTCTGAAGGCATATTTCAGATCCAGTCGCTCTGTTCACAGAAGTGGTTCACATAATATTTCGACATCAGACACCTCAATTTCCTGGTCTTGTTGTAACCTAAATGCTTGTCTTCTCTTGAGTTCGAGGTTTTTTTCACAGCTCTTCACTTGGCCCTGTGAGGACATGTGTTTTCATGGCTACCCCATCCATGTGGATACTCAGTCCAGCTATTAATTTGATTATGAATAGTGCAATAGCGAGCTTTTGAGCTATTTAAATCATGTGGCTCTGGGCTCCCTTGGTGCAGTATATGGCACTGCGTCAAGATTGTGTGTCAGATATGGTGACAGCACTGATGGGTGATACTGACAACCAGTGAACAGGTTTTCTGTTAATATGTTGCGTTGTAAGAATATATGCCGACAAACAGCTGCAATAAATGTGAAGAATCGACAATGAAGGCACATTTGGTTCAACAGAAGGCCATGCCAAGCGTAACAGGCTATAGGATGAGAATAAAAACAAGTATTACAGAAGCAGATCGGTTTAGATGAGCCACGTCTTTGTACCATTTTAAATGTATCTTTCTAGATTCTAGAGTTCATAATGGGTGACTGAACTATACGCAAACCCTGTGTTTTATTATGTCGCCATCTTCTGGGAAGACAAAAAACCAGAGTAGAGTTGCCTTCAATCCGCTTCCTCTTACTATGCAACCTTTTTTTTTAACCACTTACATGAAATTAAAAAATGTTTAGGCAACAATTTATTAAAATTAAGCTTACATTAGTACACGTTTATGAAACCCATAAATGTAGCATCTTCGTTAAAGAGGCTATTTGACAACTAATTTTATTTTCATTGATAAATCAGGAACAATTAAATTAGATGATGCTTAAGACGTTATTAGTTCATGTAACCTAAATAAGCAATAGGAAAACTTATTTAACACAGAGCCTAATAAAAGTTCGTATATTTAATCTAGAAGTTATATTGTCTGCTAATTACTATATGTTGAGCATCATGTAATATTTTTCCATTATGTTATTATAAGTCTTACCAGATATGCTTTTTCACTCATGTCTCCTCAAATATTTAGCCAATAGGCTACTATATAACCGGTTTCTGCTGGAATTGGTCAAGTGGGACATTGTTATTTATCTAATCAGTTTAATTATCATTATGTGCATTCTTCCATACTCAAATCAGCATCGTCCTAAAATAGTAAGTGAAGATAGACCTATAAAGGGATTTTTTTTTTTGGTTTGGACTTCACTCAAGGGGAACTCAGCGGTCATACAGTAACACATTTGGACAGCAGTGGTGGGAAACACTATGGTAAGTCAAATTACAAATCTTACTGAGGCAAAATATAATTTAAATATCAAAATGTACATGCAGTAAAATGTGATGAAAGATAGAATAAGCCACGGTATCCGTCAAGGAAGTTCAAAAAGTGAAATACTTAGGCTATTTAGTAAAAACAGGCATTTACCTGTTTGAGAAAGCATTTTTAAGTTATTATATTTCGTACTGCTGGTACATTGTGTTAAATCCACGAGGATAAACCATTTGGAACAACTAATTAGAAAGTAGCTATCCCACTTCAACTGTATCCACTCAGTGAATACTACAGTAAAACCATAATAAATTAACATGACATCTGATTCAAACGGTGTAAGATTAAACAATCTGTCATTTTGTTTTAATTTAATGACAGTTTTACTGGAACGACACCCACATTTCGACGGAATCTCTGTTTACCATGGAGAATTTTTGTAAAGATTTGATTAAAAGCAACCTGGCAAAAAAATCTCAAAATATATAAATAATAGAGCATTAGCTAGTTAGTAAGCGTTTTTTGTTTGTTTGTAAATGTAAGAATTAACTGTCCGTTTAACAAAATGTAGGCTATTCTTAAAAACAGCAGTTTTCATTTGGTCATCTAGATGTTCAGAGTTTCATTATTGCAACATATAACGGTCAGTCATTTGTCCTCACTTTCTGCCCGTCACTCTGTATTATTACACAATGTATACGGTCCTAGAAGCACGTTTCACGGTGATATTTCCTTCTTTTCCATGTTCATGCAGTATGTGCCAAACAGTAGCTAAGTGCTGCCCCCATTTGGATGCTGTGTGTCATCTTTCATTTTCCAGAAAATCGAGATGAGTTGAAATTATCACCTTGACAAGTAACTGTAATTTTAGAGTAATCTTTAATGAAGTCTAGATAGTGTGTGTGTGTGTGTGTGGTATTTATTGACAGGATTCAGAAATCGGGCATCACGACAATGCATCAGCTTGCTTACAATTTTTTTAATTATATGGTTCTTTAAAACATGTATTAACTGAAATTAAAATGACCTACAGTATGTTTTCAAAAACTTTAAGCTTTCACCACATTTTGTGCATCGGGTCATATACAGTATGAGGGGGGAAAACACCTATAGGGAATTACAGAAACATAGAAAACTTAAACCAAAACAGAAACTACCATTTCATATTTTCCCACACTGAATTCAGAAATATTTCATGTGTGTAAAAACACTACTTCATAGTACAATTCCATTTGTTCCAGTAGTAATCCAACCTAATATAAATAATACAAAATACCCAGTTTTGAAGCCCAAAATCCTAGTATGTAATGTAATTGTATTCCCTTATGTACAAAAAAAACACATTCCAATCATTAGCAATCTAGTAAGACATACCTTTTTGTCTTTTCATTTCAAATTGCATCACACAAGTTTGACCAACAAAAGTAAAACTTTATAGAAACTAAAGGTTAAAATAGAGAGGGTTTCACAGCATGTGCGAGTGGAGTTCTCAGTTGCTCGCTACGATAATGTAGCGGCATCATCAGAGCTCGTCGTGGCGCATTGGATCACTGCTGGGCTGAATAAAAACCCCCTCCATCACCTTCCAGAAGTTATGATGACTGGGTGAAGGCATTCCATGGACCTCACGCTGGCCTCTGATTGGCTGACCGTACTGCTCTCCGGTTACACTGAGGAAAACCTCAGTGGCGACGTGTTTAAATCGCACGGCTTCGTCACGTTCCCAGTATGTTTCGCCGCACTGCACAGTCCATACGTCTAAATCATCTCCTTCTTCATTTTCACCAAATGCACTCACTTCCTGCAAACATAAAACAAATCAACGTGATAATGTAATTCAAATCCAGCCAGTTACAGTCACCTGAACATGTAGGTTAAGAGAGGAGAGCGTTGTGTGGATCTACCTGGTGGTTAGACAGTGGGGAGCTAAAGTGATGTGAGTGCAGGTTGCGTCCGGTCTTCATGTGCGTAATTCGGATGGCCTCTCCACATCGAATGGGCTCCCCACGCTGACAAACTTGGTCTGGTTTTCCACGGATACGCCAGTAGCTGTTGGCATCATCGGCAGAATCCACACCGGTTACTGATTGCTGGCCACTTCCTGCAGGGCATCATGTAAATAATCTTTCATTTGAGCATAAATGTATACCATCTTGAACCTCATACTCATTATATAGTACTCAAAGAATATTAGAGTACCTTAGCATCCCATATTACATTTTGTACAAGGAAAAAAATAAATCATGCATCATATATTGTGTGTTTTAATATATGGGAACACAAAGCATTTATGCATAATGCATTAACAAAGGGTTATAATTATTCATAATGTGCATTGTAATATTGATCTTTCAGGTAAACATAATACATCCGAACCAACAGAAATAAACCACTGCGGGATGAATGAGAGTCTATAACTGGCTTACGGAAATAAATACAGTACTGTTTACAAATGAGAAATATTAGCAGTCATTAGCTTCCTGGCTAATGCATACATGCACCAGCTGCTATTGCACTAAGCGATAAGAGCATCAAAAAAGACTAATAGCGAAGATTAAGCTGTCGACTAGAACATAAGCGTTCTCTGAGAACTAAGGTTTATGATTATATTGACCTGATCCGTATTTGACATCATGCGAGTGAAGTCTGACGCTGTGCCGGGTGTTCAGCAGTTTGACCAGAGAGCCACACGTCACGTAGCTGGAGTCCAGGTCACGAGCGGCGCACTGGACAAACACCAAACACACTAAAATCACATCCAGAAAGACAGGTATAACTCTTAATGGTCCCATTGTTACAGCTCGTGTCTATGTACAGTACATCACAGAAAGATGGATACGGAGAGCCCCATTCAAACGCTGACACGCTTTCTAACCAATCGCATCATGACAAGTCCGAAAACAAGGAAGTGATCCACGCGCACACACGGAAGCCTGTGATTGGGCGAGGGTGTTGTGACGTCACGACATATTAATGAACGTTACAACATATCAGTAACATATCATTAGTTCATGTAGTACATTCAAATAGTTTGAAATATTAAAGTTTTATTCATTTATTTAAAAATGCATTAATTGATATTTAATTAATTATTTGAAAGTTATCTTAACGGCGTCATGTTAAGAATCAAAGTCCCTTTTTCGTAAAGAACTCCAAAAATGTCTGGATTCAATGATTCAAATTATTATTATTATTATTATTATTAGGGCGTGTTGTCACACAATAAGTTAATAACAAAATAGTTCTAAAACATGCATAAAAAATAAAAGAAAAATAAATAAAAAAGAAAAGAAAATAAATAATCAAACCACTGCTTTTTTTGTTTGTTATTAATTAATTTGTATAATATTCCGATATTTACACATGACAACCTGCACAGATTAATCTTTGTATAAAACTACCTCTTTACTTATTTACCTTATTTATTTCGATTATTTATTTTATTATTTCCCTTTGATTAGCCAAGAATGTAAAGTGTAGTCCTAATTTAATATTACTTTTGAAATAGGTGTTTGAAACTAACATAGATAAGCACTACTAGTGGGAAATTCGACTTTAGCCTCAAAAAACCACAGCTACTGAGAAAAAGCACTTGTGTCAACATTACATGGGACAACTTGTCCCGGTTCCCACTACAGCATAATAAAGAATCCACCATTCTTTCATTAGGAGCTGTTTAAACATTATGCATTCTTGTGTTTAACAAAAGCTATGAATAAATATTAATTTAAGACATGTTTCATTGTTTTTAAGTAAAATGTATCAAATTTCTAAATGTAACTTAACTCCTACTTTCCAAAAATATTACTTTATATTAAAATCACTGAACTATATAAAAATTTGTAGTACATTCAAATATATGAAAACTATAAAACTGGACTATTGTCCAGTGATTTTAATAAAAAACTTTTTTTTTTAAACATCTGGATGGTTTAGTGATGAATCTACACAGACAGTGACAAACACAAACTGTTGTGCTACCGTGTTATAATGTAAGTGATGCCATGCATATTATTGCTACCTCAGGTGGCTGAAGATGAGAACACTTCATGAACGTGAACATGCCCTCCCTCTCTTTATGATGTTTTCCATATTTCTAAACGAGGTTAGGTGTCTTGGGAAAACATTCAATAGCCTCCACAGACACGTAAGCAGAGTCACACCTGTGTACAAGCATAACATTCAGCTTCCATTCATAACACTGAGAACAGCAAAATCCTATCTAGCCTAGTTTATTATTGTTTATTAATTAATATCTGATTCAAAACTTCTATAAATGTTCACAATAACTTTTTCTATTTTATCTATAAAATATAGTTTTCTAAAACACCACATTGTCATCTAAGTGGCATATCGCTTGGTGTTTTTGGACAAAATCCAATTAATCATTTAAGATTCAAGCATTGATGATAATGGTATAAATATCTATATTTTTTACATAAAAAAAAAAAAAATAGGCTTTGATATAAATCAGGAAGAGAAACCTTGACACTTCACAGGCCTGTTTTATTCACATCCGGTGGAGGGCGCTGCAACTCCGGAAAAGGAAATTATTACCGGTTTATATCTTCAGACGGTCATTCTCTGTTGAATACATTGTAAAAAGGACTAATGGCAAGAACCTCGCAATAAAATGGGTAAGCGATTACCGCATTATTACAGCTAGCTAGGAGTATATAACAGTTACGTTAGTCCCTTTGAAATGATGAAAGGTTTGTTTGTTTCTGAGCTACTGAATAGAGCAAGCGGATTAAATATGTTATAGGGATGCGATTGTACACCATATGTGATGGATAGGCTCGTGTTAACGCGATGAAGCGATGGTTTTATTAACGAGCCGGTGATTTCCCGGTAAGCAGCTGAGACTCGCCTTTCATTAAAAACCGTTTCGTTTCGTCTTTAAACAGATGATGTTGGAGTGACGTGTTTGACGCGTCATTACATATGAGTCACAATTACTGATCTCTGTCTGTGTTCAGATGGGCATTTCTGTCTGTTTTGAGAGATCGATAATCGGGTTTATTGCTATTTTAACGGATATCTCCGTATCATCGGCTGTCAGTATCGTTGGATCTCGTTTCATCGGTTGTTATTAGTATATATTGATATAGCCAGATGGCACCGTTTGTTGAAAATAAGGCAAAACGACAGGTAAAGTAAGTTTTTAATACATCCTTTGTATAATTACTCAGCGTTTTAATAATATAAAAATTACAGCAGTTTATTTTCAAGTGAGAAATGCATAGCTTAATAATTAGTCTGAAAAAAAAGAAAATAAATGGGCTATGGGGCCTTTTAGATAAGGCAAAACGGGTTTAATAACTTTTTTTTTAGCTCTAATAAAATATTATGTTAGTAAATATGTTAATAAAATAATATTTTTATTAAGGCATAAACACCAGCGTTATTACATTAATAAAATCGAATAATATTTATAAAATTCAGTCTAGTGATTAATAAAACAGCAGTTCATTTTCAAGTAGGAGATTAATAGCTTTACGATTAAACAGCCTAAAATAAATAAATTTGTGACTTTTTAGATCTTCATATTTGACCCTGGTCTTAATTAGCACAGGTATATTTGTAGCAATGGCCAAAAATACATTGTATGGGTTTTTTTTATGCCAAAAGTCATTAGAATATTAAGTAAAGATCATGTCCCATTGTCAATTTCCATCTGTAAATATAACAAAACTTCATTTCTGATTAGTAATATGCATTGCTAAGAACTTCATTTGGACAACTTTAAAGTTGATTTTCTCAATATTTAGATTTTTTTGCACCCTCAGATTCCAGATTTTCACATTGTTGCATCTCAGCCAAATATTGTCTGATCCTAACAAACCATACATTAATGCAAACCTTATTATATTCAGCTTTCAGATGATGTATAAATCTCAATTTCGAAAAATGGACCCTTATGACTGGTTTTGTGATCCAGGGTCACATATAATGAGATAATTAGCAACAAGTATTATCAATACTTGTTATTATTATTATTTATAAAATATCAATCCTTTAGTTATTATTATTATTGTCAAAAAACAAAAAGAAAAAATGAAATTCTGCTTAATGTAAAAACAATCAGTATTAGTCAAACAAGCTATATTGGTCAATGTCTAGTCTAGTGTTTTTGTCTTTCATCAGCAAGCCGAGGAGAAGATGCCTCAACCCAATGTGAAGCTGGTGGTGACAGGAGATGATTTCGGGTACTGCGAGAGAAGAAATCAAGGGATTGTGGATTGCTTCAAAGCTGGTGGGATCTCCAATGTCTCTCTTCTGGTCAATGCAGTCTCAGCGGAGCACGCAGCAGAGCTGGCTAAAAGGTACCAAGGCTGATTGCGAATGACTTTTAATTTCAACTAGACCCTTAGGACATGCAAGCCTTTTAATCCTATTGCCAAATATAAGACTAGACCTACTGATAGGGTGTATATAGGTTAGATGTAGTTATTATAGTTAATTAAAACTTACTTTAAAAAAGCATTTTTGTTACTTTAATAAATACGATGAAGAATTTTATTATAACTTATTGCTAAGAATTTTTTTTATTTTGTTTAACTTGATTTACTATAATAACAAACACCAAATCTAAAATAAAAATGAATAAAAACTATATAAACTTACTTAAAAAAACAAAAACTAATTAAAATAGACAAAAAACACACAACAAAATGACTAAGTAAAATTTAAATGAAAACGGAAAATCGAAAAAGCCGATTCAAAATAGTAATAAAATCTATAATAACATGTTAGTGATACTAAAATAACACTGCTGTTCTCACACACACAGGAATCACATCCCCATTGGACTCCATGCAAATCTCTCAGAGGGTCTTCCAGTGTCTCAGGATCTAAAGGGCTCAACACTCCTCAACAAGGATGGATTCTTCCAGGGAAAGATGGGCTTCCGGGAGGTTTTGCAGAGCGGTCAGCTCAAGATGTCAGAGGTACACAGAAACACACACTCATAAAGACCAACCAAAAGTCACATGGGAGTGCATTCAAACCATGCAGTTTGTTTACAGGACTGTATTCATATTATACAGCAGTGTCAAAGGTTACTCAAAGAGCATGAACAGACATTATTATCTTGCTCATAAGAGGAGTTATGGCATTATGTGTCACTTTTACAAGTTTTCATAATTTTTTTGTTTTTTTTTTGAAGTTCACTAATGTTAGTCAAGATTGTTTTCACTAAAAACAGATGTAAAATACCTTTACATAACCATTTCCATCTTTTACTAAAATTAAACATTTCAAGTTTGTTTCATATTTTTTATCATTTCATTTTAAATTTTTGAAGAACACTAATGTTAGTCAAGAATGTTTGCACCAAAACAAAAAAGTAATATACTTTTACATAACCATTTTCCACCTTCTCTCTAACCATTTTTTATTTAACAGGTTGCTTAATAAAGCTTAGTTTCAGTAGATGGTGTTTTTGGACTGTGGCGGAAGATTTTCGTTGTATTTGTTAAAAATTAACCTCTTTTATTTCCAAAGATTAAGGATAGTACTTTTCATGAAACATACAGTATTAAACCATTTTAAAGTTTCACACTTCAGAACCAAGCACAGCTTGGTTTGTTTGAGTCTGTTATTTTGTCTGCTGAAGTTGTGTTTTCTGTTTAAAAGGTGGAGGCGGAGCTCAGAGCCCAGGTAAATCGATTTTGTGAACTGGTTGGCCACATGCCCTACCATATGGACGGCCACCAGCATGTGCACATTCTGCCAGGTAACAGTGGGTTTGTTTTGAACGTACACTTCTGTTCAAAAGTTTTGGGTCTATAAGATTTATTTTTTTGGTCTATAAGATATTTACAAAATGCTGTAAATATTATTACAATATTTTTTCAAATGTAATTTATTCCTGTGATCAAATCTGAAATTTTAGCATCATTACTCCAGTCTTGACTGTCACATGATCCTTTAGAAATCATTCAGATATGATATTTGATGCTGAAGAAACATTTCTTATTATTACAAATGTTGAACTCTTGTGCTGCTTAATATTTTTGTGGAAACTGATGCATTTTTGTCAGGGTTTTAGTATTAAAGCTCAGAAGGACAGCATTTATTTGAATTAAAAATATTTTGTAACATTACAAATGTCTTCACTCTCACTTTTGACCAATAAAGGTCATTATTAAAAAAGCTTTTTATATTTTACTATGTTTATCAGAGGTGCGAGAGGTGTTTGCACAAGTTCTCTCTGATTTTGGAATCACCTACACACGGGTCCCGATAGAACCCGGACTTCAACTTTGCACCTTCCTCCCGCCGCATCTGCGAGACTTCAATGCACAGGTTGAAAAAGATGCCCTTGAATCTATCGAGGTCTTTCACCGCCATGGAATTAGGTTTGAGGCAACATTTGAAATGATCAGTTTTTTGGTTCACAAATGTTTTAGGAAATGTTTACCTCATTTACAGTATCTTGTGTGTAGTCTATTTTGTCCTTCAAATACATTAGGGACAGTATATACACAATACGCATGAAATGTTTTTCTTCCACTTTGTACTCAAAATTTTTGCCTGATGAAATCGAATCAACTACATGCTGGTTTTGTATGTGCCCTCAGATGGCCTGATGTATACCTGGGCCTGAGCACCATGGGTAAAAACATGTCTGTGTCCAATCTGAAGCGCGCTTTGGGCTTCACGCTGGAAACGTCACTAGATGACCGTGTGTCCTCCCCATTGATACAGTCCAATGATGCCGCGACCGACTCCTATCGTCCGGTTACAGCAGAGCTCATGGTGCATCCAGGATATCCAAGCCAACCTCAACAGGGTGGATGTGGAGAAGGACCGGATGACTTCTCACAGTCCGCAGACCGACTACACGAGCTGAATACTTTGAGGGACCCTTTGGTGCTTAACTACTACAGGCAACAGGGGATCCACCTCTGTGCCTTTAAAGACTTTTAAACACTTAGAGCAGAGGATTTGGGGTATTGCAAACTGAATGTCTTCTGCTTTAAGATCTTGACCCATACCTCAATTAGTCAAGAGTACGAGTGCTTGGTTTGGGAAAGACAGAAATCGGCATTCAGTTTTATTGTGGTGCTTCCAAAGCCCATACGAAACAATTTGAAGCTGCTACATGAAGTAGAAAAAAAACTATCATACTTAATTATTCAATAGAAACAAAATATACTATTAGATTGACCTGTTTTTAAACTGTTCAACAAGACATTTAATTTAAGTTTAGTTCACTTTTTTTAAGCAGCCAGCCGTTTCAATATAGAGAGCTGCGTCCTTATAATAGGTGC
The DNA here is from genome assembly GCF_936440315.1 of Barbus barbus. Taxonomy (NCBI): domain Eukaryota; kingdom Metazoa; phylum Chordata; class Actinopteri; order Cypriniformes; family Cyprinidae; genus Barbus; species Barbus barbus. The sequence continues at coordinate 5,700,242 of NC_136734.1, forward strand.
AATTTTATCTGGAATTGTTTCTGAAAATGTTGCCTCATTTGAGCAAGTTTCTCTCAAATCCAGATATTAAAACAGCAGAGAACTGTCAAATCTAACAGCAATGCCATATTTATGACCGCAACATACTATATGAAGATTTTAAATCAACTGAACATGTAGCAATTACTTTATATATTTAAAAATCAAAGGTATTTTTGGGTACAATGTTTTTAATGAATGCATTTATGATATTTTTATGAACCTGAAAATAAAGAGTTCATTTTACGCTGGATTTCATTCTGAAATTTAAAAATCGCTTTGAAACAAGTATTACCATGGTGAAAGTGATTTAGGATTGAAAGTAAAAAAATGCAATATTATATAAACAGCAATTTTTCTGCACTATATAACCAGTTGCACCATAGGAATACATTTGCATGCCGAGCATCCATCCTATTGAAACATTCATTCAGAACTAGGTCAAAATAGCCTTTATTTGGTGAGTCCAACGTTTTTTTCACATATTAGGGTTATTAACATGTTTATAACCTGTACGTTTCAGGCTATTAATGGCGTTTCAGAATACGCTGTAATTGAAGCAAGTTTGGGGTTTAAGTAGTAGTCCTCATAAATATATAGTTTACTAATACTAATATATTCAGGTTAAACAATCACTAAATGCTCAAGTTCAGATTTGATTTATCACACAAATCCGTAATGCTGTTTTTAACGGAGGAATCCCAGAAAACCTATTGGATTGGTTGATTTCGATTTGAAAAACCTTCCTAACATTGCTTGGCCTTCCTTTTTTATTTTGGTATACAAATGTGGAGTGTTTTTAAAGTCTGATACTGCATGAAAATAGGTTTTCAAAAAGGCATTCTGCGAGAGACTTCACCCAAATGCATAAGCAAATATTACTGAAACATCCTGAACCTCTTTGCATTATAAAGAGTGGCGTAAAAATGGAAAACGACATGAATGATATCCTTTAAAGAAACTGTAGAGAATGTTCTAGAAAACTCACGGTCAACTACTGCGTTTATTCTGTGTTGGGAGAAAATGGGAATAATAATAATTCTCAGTAGCGTACATCTCTGTAAATCTAGGGGCCGTTTCCATGATTAAATCCAAATGATCCAACAATATACAAGAATTTCCTATGAAACATGTTAAAAGAGATGTTTAAAATTGGTGATCATCATGGAAAATTACATTAACGCACACAAAGAGCATTGTTTTCATCTGTGAAACAAATCTATTTCATAGCAATATCGGCTCCTTTTGTTACTGACTTTACAGTGGTTTTGCCGATTCGAGGCTTGGTAAAGGGCTGAAAGTAGCCTGTTCCTTAGACATACCGTGCAACCCAACAAGTGCAGTGAAAGTAAAAAGGATATCTGAAATAATCGGTCGCTGCGTAACCTCCATTCCGTCTCCTTTTTTGTTTCGCAGAAATCAAAGAGCACAAATGTAAGGAGAGGGAACAACATAATAATAATGTACATGATAAATTACAATCCATCTTTGTTTTAAATGAAGTGTCACTTCCAAAAGTAATTTTTGAAAGTTTTGTGTAATAATGCAATGATTCATTTTCTCATTACAAAAGGGACAAACAGCATTCGTTACTGAAACGCTCTGTACAATTTCCAACTTCTTTGTCTCAAGTTATCCTCTAACCAAATTTTGATGCTTTGAAAGTTGAGAAAGGAAAAATAAACAACATAGTAGAAAGTTAGTAAGGGCCTCAAGCTAACACCAGAAACTCAGATCGGATGTCCTCGCGGCGGCCTGCTTCAAGACGGAGGCTGCAGCTGCGCTGTACTTCTCCAGCTCGACTAGAGTGACATGTGGAAAGGAAAGGAGGAGGAGGGAAAGCGGGCAGGTGGGCAGGAGGGAGGGAGGGAGGGAGGGATAGAGGATATCGTTTGGGTAGTAGAGCGAGGGGAAGAGGATCAGAGGAGGAGGAGGGGTCTGGGGCTACACACTTGTCTGGTATTGTTAGTCCACTGGCCGCTTTTCGCCGTGTTTCTTTGTAAACTCGTCTGCATTCTTAAAGAATTTTTTACGGTCTTTTGAGTATTCTTCTGCTAGGTCGGCCCTCAGAGGGTGTTCTGGCTGTGGGTCGTTCACCAGGGCAATGAGCGACTGAATTACTGTAGGAGGAAAGGGAAAAGTATGTATGTTACCATTGGTTACAACAACAAAAAAATTTATATTTAACTCTTAATATATTTATTCTTGTTTCTTACAGTTCTAATAAATTGAGCTTTAATAAACCCTGTAGTTTAGTGAGAGAGAATTACATACTCTTCATCAGTGTTATTTTAGTATCATTGAGATACTGTTATAGTTTAATATTTTGATTTAGCTTTTATTTTTTTCATTTTAGTTAAAGTGCCTGTCATTTTTTGTACTTTTATAATTTATTTAATTTTTTTATATATGTCTATATAGTTTTTTGGTAACATTTTAGAATAGGTAACACTTGTTCACTATTAACTACGACTTTTCTGTCAAATTCTTAATTGGCTGCTTATTAACAGTTAGTAAGTTTAGGTATTGGGTAGGATTAGGGATGTAGAATAAGGCATGAATATGTGCTTAATTAGCACTAATACATGGCCAATATTCTAGTAATATGCATGCTAATAAGCAACTAATAGATGTAACCGTAAAATAAAGTGTTACCGTTTTTTTTATTCATGTTTATTTCTGTTTTAGTTATTTTATTACATTGAGGGAACTGTCGCATTGGCAACAAGCTGAAATAAGTTTTTTTTTTATATTTTAAGTACGTTTATTTTATTTCAAAGAATGATTTTTTTTTATGGTTTTAATTTCAGTTTCAGTAAACTAAAAGCCCTTATCTTCTATATATCCTTATCTTTATTCCATCCAATGCGATTTTAGTATCAATTAGATACCATTATATTTTTTATTAATAGTTTAAATTAGTTTTAATTTTTATACTTGGTTTTTATTTTTAACTTCAACAAAAATAAAAAATAAGTAATTGTGTTTGTCATCAAGTTAAATATTTATTTCAGTTATTATTTATTTCAAGTACCTTTTTTTTTTCTTAAGAGTTTTATTTAAATATCTATGTAATGTTTGGGTAGTTAATATTTCCCCTAAAGATTGCTGCAGGTGATAGCAAGTAAAAAAACATATCTAGCAAACAGATATCTAACCAAAAGGTAAAAACAAAGGCCTAAAACAGAGATGCTAGTTATTCAAGAAATAAGAACCGCAACATCTTTATTCCATAAGATAAAGCAAAACTTTCATCTACACAGCTTAGTACTGCATGATCTAGAGCAATCTAGCTTTCTGAAGAAATGTGACTTCACAAGATTGCTGTAGAACAAATTGCATACATGTTAAAAGTTTGAACGCATCTATTCCTGGAGAAATGTATGATATGCTTCATGTATAAAGCTGCAGTAACTGACAGCTACAAGACTAGCACATACACTAAAAACAGTAATATTGTCCAATATTATTACTTTTTAAATATTTTACATTTTAATTTATTCTTGTGATCTAAACTAAGTTTTCAGCAGCCATTACTCAAGTCTTCAGTGTCACACGATCCAAAGATTCATTTCTAATTATCAACGTTGAAAACTGTTGTGCTGCTTAATATTTTTGTAACAAATGTCTTTTCTATCACTTTTGATCAATTTAATAGATCCTTACTGAATAAAAGACTGATATATAGTTTTATTAAATTCAGCGTTAAATCATTACTATAATTTGGTCAGAGAGCGCTAAATGGCCATTATCTTTACAAAAACCATAATAATAAAAAAAAAAGATTACTTGAAGTCTCGTATGGGTAATCAATATGAGCTGAATAAATAAATAAAGGGTATTGCTTACTATATAAAAAGATGGACAGTGACCACAAACATCTTCACAAAGCCTTCTATTTGTTCATGATTTCTATATAATGAAGCGACAACAGGCCCGAGAGCATTTATGCGCCAGGATCAAGAGAGCTTTAGCAGTCTGACTCATGTGGCGCTTGAATACTGCGACAACTGCAGCGCATCTCACCTTGGTCAGTTTTGGTGGCTGGTTTCCAGTTCTCTGCACTAATGACAGGCAGGCAGACCTGTCCCTTCTCGTCAATGTTGGGGTGGTAGATCTTCGTTTTGAATGTGATCTTGGGTGGTTTGAAAGGGTATTCTGCAGGGAAGATGATCTCGATCCTGAACGCCCCTTTGTCGTATGGAGGGTTGTCCTGCGGGAGAATAAGGTAAATGAGGTGAGCGCAGCTCGGTCTATAATGTATACAATTACAAACAAATCGAGGACAGAAGCGTGAATGCATGAGGTATCAGATATTGACTGTATTATGAAATGCATGGATATTGTCTAGGTCTAAATGCAGTCTCTCTCTAAAGTCCCCAAGAAAATTGTTAGAGGTTAATCGATGTTTTGTACATAGTTTTACTATGAAGTGCCATAAATCAAACATGAATAAATCTATCAACTTAAATTAAATGTTGCTTTACATTTAACAACAGTATATTAAAACACACAGAAATCTAATTGACCTATATATTTGCAAAAATGCAAATTACAATTACAATGCAAAAATAAAAACGTTTAAATAAAATAGAAATGAAGATATGCTTCAATGGTGTTTTCCCCCCGCAAAAATAAAATAGGTCACCACAGACCAACTTAGGCCAGTAGGTTTGGGCATCTCTATCAAATCCTAAAGCTGCTACAACATACCATTTCTTGTCTGTATACTTCACACATGCAAATAACATGTAAACAGTTCATGAAAGATGAGCATTTACTAAACACTTACTGGAACAATGAGGCCTTGCCATGTCAATATGTTTGATTCATCGACTTGAATATTACGGAAATTTTTCATCCCAGATTTGCGGATTTCTTCAAGCTCCTGTTAAAAAAGGTTGGAAAGAAGGATGCGTTAGTTACTATTCTGGAGGGTTCGCAACTTCTACTTGTTAAACAGAAACTTTGAGATTTAGCTAATGCTAAACATCTATCCTAATAGCACAATCCCCAATAATTAGGTAATTACAAAGCGCAAACAAATGAATTAGGAATAACAGATTACAACATTAGCCAAAACCTTCTATGTATCTTTATCATGGTCATCATTCCCAAATGTAACGTGAGCCAGGTCTTGACCTAAGGAGGAGGAGAAATGACCCCTTCCTCAGCAGCTTACTCTAAAGAACTGACCTCAAGTACAAGTGTGCATTAAAACATCATCAAACCACACCTTAAATGTTTGAAGTGCATGCAGCTTCATATCCAATAACCACTGCTCTAACATGGGCTGCTTATGATCACTATTTAGTCTCACATAGGGCTGCAACTAATGATAATTTTGATACTTTGATTAATCTGTCAATTATTCCCTTGATTAATCAGGTAAAAAGTAAATTTTTAAGTTATTGTTCGAATTTATAATCAAAATGATAAAATAATGTTTTAAAGTCCTTACTGTATTAAATCAAACATCAACTACATGTTCAATAATAAGTACTAGGCTACAGTAAAATGGTATGTTTTAGCCATTTCCTTTCTTGCCACTGGGAGTTGATTGACATTTACAGCCATTCTTATCTAACAAGGAAGTACATTAAACTCGTTCAAATGCTCACTGTGACATACAATGAGTCCAAAACTGTACATAAACACCACAAAACATCAAATACACGTCAATTCAGAGACTTTAACCTCCAAAAAAGTTTGCTCAGACACATCTAAGTGGCTAAATACCAGTTATTCACGAGTGAATGAAGTGATTTCGACAAGACGGAAGTTTATAAAGCGAAAGCTTGATGTGAACACGGTTTCGTTTTTTTATATTAAGGGCGTTACTACAACTAACCACCTGGAACTCACTAAACCGACTCATTTAAGCAGTATTCTACTTATTTGAAGCTTAAAATGTATAAAGGACGGCGATTTAAGCTTAAATGTGACAGGTCATGAGTCATGTCTAAGGCCACTGCAGCGGGGTTAAGACAGCATTATTCGGTTAAAAACATATATTAGTTCTTATAACAGTCAATTAAATTACAGTTATTGTGTTCAGATGATTCAGATCTGTTTGAATCAACCGAATCCGATGTGACGGAACTCCTGTGCGTTACATTGCTATAATTTACTCGCTGTCAATGAATGAAAGGACTTGATGAAACACCGAAGCCTACTCAAACGTGACTTTTGACCCTCTGTCTCCCCAAACTCGACTCTAAAACCCAGTTCTAGAGTCCCGCGGCCTCCACCGGCGCTTTTCCTCCTTCATGTTTTGAAACGCGAAGCGAGCCGAGTCATCGAGTGAGAGAACCGCTCGAACCACCGCCGATCAAGCACCAACGAACGATCAAATCGCCTTTTCTGCGAGCTAAACTTTATGTTTAACCCCCCATCGAGTCGTCGCGTGTGGTTTTTCTTTATTTGCGATATAAAAAGTATGAGGTTTAGACGTCTACCTTGTGTAGTCTCCTGCTCGCCGCCATCTTGAATCTTTCAACTACTACCAGAATGCACCGCGCGGCGCAGCTTTGGAATCATGAGCTCGTCTGCGTTTTTAAAACTTCGGATGATCTGAGATCAGATTTAGTTTTCGAGCACAACCCACACATTAGAGCAGACAAATGATCTCAGGACAGCACCCGTGGGTACTTTCCATTACAAAACGAAACAAAAATGCCATTTATTACACTGTGAATGGAACTGATTTTCCCATAATGTAGTCAGCCTTTATTATTTACATATCTCGAAAATGTATTAAACTAAGTTAGCGATCAAATATAACGGTTACAGGAAACTTCGGCATATGGGTGTGCCGGGAGAGACGTCCTAGACAAGAAGTGCGTTTTCCGGATTTCAGTTGCGCACTAGTTTAATGACCACGCGAGGTCACTCCAGAGTTAGGAATCATGCAAAGAGGTCATTCCATTCAGGTTTATTTCATGAATTATTTGGCACCTTCTACGTTGGCTAGCCAAACTGCCATAAAACACAAGAAGAAGAAGAATTACTTGGCCCTGGTCTTATCTGGTTTAAACCGTTCTAAAATCATTCAGTCTGACTATAAGAGCAGAAAACCACTATAGGCCGGTTTAGGGCTTTAGTACATCACTGTTCAAAAACAGCTGATAAGAACATCACACCACTTTAGTCCATCAATTAACCTCTTATGCCCGTTTTAAATAAACAAATTCATCATGAAGTTGTTTTTTAGCTTAAATGTAAACAGGCCAACAGGGAGCAACTGTTATTATGGATTATGTACTTATATTTTTGTCATAAGTGCTGGTTTGAAGTTAAAACTCCTGAATGATGGATTTGTTTCTAAAAAACACACACATTCTGACTTTACAAAATATTATTTGAGTGGTGTGGATTATTGTGGTGTTTTTATCAGCTGTTTGGACTCTCATTCTGACGGCACCCATTCACTTCAGAGGATCCGTTTGTGAACAAGTGATGCTAAATTTCTCCAAATGTTTTCCAATGAAGAAACAAACTCATCTTAGATAGCCTGAGTGTAAGTAAATTTAGTTCATTTTGTGCAAACTATTCCTTTAATATATGATGTATAACTTTAAATATAAATGTCTTCAAGCTATATTTCAATTTAACATAAATGCTTGTCAGTACATATGACTGTATAATGCACTTTAACCATATTTCAAAGGTAATAGAAGTATTAATGAAATGACATATAAAATCTTACTTAAATGTCAAAAATGTCTTATGTTAAAGTAATTGCATTAAATATCAATTACAACTATAAAATTTTAATTTAATTTTAAATAACATGCAATTAGATTTCTTTTAAAGTATATTATTTTCATAATATAGTCCACTTCTTATTCACAAGGGTACCATCACTGTACTGTTCCTGTAAACCAGCCTAGAACTGCACCAGGTTTGCTGGTCTCTCAACCTGGTGTGCGTTTCTCAAAAGCCTCTTTAGCCAATGGCCTGAGTTCCGCTGAGCTCTTTTGGTAACGACGGAACTTGCGACCATAGTTTTGGGGAAAACACCCCTGGAAAGGCCGGTCTTGATCTACAGAAGGAAGTTTGCTTGGAGCCTGTACATTAAGAGTTATGTGTGTGGGCTGTTTGTGTGCATTTGTGGTTTTGTTTGTTTATTTGTTTAATCTTTTCTTGTCACAGGAGCCCATACTGTATTACCAACATGCTTACCAGACCAAGGACAGATATAAAGAGGGTTTGCATGCTCCCATGGTTTCCTGTAAACCACATGACTGAAACAACTTGATCAGACTTGCTTGCCCTCCAGCAATTTCAGGTAAAGATGGGCTGTTACAGATGGGAAAAACTGTATTGTTTCCACTTTTGCTGTGTTCAGCATTCAAAATATTTCACTAATTTTGCTTAATACTTTAATTCATGATTATTAGGTTAAATGAATGCTTTACATTTCAAGATGAATCACTTTAGTGAGTGTCTTTAACTTGAATGAGTCATTCAACAGGGCATGGCTGTAAACACAGTTGCAAAGGAAACACCTGTTAAACTATATGTTTGGAACATCTAACCTAAATTTCAATAACAATAGCATTTTACTTCCTTGTAGTAAACTTCATGCAGTTTTGGACTTGTAACTAGGTCAGTTATTGTGCATACAGCCTACAACCTTAAAGATGAGCTTTAGAGCACCGATGTAGCAAAGTAGGTCAGAAACCTTTTAGCCCCAAATTCAAAGAAAGACAGTAAATTGTTTTACTGTTCACTGATATCTTAATCACATTTAATAATGAATATTATTTCCAAGAGAAGTCTCTTATTATGGATTGAGCTTAAATGTAATGGTTTATAATCACACTGAAAAGATTTGGGGTAGAAACAGTTTTCACTCAGAAATTGCTTGTAAAATTCACAAACGATTAAACAAATACAATAGAAACAGCTGTGTTTTAAAAAAAGTAGTTTTAAACATTAAACTCTGCTATAACTTCCTCAAAACAACGTGGTAACAATTATTAGCTTGTAGCTCTCTGGTACACTTGAAACTATTTTAAAGGTATTTTTATACTGTGCCCACTAAATACTAAAAACAAAAAATACAATGGTGCCCCAGAACTGCTCTGTTTCCCACATTCTTCACAATATCTTTCTTTGTGTTCAGCAGAACAAAGACATTCATACAGGTTTGGAACTACTTGTGGGTGAGTAAATGATGACAGAAGTTTCATTTTTGGATGAACTATGCCTTTAAGAATGTTTTGCAGTGCTTTCAGAAAGATCCCACAACTTTTAGCTGCAATGAGATGGGTCTCAGATTGCGTTGGTTTTGTTTGCTTGGTATATGATTGCTGATAAGCAATCAAAACATCTTATATTTGGAAAGAATTCATAACCCAAATTGATGTGCTTGCCGTAACATCTGTGGATCTCTTTTCTGCAACATGAGTAAAATGAATTTCTGTGTAAATAGTTTGTACGTAAAATAGATTTATGAACCATGCACCAAAATTTGTTCCACTTGTGTTTTAGCAATTCTCACACACACATGCTTTACGATATTGGGGGGGAAATGCAAATGTCTCAGTCTAGCTATATCAGATCCATACTTTTGCAATAGCAGTTGCTTAAAAGAGTAAAGAAAATAGTATGGAAAAAATGGAAACGGTGATTGTATAGCATAGAGGTACACTCCTTCGCAAAAAATGGGTCAAAGGATAAAGATTTCGTTTTTATTGGTGCACATTTGAACATTTTAACCACAAACCACTGGTCAGGAAATGATCAAGAATTGCACAAATACTGTAGATAATGTCATTTAGAACAGGATATAATTTCCCTTTATTTGTAAAGGTTTTAAGCCATGTGTGTAAACTTTCAGATTATTTTTTAAGGAAGAGGAGACAGTGTTGTCCCACTCAGCGCTGATGGCTTCAAACAGTTAGTAGCTGAAAAATGTCTTCCAGTTAGTTGGAGTTTAATGTGAGACCAAATAGGGTTTAAATCTGGACTCTGACCAGGCCAAAACATCATCCTGATGGTCTTTGCAGTGTGTGCAGGAGCATTTTCTTGTTGAAAAAAATAACATCTGATCGTTCCTCTTTAGATAACAACTTTTCAGTTTTGGGAAAGTAAAGTCGTGACGTATTGTCAAGTATGGTGACCCATACTCGAAATTGGTGCTCTGCGTTTAACCCATCCAAGTGCACACACACAGCAGTGAGTAGTGAACAAATGCACACACACACACACACACACACACACGCACACACGCACACACACACACGCACACACACACACGCACACACACGCACACACACACACGCACGCACACGCACACGCACACACACACGCACACGCACACGCACACGCACACACACACACACACCCGGAGCAGTGGGCAGCCCGGGGAGCAATTGGAGGTTCGGTGCCTTGCTCAAGGGCACCTCAGTCGTGGTATTGAGGGTGGAGAGAGCGCTGTACATTCACTCCCCCCACCTACAATCCCTGCCGGCCGGGGACTCGAACCCGCAACCTTTCGATTACGAGTCCGACTCTCTAACCATTAGGCCACGACTTCCCCCAAGCAAGCCATTCTGCAATATTCTCTTATACTCAATTGACTTTTTACAGTGAAGCAGCTCATCAGTACCAGCATCACTGTGGTAGGTGCATTCAGATCTTCAAAAACACCGCTCTGGTGCATCACATACAACAAGTGTTTTATGGTGATTAATCACTCCACATAATTCTGCTTAACCACTCTAAGTCAAACTTTCCATATTCTGCTGAAAACATCTTTCTGTCTTTGATGTTTTTCTTATACATCTATGGTGTGTTTTGCTCATTTCTTTAACAGTAAATAGAATCATAAAAAGATTCTAAAGAGAAATTTTAAATATTATGGTGCAGCTACATCACTGTTCCGTGGTTTTAACACTGTATTTTATTTTGGGGTTTTTTTGGGATGTGAAGAATAAAAATAACATTTTAAACTTCACAGTAATTTTTTTTGTTCATTCTGAAATGAATATGATAGGTTATTGGCATGAATAGACTATGTTGTTTTTGGAAAGCTACAGTAAATCAGAGCGGTAAAAGTTGTGCCAAGTTGTGCTTTTTTAAAAACGAAACTGAGAAGTGCATATATGGGTGGAGGGCAGTTCTTTAGAAAATTAAGCAAATAAAAATACCTTTTCATATAGCAGTTGAGCTCAGGTCAGTGTTGAATTGTAATTGCACATTTCCCCTTAGTCTATTCACAATAGTGATGCTCTTGGCGATGTTGCTTCACGGAATAGCACACACCCTTGGATCTGTTCCAAGCTTTCTGATATCAAAAGACATTCAAGCAATTCATTATTAATGCAATGACATGTTTGGATCCCCCTTAAACACGCTTTTGTTGAACAGGAACGTTTGGAAAGGTCTAGATTATGTTCATTATTTCTGGTTCCGCTAAAGGAACTTTACACAAATTTGGGAAGAAATCAGTTTTTAAGTGGGTTTAAGCTGAGTTTTTAGAAATAGAAATTTAGAGTATGCTAAATTGAAATACAGTGGGGCCATTGAAAATCTGGGATTAAATTTTTTTAAATGTGATTTAAAATAAGCAGAATGTCTTGGCATGTGTGCATATGAATTATTATAAATCAGATTATGACTAGATAGATATGCAGATAATTCAATCTATAATATTAAGTCATATGCACATACTAAGAAATTGCACGTTATTTTAATTCACTCAAATTGCTAAGCGCATGAATATAAACATTTTATTGTAAAATAAAAAAACTGTCGTAATCTAGCAGCAGAAATCAGATTTTGATAGCTTTAGTGAAAACAAAAGTTGTGAGCATCAAACCGTTATGCAACTCTGTTAAGAAAAACCCTTAACATTTCTCTGAGAATGCAGCTGGATTTGTGCATGTGTCTGGTTGTTTATAAACTGCGAACAGGTCATTCACCCCTGCAGACAATTCTACGGGAACAGAGGGGAGAAAAAACGGTAAAGACTTTGGGAATGATAAGTGAAACGGATGCATTTACAAGATAGGGGTGGAGCAAGTACGGTAAGTCTCGGCTTGAAAGTGAAAGTTTGCTCATTTTTTTGTGTATAAATACCTGCACCTGATACCTGCATATCACACATGTGCACAATTGTCTGATGATCTTTTGGCGACCAAACACAAAGACAAGAATGCAGACCGCAACAGTAACTCTCCTGGTCATTGCTGTAGTCCTCTGGGGCAACACTGCAGGTAAGAAACATTAAAACACCTAGTTTCATGGAACACATCTTGCAGCTTCTCAGAAGCATCCTGCTTTATTTCAGACTGAAATTTCTTCTGAATTCTGGCTGCAGCTCAGGATTAATAAATAAGGAAAGTGCCATTCTTGGCTTTTTCTATGCTGGCTTGCTTTCCTTAGGGATGTAGTTATAGTAACTGTGGGGGCAAGTTCTCGTAAATCCAGAAATGCTCAGAAACAGGCCAAGTTTTGTTCTTGCACAAGGGTCAAATGCATATAGATTGGAGGGATTTCCTGTGAAAAGCGTAGCTAATGCCATCCGTTCATTCTCAGCTTTTTCAGACGCAGCTGTGGACTGCTGTCTGACCACCAAGGACACTCGTATTCCAATACAGATTGTTGCATCCTTCTTTCACCAGACCACAGAGAGTGGTTGTGCCATTCCAGCTACTGTGTAAGTTCCAGTTCAGGTTCTTTATTAGCATTTATGGTTCCATGAAGAAACTATAACATCCATGCAACTACGAAAGGTTCTTTATATTGGAAAAGTTTATTAAAATGTTCTTCATACTAAGAAAAAGGGTTCTTTTTTTAAAACTGTTCACTGAGAGGTTCTACCAAAAATGTTTTTCTATGAAAACCCCCTTTTGGAAGCTTTATTTTTAAGAGTTTTGACTTCTGTATTATATTCTATAGTATACTCTATTGATTCTATATTAATGCATGTTTCCTTCTTTCCGTTCCCATAGATTCATCACAAAAAAGGACAAGAAACTATGTGCTCCACCAGAGAAAAACTCCTGGATTACCAAGATCATCACACACTTAGAGAAGAAGAAGAAAACTTCTCAGTAGGAACACAGGTACAAAAAAAACTTCCCCTCTTCAAGCTCTTAGTTCTGCTCTCGTTAGTTCTGTAACATCTCACAGACATCTTCAAAGATAAATCAGACATTTAGCAGAAGTTATGCAGTTCTTCTTCCTTGAAAACGTTTTCTGTCTCCTGATAACAAAAATGTAATCTGGTTTCGTTTTCTTGCTTCACAGATGGGAGCCGGGCATGATGACCCTGTAACTGCACTGAGCAACACTGACGCTGACGGACAGGAAGTGACTACTCTTAATCATTAACTGCCACAGTGGTTTTTTACACAGTGTTATTTACAAAGTGTTTTGGAAATCATGCAGATTTGGGGAATGCATGGTGGTCAGACTTTGTAAATGATTAAAAGCGGATATGCTATTTGTATATATTTGACTGTATTGTTTTACTGTAGCAATTATGAGTCTCATACATTTGCATGAATTATCCTGTAAGCTGTGTCTGTATTTCTAGAACTTCTATTAATGTATGTGGCATACTTTGTATGACGGGAATTTTTCTAAGTATGATTTTTAAATAAATTCATTTTGTTAAATCTCCTGTGCACTGCAATTATTTAATCAAAATCACCCCACAATTATGGATGTTTATAGTAATATGCCCTTATTCAAAAGTCCTGTTCTAAAATTTGGGCTCAGTAAGATTTTTTGATTCTTTACAAAAGGCTTTTCATGCGGCATTTATTTGATTAAAAATACAGTAAAAGCTGTAATATTGTGAAATATTTTTAAAATAAGCATTTTTTGTTGGTGAATGTATTTTACTTACTTACTTACTTACTTACTTTTGTCATTTAGCAGACACTTTTGTCCAAAGCGACTTACAAATACTAAACTAAAAGTTACAACTCTATAAATACTATATACCCACATATTAAGAAAATAAAGAAATTAAATAAAATTGACACATGCATATAACAACATTTCAATAATAAACATATAAATGACAAAATCCTGCCCGGTGGAGTCGCACGGTAGAGTCAATGGTCTTTACACTCTAAAATATAATTACACTTATATAATTACACTTTTCACTTTTAAAATATAATTTATTCCTATGATGTAAAGCTGAATTTTCAGTAGCATTACTCCAGTATTCAGTATCACATGACCCTTCAGAAATCATTCTAATATGACTTTTTCTTTTTTTTATCAATGTTGAAATCATTTGTGCTGCTTAATATTTCTTAGAAACCGTCAAACGTTTTTTTGTGAGGGTTCTTTTTTTAAATAAAAAATCTTTGTAACATCACTTTTCATCAGTTTAATCCATTATTGACAAATAACCATATTAATCTCTCTTTTTTTAATCTTAATGACTCCAAACTTTTGTATGATAGTGCATGAAATGGTAGAAAATTTTTCTCATTTTAAATTTAATAGATGCCTGTAAATTTTCACATGGCAAGTAATAACGATACTGAATGTTTATGCACAAGATTGCTGTCACAATCAGATATTTGTGATGTCAAATGCTTGAGTGATGATGATCCTTGATAAGCGGCACATAAAAAGAGTGGGTGCCACCTGAAATTGTTGAGACTTTCCTGTCTTATTCAAATGCATATAAAGGCATGTTTACACCCACAAGACATTTAGATTTGCTCTAGATTTCAAAGTGCTACACATTTAAGCATTTAATCAAATAACTCTCAGTTTACAACCTTAATATTCAGCCAATCTAAACCTGCAATAAACCCAACAGAATTCACTGTATGCTTTCCAGTCCCGCACATGCCCCAATAATAAACTTTGTGACACTCAGTAAACATTAACAGTAGTTATGCAACATTTTTTTTTAGCCCAGTGGAATCCCCAGTTCTGTATTGACAAGGATCGGTATCTAGAAGCCGACCAAACGGTTTGTCAACTGCTTCATCAGTCATATCGAAACATTTGCCAGTCTGGTGTCCTTTGAGTGAGAAAGTATGTGAGAGTCTGTGAGAGTTTCTATGTGGGTTCAAGCGTAGAAGAGGAAAAGAGAGCGAGGAACAGATACACAGAATGTGATGCATTGTGCCGTAAATTTGGCCCTCTTTCAAAAAAAAAAAAAAAATCTTTTGTCCAGGTCACAACCTCTGCTGCTCAGACATTTTTTTTTTACAGGACAGGGGAGGGACTATGATAGACATCTGTGTAATAATGAAACTTAAGATCGTCCTATAAAGCAGGGGAGCGATGGAGCAGTGAGAGGAGAGTGTCAGAGAAGAGACAAAGATCCTCCAGCTGCTTCAGCAGGACAGACGAAACACTTGTTCCACCATCTCATATCCTGCGGTTACCATGGCTTCAACCCTCGTATCTGCGCTGAGCGTGATTCTCTGTGCATTGGCGCTCATTCTCTACAGCAGTCCGGCAGGTAAGTCATGTCTTCTTCCTTCATCTGTTTTATGTGCTTCATGAGTGCATGGTGAATGTGATCTATTTGTTCATTTATTTCTCATTTATTTCTTCTGATCCATTATATATGATGGCAGATGTGTCACACAACTCAACAATTCTAATTAGCAATCTTTTAATAACTTTTCAGATTAATTAAAATCTAATAATCTAAAAAGATTCTATATATATTCTATATATATAATATTTTAACCAAATGAATATAATTTCATATAATAACCAATAATATAACACTTTTTTCAATAATCAATTTAAAAAAGTCTTGAGAAATCCTATATACAGTAGGAATTTCATGCAAATGCCTTAAAAAAAAAAGCAAAAAACAAACATATGTCTTAAACCACTGTAAACAGTTTTTTATTTGTAGTTAGTTATTACTCCCACTAGATTCCAGCTGTGCATTGCACATATGTTTTGGTTTATTGCAAATATAAGTACAGCATTATTGACAATAAATGTTTTGATCCAAGACACTTTCATTTTTTCTTACATACAGAAGTTTTCAGACTTCTCTAGAGGCAGACACCCATTTTCCTGTATTTCCATCTCTTGTCCCTAATCGTTTTTCTCATATGTTTCAATCTCTCTCAGAGGCTCAGGCAGACTTAGCATTGGACTGCTGCCTGACGGTTAGCCGCAAAGTCATCCCTAAACATGTCCTCCTCACTTACCGGAGGCAGTTCAGAGTTGACGGCTGCCCCCGAGATGCTGTTGTGTAAGTATATCCTTCAAAGGAAACTATTGGACTGGCTCATGTGTGGGAGCCTGGGCATGAACTCCACTATTTATGGTCACATTTTCAAACAAAGCAGATGTGAAAGAGCCTGGGAATTCCATTGCGCTTAACATACACTGGTCTACTGTTCTAGTTAAATAATATGCAAAAATCAACTCTCTTTCAGATTCATAACCAGGAAAGGTTTGAATCTTTGTGCCCCACCTGCAGAGGATGAGGATTGGGTTAAAAAGACAATCAAGGTTCTGGACACCAGGCTCAGGAATTGCAAAGAAATCAAATTCCGTGTATGTAATTCACCGCAGATTGATCACACCTTCACAGTTTTGTTTCTGTAGTATCTGATGACATAAAGCTGGCTGCACAACAGCTCGTCATTGTTATTGCACGAGCCCTGCAGCAGGTCACTTTCTCCTTTCTGGTTTTCATCTGATTCATGACCATGTAGATCACGATTCGGATGTTATAGTCTTATTCATACAAAACCACAAACTATTCAGCTGTGAAACCACAAGACAAAACATCCTCCTACGGCAAAGCTTTAAGCCGACCGTCAACATTGAGGACTCAGACTGTGGTGCATGTTGCAATATACATGTGCAGCAAATCTATATTAAAAATAATTCAAATAAGAACTATTAGAACAATTAAATTCAAGTGAAAGTGTAAAAGTGTAACATCTCTTTATAAGCAGGCTTTAACTAATGGTTTTCTGTCTTCTTTCGTTTCAGGAGAAACGCTGTCATGCTCTGAAGAATTTGTCCTTTTGAGTGAACAAATACAGATTCATATATACTTTTAATGGCAGCTAATGTAATCGTTGTGACTTCAGTTTCTGTAACACATTTAGGTTCAGCATTTTCAACCTAAATGATCAAAACTCTCCAAGTTGTCCGATCTTCTCTGTAGTTGATTTTGTGTGAACATATTACTCATTTTTTTTATTTTGATGTAATCATCTTGTGGCATTTTTAAAGTGAATAAACTGTTTGACAAAAATATTGCATTATTCATATTAATTCCTGACTTTATAAACATGATAAATGCATAAACACATGGTAAAAAACTTCTCACACACATAAACACACATTCATTTATCTAAATAGGGAATTGCACTGTACTGTAAGACTAAATCGAATTACCATCATCTCTCCTAAACCCCAACTTTGACAATTTAAAACTGAATAAAAGTATTATTTACATAGTCCCTTTATTAATCAATTTCCATTTTTGTACACAATGCTGTCGCCAAATGAACATCTAGGTCAGAAACGCACAAATGTGTGTAAAAGGGAACTTTTTATTGGGTCCTTAAAGTGAATTCCAGACTAATCCTAACCCTAAAATACAACTTTTGGCTTTTGGAAGTCCATAAAGACATTATTTAGCGTCTGCGTTAAGATTTAGCTTCTGCTGTCTGATTTTATTACCTCAAATCCACAGCTGCTGGGGTCATTGAAGCACACGTACCAGCGCTAAACGCCACTGAGCGGCGCTAATGAGGCGATCTGTTCTGTGTAGCGCCGTCGCGCCAACACGAAGAAGAGGATTCATTATACCAACGCCACATTATGGCACGATTATCATCCTCTCACGTCGTATTTCAGTTTATATGTATAATTATTATGCTCTTAAATGACGGAACTATCTGTAATGTAGGTAAGTGAGCTTTGAGCGAATGAAATATCAGCAAGACAGTCCGTGTGCAACACAAAACAGAGTCAGCTAGCTGGACAACTGCTAGCAAACATCTTGTTGCCATGGAGAAACGCAGCTTGAACGTACACTTAAGACATTAGTGGTCTTAATTAAATGTATATGAATTAATACCTTAATGAGTATTTACATAAACCCTTATATTCCAAATACACATACACAAATGCAAATATGTAGTCAATAGCCTATGGAATGAATGTATGATTATTTCAGTTTTTCAGCCTGCGTTTATTCTGGCATCTGGTCCGAGAATATCATCCTTTCTGGTTGGAAATGTCTCTGGCATTTCCTTCAGCCTCAGTGCTGTTTCATCTTCAAATGCAACAGGTAGACAATTTCTCAAAGCATGTCGATGCTATAATAACTGCTATAAACAAATATATGTGTTTCAGAATCTAGTTTTTGGGCAAAGTTGTGTTTAAATACCCAGAAATGCCATTAAGATGTTCTGCTCATAAATAATAAATTGTGCATAATTCACTTTTTTGTGTGTCTTTTTTCATTAATCATAAGTGTTCCAGATTCAGAACATTTGGTCTGGCTTTACTTTGTTTCATGTACATTTATTAATTTAGCAGACACTTTTAGTAACTGTATAAAAATATTAAATCTCTGTAATGCTTGGACTTTAATGAATGTTTTCATTGTGAATTTCTTCAGGTAGCATCCCGTCATCATCCTGTAGGCCGGTTTCTCAAACACAGTGGAATCTTTCAAATGAATTAATTGGGAAGGTGAGTTGATTCTGCCACATTAATGGTAGGTTTATGTATTATAGAGGGGCAAAAATTAAATCTCTGTCTTCATTTTGATTAGGAGTTAGTTAGAATCAGCAATATGAGCAACATGGAAAGAATTTACCGCTGTAAACATGCATCATCAACACAACAAGCAATTAACTTGTAAAGTCCCCATTGAAATATCAGGAAAATTAAATCTGTGTTATTAACCCTTATTCCAGTCAACCTGTCATTAAGCAGGGTGTGATCACCTACGCGTCACGTTTTCATGCATGACTGAAATTCCCCCACTGTTTTCCTGTTTAACCTTATCAGGTAAATAGTTTGTACAGAGATTTATATGAGCTGCAGGACTTGCCCAGGGCAAGTTGAGTGGTCTTTTAGGGGATAACGTAGTAAAATGAGAGATTAGTTTCCTTTCTATTTCACCTCAGCACAGCTTTTTGCAATATTTCTACTACAGACTGTAATCAGTACCTTAGGTCCTTTTTCTGGTGATTTCCACTGATGTGATATGTCACTTTCTTGTAAGTTGCTGCTTTAAGAAAGCGTCTTCCAAGAATAAATGTGACCGTTCCAACATTTGAAGTCAGTAAAGATGCATTAAGTTGATCAAAAGGGATAATAAAGAGATTTATAATGTTATGTTTCAAATAAATGCTGTTCTTTTGAATTTTCAAATAATCAAAGAATCCTGAAAAAAAAAGGGCGCAATTTCTACAAAAATATTAAGCAGCACAGCAACTTTTTAGTAATGAAGTAATGAATGATGCTGAAAATTCGCCTTTGCATCACAAAAATGATTGTAATAATATTTCACAATATTACTGTTTTTACTGTATTGTTGATCAAATAAATGCTGTTTTGGTGAGCATAAGGGACTTCTTTTAATAAATATTTTAAAAATCATACCAACAAATGTACATTTTCCACAGTTCTTAGACGATACACTTAAACAGACCAGTAGTATGAATTCAATAAATATCTTGTCATGCAATATATTTAATGAGATGGCTTTATTATAACGTCCACAAGACAGTACAATAATGTTATTCGCAATACTTTTCCTTTTAAATGTCCCTTTAAATGATAATATTGTAGTATTTGCTTCAGCTGGAATGGAATGGATCTGATTTAAAAAAAAAAAAGTTTATCTATTGTTCATATGAAATCTAGATTTCATCATATCGTCATCATCCGATAGACTTCTTCAGTACACATGGTGGGAATATCCCTGACATTCAAGTTTGACAAACAGCCATCACATACCACTTGCAAATTTGCGGTAGGTGTTTTGAATCATGAGTCACCTCAAGCGGAATCCTGACCAGAAGGAGTGGCTTACTGTACATTTTTACCGCTTGTTTTCCTTAATGTATAAATCAATGCTTTCCTCATCACACTAAATGACATACATTATTGTTTTGTTGAAATATCTGCCTGAGGCTGTGCCTGAGAACTCTACACCTTAACCAGAAGCCTTCAGTGTCTTGCGTTTCTTCAGAAATCATAATATGCTGATTTGCTGTTCAAGAAACATTTCTTATTATTATCAATGTTGAAAACAGTTGTGTTGCTTAATATTTCTGCTATAATATTTTTACAATTATTCTTAATTTATTTCGGGTTTCTTTGATGAATAGAAAGTTCATAAGAACAGCATTTATTTTAAAAATAAAAATCTTTTGTAATATTAGAAATGTCTTTACTGTCACTTTTGGTCAGTTTAATTCATACAATTCATACACATATATGTAGTTGTTTTTTTTGGCTTAGTGTTATGTTAGAATCATTATTATATTCTCAAATAAGAAATTTGAATTGTTTTTAGCTTTATTTATTTGTTTTTCATTTAAATGTTAAGTTTTTAAATTTTGTATGTATTTGTCATTTTTAATTTCTTTATTTTTAAAATGTGTATAGGTAGTATTTATAAAGTTTTAGCTTTTAGTTTTGGATCTGTTTTTAGTTGTTTTAATACTACAATTGATTACTTCTGTTTTCCTCATTTGTAAGTCACTTTGGATAAAAGCATCTGATAAATGACTAAATAATAATAATAAATAATTTAATGCATCTTTTATGAAACAAAGTATTAAAAAATGAGACAATAGGCCTGCCATACTGGAGTGTTGCACTACTGAATACCATTATATTCTCTCTTTTGGTTATCATTATATCAGAATGCCATCCTTGTGCGACTGAATCTCAACCGCAGTCTGCAGCTGTGTGGGAATGAAACATCTGTCCCGGACTGCTGCCTGGAGCCGCTGTGTCTTCAGGAGACTCTCCTCGTGTCTGCATGTGTGGATGAAACACCCAAAGCCTCACTCCTTATACAGACCCAGATTTATGCCCAGATCGTCCCCAACAAACCACCATCTGGTCAGTGTCTGTTTTCATGTAACTGAATATGAGGTGCTGCTGTACTACATCCTAGTGGATTTTACTACTGTGGTAATCTTGGAGTACCATGAAATACCCTGGATCATGAGTATTCCTGTCGCTCAAACATTCACATTTGCATTAATATAGCAGAAGTAAACTTACAAATGAGGAACATTACGAGCAGTAGAGCATTTCTTTAGTAACAGCAAGGTCAGGTGTTCAGTTTCCAGGGAATGCATGAACTGGTCATGTATTTTCCTGGAATGCAATGTAATTCACTTCGATATCATCATTTGGGGGAAGTCGTGGCCTAATGGTTAGAGAATTGGACTCGTAATCGAAAGGTTGCGGGTTCGAGTCCCCGGCCGGCAGGGATTGTAGGTGGGGGGAGTGAATGTCCAGCGCTCTCTCCACCCTCAATACCACGACTGAGGTGCCCTTGAGCAAGGCACCGAACCCCCAACTGCTCCCCGGGCGCCGCAGCATAAATGTCTGCCCACTGCTCCGGGTGTGTGTTCACGGTGTGTGTGTGTGTGCATTTGTTCACTACTCACTGCTGTGTGTGTGCACTTGGATGGGTTAAACGCAGAGCACCAATTTCGAGTATGGGTTACCATACTTGACAATACGTCACGACTTTACTTTACTTTATTTTTTTATTTATACCATGGTACCACTATACTGTTTCATAGAGTAATCATTGTACTTTAATACTCATACGATATATATAATAACGTCTTTAGTGTGTTTTATTTATTTGCAGAAAATAAAACCATCATTCCCAACCAAGTGTTTGAGCCTCTCGGCCTCTGCCCATGTGATGTTTCCCCAGGCGAGTGTGACATACGCTGCTGTTGTGACCAGGTAATAATTAAAGCATAGACAGTTGAATAACTGTTTCTAATATATCAGTACTTTTCATTGGCATTCTGCTGTTTACTCTTTGCTAAGCCCCATGTTAATGATCAGTCCTGGGACCTCATGTTTAAACGTGGCGCACATTTCTATGCCCATTTTGTGCGTACGCTGTTTTCCATGCACATATCTTGAATTTATAAAAAACAAAACAAAAAAATTTATGGATGCTCTTGACTGCGTACGCATTCTTTTTACTGGAGAGAGAAAAGTAATGAAGTAACCAAGGATTTTAATCTCTGTTCTCATTTCGATATACACATTTACTCTCATTAATGGAGATAAGCACTGAAATTACCTAAAGTCATTGCACAGAAGTTAAACAAAAATTATATGAATTTAGACACATTTTTAGTGGATGAGCTTGATTGCTTTTCTTGTGGCTATGTTCTAATGACAGCAAGGAGTGCAATAGGTGCACAGTAATACATCTTTCAACGAAACTGCATATCTCATGTTTTGAGAAAATATAAATATTTAGTAAAAACAATGATCAGTGATGTGCAGGTGGACACTGCTGGATTCAGTGGTCGAACGGTCCGTTGTCCGGTTTGAGTATGTCCAATGATAATAGCTTACTGTAGAACCGCAGCTGCACGGAGGTTGATGTCGTGTATAGCATCTCCAAAACATTATGAAAAATACCATTGTATTTGAAGCATACAACTTAAAGAAAACGGTAAGATTTACACATTTCCTTTTTAAAATGTCAGTGACAATTGTATTTACACTAGCCTATCTGTTTCCACTAAAAATAGCTAGAACTGCACTGAATTGTTTAAAACAATTGAAATACTATCTGGCCAGTGTAAAACAATGAGATCAACTCTGTTCTAAAATATTTCTCTGATAACTTTTTTAAACAGTTTTGTTTTTATGGCTATTTTGATATATTTATTCTAAAACATAACAAGTGAAGTGAAGTGACATTCAGCCAAGTATGGTGACCCATACTCGGAATTGATGCTCTGCATTTAACCCATCCAACGTGCACACACACAGCAGTGAACACACACACACCGTGAACATACACCCGGAGCAGTGGGCAACCATTTTATGCTGCAGGGCCCGGGGAGCAGTTGGGGGTTCGGTGCCTTCCTCAAGGGCACCTCAGTCGTGGTATTGAGGGTGGAGAGGGCGTTGGACATTCACTCCCCCCACCTACAATTCCTGCCGGCCGGAGACTCGAACTCACAACCTTCGGATTACAAGTCCGACTCTCTAACCATTAGGCCACGACTTCCCAACAAGGACATTGGATGATTTTTATCAATAAAAATTAGGCTAATGTATGGCACAAATGGCATTTATAGTCCGTATCTCATATTTCCTTAATGTCTTTTATCTTTGACGTGTTAAAAATGGTGTCACGTGGATGGGAATATGCATGGAAATGATGTGCAGATGAGGTTATGCAGCCTATGCATTAAGCTCCATATACAGGTCCTTTTCAATAAATTAGCATATTGTGATAAAGTTCATTATTTTCTGTAATGTACTGATAAACATTAGACTTTCATATATTTTAGATTCATTACAACACAACTGAAGTAGTTCAAGCCTTTTATTGTTTTAATATTGATGATTTTGGCATACAGCTCATGAAAACCCAAAATTCCTATCTCAAAAAATTAGCATATCATGAAAAGGTTCTCTAAACGAGCTATTAACCTAATCATCTGAATCAACTAATTAACTCTAAACACCTGCAAAAGATTCCTGAGGCTTTTAAAAACTCCCAGCCTGGTTCATTACTCAAAACCGCAATCATGGGTAAGACTGCCGACCTGACTGCTGTCCAGAAGGCCATCATTGACACCCTCAAGCAAGAGGGTAAGACACAGAAAGAAATTTCTGAACGAATAGGCTGTTCCCAGAGTGCTGTATCAAGGCACCTCAGTGGGAAGTCTGTGGGAAGGAAAAAGTGTGGCAGAAAACGCAGCACAACGAGAAGAGGTGACCGGACCCTGAGGAAGATTGTGGAGAAGGACCGATTCCAGACCTTGGGGGACCTGCGGAAGCAGTGGACTGAGTCTGGAGTAGAAACATCCAGAGCCACCGTGTACAGGCGTGTGCAGGAAATGGGCTACAGGTGCCGCATTCCCCAGGTCAAGCCACTTTTGAACCAGAAACAGCGGCAGAAGCGCCTGACCTGGGCTACAGAGAAGCAGCACTGGACTGTTGCTCAGTGGTCCAAAGTACTTTTTTCGGATGAAAGCAAATTTTGCATGTCATTCGGAAATCAAGGTGCCAGAGTCTGGAGGAAGACTGGGGAGAGGAAAATGCCAAAATGCCTGAAGTCCAGTGTCAAGTACCCACAGTCAGTGATGGTCTGGGGTGCCATGTCAGCTGCTGGTGTTGGTCCACTGTGTTTTATCAAGGGCAGGGTTAATGCAGCTAGCTATCAGGAGATTTTGGAGCACTTCATGCTTCCATCTGCTGAAAAGCTTTATGGAGATGAAGATTTCATTTTTCAGCACGACCTGGCACCTGCTCACAGTGCCAAAACCACTGGTAAATGGTTTACTGACCATGGTATTACTGTGCTCAATTGGCCTGCCAACTCTCCTGACCTGAACCCCATAGAGAATCTGTGGGATATTGTGAAGAGAAAGTTGAGAGACGCAAGACCCAACACTCTGGATGAGCTTAAGGCCGCTATCGAAGCATCCTGGGCCTCCATAACACCTCAGCAGTGCCACAGGCTGATTGCCTCCATGCCACGCCGCATTGAAGCAGTCATTTCTGCAAAAGGATTCCCGACCAAGTATTGAGTGCATAACTGAACATAATTATTTGAAGGTTGACTTTTTTTGTATTAAAAACACTTTTCTTTTATTGGTCGGATGAAATATGCTAATTTTTTGAGATAGGAATTTTGGGTTTTCATGAGCTGTATGCCAAAATCATCAATATTAAAACAATAAAAGGCTTGAACTACTTCAGTTGTGTTGTAATGAATCTAAAATATATGAAAGTCTAATGTTTATCAGTACATTACAGAAAATAATGAACTTTATCACAATATGCTAATTTTTTGAAAAGGACCTGTATGGTTATTTCGGGGGGGAGACGGGGTGGAAATGCACGTAAGCACAATATTCCCCTGGCTTCGATTTATAGATTTTTGCACAGGTTTTGGCATCTAGCTTTGTGCGCATATACACTTTTAGGATGAAACCTATAGAGAGTTTTATAAACGAGGCCCCTGGTTTAGCAACTTTTACTGTATAATTTAATAATTTTACAATACTTGCAAATTGCTTGCAGTGTCACAATTCATTTCAGCTCTTATTAGAATAATATCCCAAAAAATTGTTTTTCCATTTTATGTGCACATTTTACTAAACAATCATGCTGTTTATGGAAATCTCTGATTCATTTCTATGGAATGTTTCATAAAGCTGATCTGAGCGAAATATTAACAAGGGGGAATCAGGAAGTCTAAGGTTATCTATGAGTGTTTTTTTTTTTTCAGAACTGTTCTCAAGAAGTTCTAGGGTTGTTTGCGACTCAGTGTCTTCCTGGACCTTTCGGGGGAAGTTTCAGTCCTGTTCCAGAGTATCAGTGCTCAGCTCAGTCCTCTGAAAATAACCCTGATTGGTTCCCCTTCCTCTGTGTTACCTCGTCCTTGGACAACAACCCCTTTCTGGGACTTTTCTACAATGGTGGGACAGTGTAAGGAGAGGAAGTTTTTTTTTTGGTGCCTTTTTTTTTGTTTATGTATTATTACACTTACACAGTAATAATTCATACATTATTTTTACACTTATTTAAAATGTGCAAAAGTTTCGGGTTGGTAAGAAAGAAGCTTTTTCTGTTTTTTTTTATTTGTTTATCAAAATACATTGATATTTTGAAATATTATTATTTAAAATAATTATTTTCTCTTTTATAATATTTGAAAATTGTAAATTATTCCTGAGGGCAAAGCTGAATTTTCAGCAGCTATTACTCCAGTCTTCAGTGCCACATGATCCTTCAGAATATGCTGATTTAGTACTCGACAAACATTTCTTGTGATTTATCAGGATTCTTTGATGAGCAGAAAGTTCAAAAGAACTGTACAATGCATATAATACATTCTTGCTAAATAAAAGTACTAATTTCTGGGGAAAAAAAAAACTTCGATAAATTTGCATGTTTTTACAGCTCTCCAAAGCCTCGTCCATCATTTCAAGCCCTGCAGATGACCGCTCCTGTACCTCCCATTAACTACCGCCAGGGAGATCCAATATTCACTAAGGACAACCAGTACTTCACCATCCCACAGGTTACATGCAGCAACATTGCTAGTGCATGTATCAGTTTATATGAGTGTGGTGCTTTCATGCATGTGATATAAATATTAATCCCAGTTGTGTTGTGAGCAGAACTCTGGACTGGGCCAGTGTGTGGAAAATGCTCCAGTGGCATTTTTGGAAAACTTTGAGTCTCAGTGCGTGAGGAGGCTGCAGTCCTGTCCATCACCTTCTGATGACCTGAAAGTCGATATTAAAGATGGATGGGGAGGTAGAGAAACAGTATAACATTTTTCTTTCCTATCCTCCTTTTATTATCACAACCGAACACGGGAACATCAACCATAGATGACTATAGTGGTTAAAGTCTACCCTCAATGATATGCTGTAGTTATGTAAATATAGCTTGACACTATTGATTGTATTGTATTTCTGTGCATGCATGCAAATATGCATATGTGTGACTGTTCATATGTTTGCATATATTCCAGGTATCGTCACAGTCAGTGTTGTGGATGAAGTAGCTGATGACCTCAGATTATTTCTGTCAAATTCTCGTGACCCCATATCTGGTCAGTTGCATGAACATTACATTACATTTAAATATTTTGATTATATTACATTTAAATAGATTTGGATTATTAATATAGTATATCAATAATTTACACTAGTGTTCAAAGGTTTGAAGTCTGTAAGATTTTTTTTTTAAAATGAAATTAATACTTTTATTGAAGTAAAAAAAAAATTAAATTTAAAAGCACATTTAAAAAAATATATATAAAAAAATATATAACAGCTGTTTTTCAACAATGTTTCTTGAGCACGAAATCAGCATATTTGGAATGAATTCTGAAGGATCATGCGACACTGAAGACTGGAGTAATGATGCTGAAAATTCAGCCTTGCATCGCATGGATAAATGCAGTCTTGGTGATCTTTAAAAGTTCCCAAACCTTTGAATGGTAGTGTACATGGCAAATAATAATACAGAAAATATTGCTATATTTCTCTTTTAGTGACATTGTTGTCAAGATTGACATGAAGTGTAAAGTTGGAAACATTTTCATTGTGTAATTATTATTATTATTATTTTTTTAAGTGCCACAACAGTGTGATGTGGTTGTGGCCTTGCGTTACACTCTTTACTGGAGTGAGAACGGCCTCACAGCCATTACTGTGACACGGACCACTGCGAACATCACCGTACCTGGTGAGTCTCACAATATGACACACCTCTTCACGGCACCTGTTTTCTTATGCTCTCCCTATCATTTTTCTCTTTTGTCTCCCGTCTAGTATTTTTGAGCAGAAGATACTCTGCAGAGTTTGTGAATGGAAACGAAACATCTCAGTTGAATTCTGGCAATCCAGGTTAAAGGAACTCCCATGATTCATCAGTTTGAGATGCTCAGGAACATTATATTAGGTCAAAAAAGGATTTATCATGCTTTACACTTTTTTCCCTAATGCTTGTACAGGTTACCAGGTGAAGAGGCCAGTGATTGGTGGTATTTTGGACTCTGATACAGAAGTTATACAGACGGCCCAGATCAATCTCTGGCAACCAGGTAGTGCAGCATATGCATATTCATTAATGCAAAACTACTACCGAAAAAAAAAAGCATTAGTTTGATCCTGTGCTGTGTCCTCTGCAGGTGGAGATGGCCTGTGCTCCTCTGCTGAACTGAGACCAGCTCTGTTTGGGATCAACGCCACGTCAGGCTGTATGATTCCTGTGAGTCTGCTGAATATGACGCAGTGCAGTCAGTTGAGGTGAGTAACACCGCTGAAGGGTTTTGAGCACAATGCAATAGATTCCCGTAGAACAGTTTCATCTGCAAAGGGTTCTTTTGCGTGTGCTTTCACAGAGAAACAGTGCGTAACATCCTTGCTGGATTAGTGCCTGCTACACTCGTCTCCACAACAGGAAAACCAAACTTTTCCAACCTATCAGACTGGGTCAACATTACTAGTAAGCACTACATTATACAATTATCTGTAATATATATAATTTATCAAACTGTTTTAGAGTCTAGTTATACTTTGTCTTATAAAATGTGTAGTTGCAGCTTTAAATTTCGATCAGGCTGTCTACACTACTGGTCAAATGTTTGAAATAATTTTTTAAAAAGCATTTTAATTTACATGCACACCAAATTAGCATTTATTTGATCAAAAATACAGTAGTATTGTAAAGTATTATTGCAATTTAAAATAACTTTTTTATTTTCCTAGAATTTGAAGCATAATTTAATCCCGTGATTCAAAGCTGAATCATTCCTCCAGTTTTCAGTGTCACAAAATGCTTCAGAAATCATTCTAATATGCTGATTTGGTGTTCATTTGTTATTATAGGTGTTCACTGTTCAATTATTATTGTTTTTTTTAATTATCAGTGTAGAACACTTTTTTTTTTTTGCAGCATAGTATTTTTGTGGAAACTGTGGATTTTTTTTTTCAGGAGGAATAGAAATTTCAGAAGAACAACATTTATTTTATTTGTAAATACTTTAATGTGTTTTTGCTGTATAAAAATATTAATTTCCTAAAAAAAATCTTACCCCGAACTTTTGAATGGTAGTGTTTCATGGTTTCCACAAGAATATTAAGCAGCAAAATTGTTTTGAACATGGTTTATAATAATAGGAAATGTTTCTTGCGCAGCAAATCAGCATATTAGAATGATTATAATTACACTGAAGACTGGAGTAATGATTTCAATGCTATACAGTATGTTCCAATAGAAAACACTTTAAATCACAATAATATTTCACAGCATTACTGTTTTTACTGTATTTTTGATCAAAATAGATGCAGCCTTGATGAGCAGAAGAGACTTCTTTCAAAAACATAAAAAATCCACCTGAAAAAGCTGACCACTGCTTTAAGTGATTGAATGAAAACTATTCATGCTCATTTATTTCAGCTTCAGTGCAGAACTCCAGTCAGCCAGCAGAGAGCAGCGATGGAGAGTGCTCTGCTGTTCCCACACACCTTCACATCCATGTGTGGAACGGCATCATGGGAAGTGTGCAGGGTGTGCCTCAGACATTCATCCAGGCAGTGGAGATTAGGTACAGACCGCTTCATTCTGCCTTGTAATGTTCTTATTTTCTCACTTTCCTATATAGCTTTTCATTAATGTTTGAGTGTGATGTCTGGATGCATTTACAGACTTTTGATACTTTGAGACCGTTCTGTTTTGCATTCACTCTTTTTCCAATTTTCAGTTTCATAGAAACAACATGGAGGATAGAGTGTGGTACGGGCAGGGTTAACCCATGTTTAAACCCAGAGCTAATGCAAAATTTCCCTGTGACCTCGTCTGTGACCTTTACTGACAATCCTCTTATTACACAACCCCCTAGATCCAGGTGGGTCCTACACGGCACGCACACATATAATTGAGATTACTGTATAGATACAGTTGCATTTTAATTTCTAAATGTATTTATGTTTACAGTTTCAATTTATAGCTTGCATATACAATATTATTTCACAAGTCCATATAAGTCATGCAGTCTCATGAACTCTGAATCTTCTCTGCTGCAGGTTCAGTATTAACTTCACCGAGTTTGACTGTGACAGGAACGATGTGTGCTGGCCCGAGCTGGCCTTCCCTCTCACAAGATACTATACTGGTGAGGGCTTGGATTTTTTGATGGTTACTAATAGAATGAGACAGAAATAACCTTGAAAACACTTGATGTACTACCGGTATTTTTCTATGTGTTGGATTCTTTGCTGAAGTTGTAGCACATTCTTAAAATAAGTTATCGCTCATGTTTTGGTATATTTGAATGGTTGATGTATGTTGATGGATGTTGAAATATGAAGCACTTACAGTAGTCTCCTGCAGTGTGACATGCTAGACCTCATCTGCAACTTTTTAAAAAAATTTTTTTGTAATTCTTGTGTAGACAGTTGTTATGAACTCATTTTTAGGGGCAACAAAATATTTATGCTTTAAAAATGCAATTATTCACACTGCAGAAGTGTTTAGGTGAGCTGCACGGCACCTAAACATACATTTTTTATTTTACAAAAAATTTATATATATATTTTTTTTTAACCTAAAAACCTATAATTCAGTCTTAAAGTATGATTTATGAATTTGACTCTTATTTATTTATTTTTTGCAGGTGAGCCATATTCCCAGGCTCTGGCTAAAGGTCTCATTCTAGTGTTCTTCTTCATCGCTGCGTCTGTTTTGGGAACACCATGGAGACAAATCAGACAGGCATGGAATACCGCTTCATTATGAAAGAAAGCAAGAGAAAGAAAAAGAAAATGATCTATCAAATAGAATTTGATATTCAATTGTAAATAGCTGTAAAGACATTATTTATTTTCCTTTTCTGGTTTGTAAAAAAAAACAATTCTGAATTATTTATTATGTTTTGAAAACTTTTGTAGGTCATGTGTATTATGTACAAAGAACTTTAGTACTTTTTTATTAAACATTGAATACAAAATGCATATATTTCATATGTAATTTTCTTTTATTTCTTACAGTTCTATATATGTAAGAAACTATCACATATAATAATAATACTAATACTAACTAGTGATGTTAATAGCAACAACACCAATATTACTATTTATAATATCATTTTTATAAGTAAAAACACTTTAGTTTCATACATAACGATATATGTAACAAACTATCACATATAATAATAATAATAATTGTTATTATTATTATTTTGTTTTTTTCCACTAATATATTTAGAAACAATATAGTAAATAATAATAATAATAATAAGCAGCACTAATCATATTATTCTTGTTGTTATTGTTTGTAAAAACAATGTTTTGTTTCTTCCACCACTATATATGTAAATAATAATAGAAACTAATAATAATTGCAGCAATAATTTTAATAATTATTATAAATCAATTACATGTATTCTACTATATATGTAACAAACTATTGCAGATATTATTATTATTATTATTATGTTTAATAATTAATAAAACTAATATATAATATAAATGTTTAATAATCACTAATATATGTAACAAACAATCACTATAGAACTACTACTACTAATAACAGCAGTAACAACAATAATATTATTGTTTGTATTGTTTTATACTAGCACTTACCCATTCTATTCTATTCTATTCTATTCTATTCTATTCTATTCTATTCCTTAAAAAAAAACACTTTGCTATGTGCACTGTGCTAACTGAGACTGGTCACAGCACTTGTATAGTGTTGCTCTCTCGTTGGTCTGATTGCTTCTACTTTGTAAGTCACTTTGGATAAAAGCGTCTACTAAATGACTTGATGTAAATATGTAAAAGCATTGTCTTGTTTCTTACACTACTGTATTTATAACAAATAATAATAATAGTAGCTAATAAGAATAATCCACTAAAATATATGTAACTATCACGTATAATAGTACTACTACTTATAATAATTATTACATAAGACATATCCTAATGATGTGAGATTATGTATTAATTTCATAAATTGTATAATATGGAAGATTGGTCCCGCAGCGCCCCCAGCGGTAGAGACGCAGCACAGCTGGTGGGAGGGCCATGAAACATCACTGAGCGCTCGCAGTATCCTTCAGTCTCTGACTCTAGCTGATTGTTAGACAGTTATTCCTGGTGTACTCGTGGCGACATGAGCGGAAGAGTTGGAGATCTGAGCGTGAAACAAGCCGAAGCTTTGGCTCAGGTGAATTATTATTCTTTTATTCCTGTCAAGAGTATGTCTTGGATTTATTTGCCCAGGGTTCTCCCGGTCAGAGAGGCCACACTCACCGCAGATGAAAACCACACTCGTTCTGAATGCAGAATCAATAGACTTTTACAAGAGTACAAGTGTTAGTTAATCGCTCTTTTGCTGAGATGTGTACATTACGTAACTGCTGAAGTTTGCAGTGTTGCCAGCACCTGAATAGAAAACGGATGTGCATGTGCAACTTCTTACTGTGACATTGCATAATTATTCATCTGTTTTCTTAAGTTTCGAGAGAATGTTAAGGATATTCTACCCCAGTGTCCATCCCAGAGTGACCACTTTCTGCTCCGATGGCTGAGAGGTGAGCTACTTCACTCACATTCGTGATGCACATTGAACAATTAGGTTAAATATTAATTTCCTGCTTAAGTTCTTGTTGAATGAGAGAGAGAGAAATTCCCTCTGTTCTATACTAATGTATACATAAATTATTATTTTTTGTTGTTGTTTGAGAACAGCCTCTGTTTCATGGATATTAATATTATAATAGGCATTGATAAGCTTAATGTAAAAGAATGTGCATGATTTATAGACTGTGGAATGACTCTATTAATCTAGAATGACAACTATTAAACCTAATCTTCTACACTGATACTGCCTAAAGAAAAGAATTCTATAGAATAATAAAAGATGTTCTAGAACGATCATGTCTATAGAATAGAAGCACAAAATACAATTTGTTAAATAGAATGATCATAATCTAACCTATAAAACAGAACCATATAGAATGATACTATCTATAGAGTCGAATCTTACAGAACAATTCAGCGTATAGAATATATAATGTCATAGAATCTCATGGAATGAATACAATCATAGTTTTTCTAACATAATTCACACGAGATTCTAGAAAGAGATGACATGTCCTGTACTGACTCGTGTTCAGACAGTATGAATCAGTGCAATCGGATCAATGCTGCGTGTATCTCTGCATTGAGGAACGGCGGGGACGAGTTCAGAAAGTCCTGGAACTCACAATACATGATAGATTAGGCCTTCACGCATTGTTCTGGTTAGAAATCTTCAAAATGTGAGTTATAATAAATAAGTTATTTGAATCTTTATGGCCATTTTATTTAGAAATATAAAGCACACACGGAAAAAGAAAAGGTTTTGGGGTTCACATTTAACTGCAGAGTTGGTTAAGTTTAATATTGAAGTTAGTTATTAAAGTTCCTCTAAGTTTATAATTTGTTCCTCTTTTGAAAGTTGTTTCAGTTGTCTGCTAAATGTATATGGTCTCTAAACTTTTAGCTGACCCTCTAGAGTGGCGTTTGGACTCCTCGCTGGTGGCGTTACAGAGGCTGTTCATGGGTTTTGACAAAGGCTGTTTTGTTTCTGAATGCAGCCAGTCTTCTGCAGGGATTTCTAGGCACCAGACAAAGACTAGCGGCACAGATTTTATGCAGGACTACTGATGGAATTGTTTAATTAATTACTACATTCATATAAACAGTGACACCATGCATGCATGGTGCTCGAGAATGTCATTAATCATGACTGTGACCTGGGTTATTCATATATGTACTTCTGTATTATCATTTTTTGTGCTGCGTTAGAGACTGTTGACACATGCACATTTCGTTAATAAAGGCTGTAGTGCCTCGCAAGTGTTGATAAGATAAACACCCAATTGTGAAACACGTCATTGAAGTCTGCAGTGATGTGATATGAGTTCACTGCTGTATAAGATTAAGTGCACAGGTGCTATAGTTCATGCGTTTACATAAATGCATGTATATATGCGCATACATACTGTTCAAAGGTTTAGGATCAGCAATTAAATTTTTTTTTGCAGGAAATTAACATTTTTTGTTAAGCAAGGATGCTTAAGTTGATCAAAAGTGACAATACATTTATAGTTACAACAAATTTCTATTTCATTAAAGAATGCTGAAAAAAGAGATGTATGCCAGTTTCCACAAACATATTAAGCAGCACAACTGTTTTCAGCGTTGACAATAATTAGAAATGTTTCTTGATCAGCATATTAGAATGACTTCTGAAGAATCATGTGACACTGAAGACTGGAGTTATGATGCTGACAATTCAGATTTGCATCACAGCAATAAATTATGTTTTAAAGTCTGTTGCAATAGAAAACAGTTATTTTAAATTGTAATAATATTTCACAATATTACAGTTTTTACTGAATCTTTGATCAAATAAACAGCCTTTGTGAGCATAAGAGACTTCTTTTAAAAACATCACCATCTGAAACGTTGACTACTTTAAATTAATAAATGAACTGGCTTTTGAATGGCAGTGTATGTAACTTGCTAAATAAGTCGTATCACTTTTATTTTTGCTTATACTAATAGGAATTTATACAAAGCCTTAGCCTTAATGTGCATAACTCGTCCTGCACTATTTGTGCAACAAACACAAGCATTATCTGTTACTTTTTCCAAGCGATTAGGCAGACTCATTGAAGCCCTATCTAGTGACCAGAGTGTCATAGAGATATCAAGAAACTTGGGGATGAGCCAGTAAGCAAACACCTAGCAACCACCCAGAATACCCTGGCAACTGCATTTGCAACATTAAAAAAAAACACACCACACCAACACCACAGCAACCACCCAAATCATTGTAACATAGTGGCAGTGATTTCTGCACAGGCAAATAATATAAACATACTATGAATAAAAAAAAAAGTATTTTGTTTGATCGAACTGTAAGAGCTTGTATAACTGCTGTATTTTTACATTAACATTTGTTTGAACAATTTTTGTTAAATATTGTGTGTGTGTTTTATTTTGTTATATTTATAATAACTAATAATTATACTAAGATTTAATATATAAATATAATCTATTATATATTAAGTAGTGCTGTCAAACGATTAATCGCAATTAATCGCTTTTAAAATAAAAGTTTTTGTTTACATAATATATCTGTGTGTACTGTGTATATTTATTATGTATATATAAATACACACACACATACAGTATATATTTAGAAAATATTTACATGTATATATTTATATTCATATAATTGATATTATATATAAATATTTAATATATAAATGTAAAATTTTTCTTAAATATATACATGCATGGATGTGTATTTTTATATACATAATAAATATACACACACGTATAATGTAAACAAAAACTTATTTTGAATGCGATTAATCGCGATTAATCGTTTGACAGCAATAAGAAGTAAATCTAGTATAATTATTTTTAACTTATTATTATAATTTCTAATACTGAGTTTGTCTTTGCTGCTACTGATAACAAAATTACTTTGATTAATGGTGTATTTTAGAAGAAATCCTCCGTTAAAGTCTTGATAAAAAAGCGATTGACATATCCATTCCACAAAACACTGAGCGCTTTTGTCAGCTGTCACATAATCTTCTTTATGAGTATTAAATACTTATGTATGACTCCATGTCTGACTAATTCTGGGTCAGTCGTGTCTCTAGGCCAGTCAGGTACAGACAAGTGTGATTAGATGACAATAAAACTAATCCACTGACTTAACAGGATTGTGGAAATGAAATTGGGTTGGGTTGAATTTGTAATTAATGTATTTTGTGGTAATACTTGTTTGAGGATAGGCTTTTCCCTCCAAAGTAAGCCTATATACATGGTAATATGTTGAACTAGTCTGCTCATTGGCCTGCAAATTTTCCCTCTTTTCAACTGAACAGTTAATCTGTTACCAAGTAGTAACCTTCAGTGGCACAAGGCTTCCAGTTATGTGCAGGTTATCTTGACTGAGTTAAGACGCATGAAAGCTTGTCTTGTGGAGTAAGGATGTTGAGTCATGTGCACAGCATGTTTGCTCTTTTTACTGTGAGTGTGCCAGTTTATTTATGGATTTTATCTGCGTACAAGTCTTGTGGTTAAAGATTAGGGCTGGAAACTAATGGTTTGTAGGTTCCTGTAGCTTCCTGGAATAAATTAGTTATAATGGATGAAAAACAGTTACATTTTAGTTTTTTTCCCTCCACATTTTTAAACTAATCTTTTTTGCAACTTGTCTTGTTTTACAGCCAGAAATTTCCATCTTCAGAAAGCTGAGGCCATGCTGCGCAAGGTATCACACAAACGTACTATTTCATTGAGCTTTTCAATATTTACACTACCGTTCAAAGTTTGGGATCAGTAAGATTCCGTTTTGAAAGACGTTTGTTCACCAAGGTGGAAAAATAATATATATTTATACATAGATATAGTATTATAATTTAGTATATAGTATAATTATATAAGAATATAGTATTTAATAGTAGTAAAATATTTTTTTCTGTGATAGCAAAGCTGAATTTTCAGCAAATAATTTTTTTATTATTAGTTAAAAATAATTGTGCTGCTAAATGAAGTGACTTTTTGTCAGGATTTTTTTTGATGAATCAAAAGTTAAAGAATAGCATTTCTTTGAAATGGAAAACTTTTGTGACGTTTTCTTTCCCATTGTGTGAGTGATGCTTCAGTAGTCCATGGGTCTTTTATCACAGACCTTTTGCTCACCATCTTGTTGTATCTCTGAACTCTGTTACCAGAATCCATTGAACCTCAGGTCAAAGCACAGCGGTATCTAACTAACACACAGAGACTCGTGGCGGCAAATTATGTTGTTCAGACAGAACTGATAACACTGTCAAAGTTTGCTGTGATGATGGTTCTCAATCATGATCATGTAAATACAGTTTTAGGGCAAAAACACAGGCTTGTTTTTAATCATGTGTTGTTTTTCATGTGCAGCACATGGAATTTCGGAAACACATGAAAGCTGACACCATCCTTACGGAGTGGCAGGTGCCAGAGGTATGACACATTCGTTTTATAATTAAAGAACAAATGTATTTGATATATAACATATCTTATTTACATATATATTTCTTTATATTAATATATTTCTCTGTTGTTCAAAGTTTGGGATCAGTAAAATTGTATTATTTTTGAAAGAAGATTATTCTGTTCACCAAGGCTGCATTTATTTGATTAGAATTACTGTCAAAACAGTAATATTGTGAATAGTATTTTTTAAAGTTATTTATTATTCTATATTAATGAATAACAATAATAAAACATTCTTATCTGTTTTCTGTTTTAAATGGTACAGCTGAATTTTCAGCATCATTGCCCAAGTTTTTAGTGTCATATGATCTTTCTGAAATCATTCTAATATGCTGATTTGCAGCTCAAAAACATTTGGTATTATTATTGTCATCAAAAATGTAAATATTTGATATTTTTATTCTTATCAATTTAAAAGTTTGCCATTTGATTTAAAAGGTGCAATTTAGAATTAATGTTTTAGTATATTAATCCATAAAACAGGCATGTTTTTTGACCAAGAATAGAACAGGTTGTTTTTGCTACTGTACCTTTTAAAGGGATAGTTCACTCAAAGAAATGAAACTTCTCCTCATCATTTACTCACCCTCATGTTGTTCCAAACGTGTATGAGTTTCTTTCTTCTGTTGAACACAAAAGAAGATATTTTAAAGAATGTTGGGAAACAAAGAATTGCTAAATGATTTCCATAAAAACACTGGAAGTCAACGGTTAGGTTTGGTTACCAATATTAAAACTCATATAGGTTTGGAACAACTTGAGCGCGAGTAAGTGATGACAATTTTCTTTTTTGGTGAATTATCCCTTTAAGACTTGCGTGCATATGACCTCTATTATGATGAAATGCTGACCTGCCCACTCTCGTTATAAACATGCCCTGCGTCCCAATGTGCATACTATCCACCCTATCTGCCCTAAATAGTATTGAAAATTACTAATATCACATACCCCTGGTTTCATAGACAAGGCTTAAGCCTAGTCCTAGACTAAAATGAAATTCTGAGCTGTTTCAACCGAAAGAAACTTGCACTGACTGATCTTAAAATATATCAGTGCCTTTGTTTTGTCTCAAGATGCACACCAGTAATGTCTTTTCTAAGGCACATTTATAAAAATTACTAAAATGTCTTAATTGAACTATGGCCTAATCCTGGTTTAGGCTAAACCCGGTCTATGAAACCGGGCCATAGAATATAGGATGGATAGTATGCACATTGGGACGCAGGCATGGTCATTTTTCAAGAGATTAATTCTGTGATTTACTCTTGATGTTTATTTTTGTGCTCAGGTAATAGAAAAGTATCTGTCTGGTGGCATGTGTGGCCATGACCGTGAAGGGAGCCCGATCTGGTATGATGTCGTCGGACCTTTGGACCCTAAGGGTCTGATGCATTCAGTGTCCAAGCAGGACTTAATCAAGTCTAAAGTCAGAGACTGTGAGCTTCTGCAGAAAGAGTGTGACCTACAGAGTGAACAGGTAGGTGTGCAGCTGTGAAAAGTGGTGAGGAATAGGTTTGGGGAAAAATTTTGCAAGTGAGTGTAAAAGCATTAAAATATTTATTTTCCTCTTTTTTAAATTTTTTAACCATCACCATGTCCCTTTAAGGGCTCTGTACAATTGAAAAATATGACAAAATAATTGCAGTGTAAGTTGTCATGCAGCCCTATACTTACTTTGTTTACTTGCATGCCATGTGACCATTAACTAACATTAAAAAATAAATCAGCAAGTATGTAGTTATATTATTGAAAGGTTACCCTAAATTCTCAGGGTGTACTTCAAATAAATATTTTACATCCAGTGAGTTCAGCTGACAAAAATGTTTAGAAACCCTTGCACTGTAATAAGTCTTTCAGGTCATTTTGAACAAAACAATTTGACGTAAAATCATATGGTTTATTCCAGATGACCGCTTTCACCAAAGATTGTTATAATGAATCATATCATGGTTTTTATGCATATTTAATAGTTTATGCCTGTCTGTTTTCTCTTTCTTATCTCGCAGTTGGGTAGGAACGTTGAGTCCATTACTATGGTCTATGACTGTGAAGGTCTGGGAATGAAGCACTTATATAAGCCTGCTATAGAGACTTATGGAGAAGTGCGTATTTAAAAAAAAATTTGTTTCTTGAATATTAATATATAGTTTGGTCCTTTCAGTTGCATTAGACTCATATTTATGTCTTTAATGTCCTTTCATAGGTTCTCACTATGTTTGAAGATAACTATCCAGAGGGACTCAAGAGGTTATTTGTCATTAAAGGTTAATAGTATTTCCCAAACTTTGTCAGTTAATAATGTGGAATATTTGCACACTTAGGAGTTATTTAATAAGCAATGCATATTTTGCATGTCACTGTGATATACCGCTTTAGAAATCTGAATCTCAAGACTGTTTCTGTTGCAGCGCCCAAACTGTTTCCTGTGGCTTACAATCTGGTGAAACATTTTTTGAGTGAGGACACTCGCCGGAAGGTCGTCGTACTGGGATGTAAGCAAACACATATCTTACTGCACTAATGTCTTTTCAGGGATCCTGCGCAGTATTGAAAAGTATGGAATTTGATTTTAGTCATTTATATGTCTGGATAAGTATGGAAAAAAGAAAACGATGTAAAATATTTGTGTTTCTAGACCATTGCCCCCATTCTGTGTTCTAAAATATAAAATTGGGAATTTCTAAAAATAAATGTATTACATGTTGCTTTAGTTTCCTAAAGGAATACTCTGGGTATTCATCTTGATTGTGTTCGTATTGTTTGTTTGACATTCTGTCAGTTACCACAGTCTAGAATTTCAGTGTTTATACAATATTTGCTCAGAATTCTTAAAAACAATGGAAACAGAAAGGCTGGGGTTAGTTTTTAAAATTGCTAGGAGGAAATGACCAAACCAGCAAGATTATTGTACACTGCTTGTGCCATTCAGACAAACTGGCATTGTCAGTGACTATTTTAAACCCTCTAGCTCACTTGCCAAACTTCCATTTGAATTATTTGCTGTAAATGTGTTTCCTGTGTCCCGTTTTTGTTTGGAAACGCTGAGCGTCAATATTCTCAACCAATTCTGTTTCTGTCTTCTTAGCAAACTGGCAGGAGGTTTTACAGAAATATATCGACCCCGAGGAGCTCCCAGCGTACTATGGAGGCAAACTGACCGACCCTGATGGTGACCCCAGATGTATAACCAGGGTGAGTAAAAAACAAAGGGCACACATCATTCTGAGTGACGTTGACTTGCTAATGAGCTAATGTTTAGGTGTAACCACACACAGTTTTTTTTTCTTTCAGTTGAAAGTTAATGGCACTTAAGATGTTAAGGAAGCTGCCAAGCCACATGAGAATTAGTCAGCAGTTTCCTTTTTATGAACCTTGAGGTCTAACCCATGTGTAAAACCGATTTTCTTGATTGATAGAGTGTCCTCTGTCTGATACTTTACCCTGAAATCAGCATTGAAGCACTGTAGGATTCTTGATTTTAGAAATTTAAAGAACTTCTGACTTTGATTGTTTATGAAACTGTTTATATCTGTGCTCAGCTGCACTCAGATCACCTGTATAAGATATTAAAGGGGTCATATGACGTTGCTAAAAAGATGTTTATGCAGTTTAAGGTTCAAAAAACACATTATTCTCCACATGCTGTGCATTATTGTTGCTCCTCTATGCCCCGCCTTTCTGAAACGTGTCGATTTTTACAAAGCTCATCGTTCTGAGAAGCGAGGCCTGCTCAGATTGGCCAGCTATCCAGTGCGTTGTGATTGGCCAAATACCTCAAGCGTGAGATGGAAATGTTACGCCCCTTACCGTATTGTGGTGCCGTGTCCCGAAGCGATGACACAAAAACAATAAAACCCATTATAAACGAGGAATTTGTTGCATCCAGTGGGGACATAATTACTGATTATAATGACTTCTACTGTCTTTTTACGCGTCGCATTGCATCTCGCCACATAAACATTACCATGTCAACATTTGTTATCCGAGAAACAACAAGCACTACTCTACACTGCTCAAAACTCGCGTTTGAATAGTCAGTAGCAGAAACTTACTTTTACAGGCTGTGAGTCAAACAGCCTTTGTGCAAGCCAGCATTGCAGGCTAATGTTACTCTTCAGGAAATAGTCCTCCGTAAAATGCTCTGCACAGTTCACACACTCTAATATTTGGGTTGAACTGTTCTGGAACATTGTTGTAAATACAACTTAAGCACTGATTTCTAGTTGTGTCCTCTTTTGGAAGCCCAATAGGCTTGTTGCGATAGACGGTGTTGGTGGTGATACCGGTGTTAAGCCGCAACATCGGTTACGTCACTTGCCCATCGCGCACCGTCCCTCACCGTCATTTATTATTACTTTTTTAATAGTAGTAAAAATCATTTAGTTCACTTAGAGAACAGACACTACAGTTAAAACTGAATGCGGCTGCTCAATGCGGCACACCGAAGGAACAACAGTTGCACATCACAGATCAGATTTCATTTTTTTTTTTTTTTACAATCTATTTAAAACCGAAGGAAAGCGAGGAAAAGAGGTAAAACCCAAACGACCCAAAAATACTTTTTCTCAGTATTCTAAGTCTGCATCATGCAATTTTGTTTTTTTGTTTCTGCCATGAAAAAAATAAAACTGGTAGTTGCATCTTTTTATCTCATGATGTTTTTTCTTGCAAATTTGAGTTAACATGCTATTCTGACCCCCCCCCCCCCCCTTTATATCTCGCAATTCTGACTTTTGTTCTCAGAAGTTCTATAAAAAAGTCTGAATGTTAAGACATAAACTCAGAATTACAAGCAAAAAAGTCTAAATTGTGAGATAAAAAGTCAGTTACCTTTTTTTAATTGCAAATAAACCATGGTCTAATTCACAGTGTAGTAAAAAAAGAATTGTCGGAGATATTAGCAAATCAAATCATAAAGGTACAGTTGGTGTAGTAAAAAACATCAAAATTTACCATTAGCAGTTTAGCTGTTTTTTCTTGTAATCGCAACTCTGGATCTTCATTTGGGGATACAGTCTTGCTGTTAAATCACTGAAATGTAAATATGAGGAACAAGATCACAGTTTCTTGACAACTGGCATCACAAAATTTCACTGGCTTGTATATGCTATAAGAGACATCATGATCTGTTACAAATATATTAGGGAAATAGCTTAATAATTCCAATTACCGAATATAAATTTTAGGAAGCAATGCAAAATACAGTTTCATAGCCAAAAGTTTATTTTGGACTATTTGTAGGCTGTTGGTTTCATCTTGTGTCATAGAAAGATGCTTCACAATTTCTATGGTCAGTGCTTATTGTTTTGGAAGTATATTTTTAATATGAATTAAATTCAGTTTTTGTATTATGTAATAGTATATTGATATCTTATGCGTCTTGACATGCTTTCCTTTTCAGTTTCTAAAACAATGAAGTTTTTCAGTCCACCTGGCCTCTCCCTGCTAAACTCTCTGCGATGCTTAGTTTAACGTCTTGAATTTGCATATTTGGCTGTTTAGTTCAAGCCTATAGGAGCTTCCCGCTTATCCTACTGCTAGTACACCCACGTAATTTAGCAATACCAGAAAATATAGTATGAGAACATAGTGAACCTGTTGCCTCTGACAGCCTGCTTATAGATGTATTTTTAGTGTCCCAAAACAACAGAGGAGTGAAATAGCTGTCAAATGTATGTTTATCTAAATCAGTTAATGCTTGCACAACATTTTAAACGTCATTATGATACGCTTGATGCCATGTGGTGCAATCTGGACAAGAGCCCGTTGGATTGCTCCACTGGTTATTGCATAGGCTGATTACTCAGTTGATCAGCTGGCAAGGTTGCAGCTTTGGGACACATGGCATGACTAATCTTCCCTTCCAATCTGTCTAAGCATTATGGATATGATTCTGTTTGTGATAAATCCTGAATGTGAAGAGCAAAGGGCTGTTATGGCAGTGGTACTTGAAAAACACCCCGTCAAACTGACGTAAACTATATATTTAACCCTCTGGTATTCCTCACTTAGCATTTATCACTTGCTCACCAATGGATCCCTCTGTAGTGAATGGGTGCCGTCAGAATGAGAGTCCAAACAGCTGATAAAAACATAACAATAATCTGCAAGTAATCCACATGACTGCAGTCCATCAATAAATGTGAACGTTTGTAAGAAAAAATCCATTATTAAGATGTTATTAACTTTTTGCTAGCTAATATATTAAATTATTATACCTCTATCTATTGCTTGAGGTTGAGTAAATGTTCAGTAAATTTTATTTTTAAAACTTCTCCTTTAAAACCGTGATATTTTTGTGTGTTCATATGACAAGTGCCACAAAAATCACCAAAATCTGTACCATTCCGTTAAATTAAACTTTTTGTTTTTTCAATTTATAACATTGAAATTCTTTGATCTGAAATGACCAAAGACAACCAGAGGGTTAAATTTCTATTTCTAAAAATAATTCTGTGCTAGTGCACGTGTAGGATTTAAAACACGAATCACATTCAGCGTTCTGAACTGAGGCGTTTTATGTCTGTATGTAGATACACAGGTAAAGCTGGTGCCCCTTTCTGGACTGGAAGTGCTAAAAAGGCCTCAGAAGACTCAAAGTGGACGGATATTTAGTTCTTTAGTTACAAATATTTGTAAAACTGTATAAAACCTTGGAGTCTTTGCTGGACTGTGATATCGCATAAGTCAAATAAATGTTTGTTTTCTGTGTTTAAGGCTAGAGAGCTGAAGATAGAAGTTGTTTATTTTGTCTTTAAGACAGTTAGAGTGCTTGTTTTCACACTGATGTGACATATGGATGGCAATTTCCTTGCCTATTAAAACTGTAATTAACCTTAAAGAAAACCAGAGCACTTTCTTCATGGGAAAATCGCTAAAGGGGAATGGATGCAAGTCCTCAAGAAAGATCTGTTTGTACTAATGAGCACAGATTGGAGTCATTACATGTTTGAATGACATGTCGAGACTTACGCAAATCACAGAACAACAGGCTTCTATTGGAATGTCTTTACACAAGGATGTTTTATGGAGTGAGTAATAAAATTGTGGCTAAATCCCAATTCACATGCTTCTACTATACATTACAAAAATATGTGCTTTTGAGTGTTTAATGAGAACTTGTGTGAGTGTTATCAACTTTATAAATGATGTTCAGTACTCTATTCAGTAATATTCAACAAGAACAAAAATTTATTTAAGACTAGATTTGATCCATCTTTAATTTTATTACACTGCTGTTCAATAGTTTGTGGTTGGTGAGATTTTTTTTATTTTTTATGTTTTTGAAAGTCTCTTTTAGGCTCACTAAGACTGTATGATAAAAAAATACAGTAAAAACTGTAATATTATGAAATATAATTTAAGGAGAAACCCCCACACATGATTGTAAAGCGCTTATACAGCAATACACGATAAAGCGCTATATAAATGCATCATTCATTCATTCAAATATTATAATTTAAAATAACATTTTTATTTTAATGTTTTAAAATATAATTTATTCCCATGATGTTCAAAGATGAATTTTTAGCAACCATTACTCCGGTTTTCAGTATCCTTCAGAAATGATATATTCAAGAAACATTTCTTCTTATTATATTAGTTGAAAACAGCTGTGCTGCTTAATATTTTTGTGGAAACTGGGATACATTTTAGCCGCATTTAGCATTTGATTAAAATATAAACTATTTTACTGTTTTGGAAATCATAACATTATACTTTTTTACTGTCGATTTTGATCAACTTAATGCATCATTGTTAAATAAAAGTAGTTTTTTTTTTAAAAAACAAAAATGTTTTTTGGGATGCACTAATCTAGGCTACCATAATATGTATAGTATGTGAATTGGGATGTTGAGTCATTTAATATGCGCAATTATCTGTGATTTTCAGTGTCTACATTTGTTTCTGTTTGAAAATAATAATATGCATGAAAGTGCATAATTTTGAGTGATGCACCGATTCTCAAACATCATCTTTATATTTGAGTCTGTGACTCCAGACAACGTGACCTTAACTCTTTATAAAGTGTCTGATGTTAATGTTGTCAAGTTGTTTGTTTTCTTATTGTATCTAGTGACAATTTAAACTATTTCTGTATTTTACTGGATTTTGAGCTTTTGAAAATAAATAAACATGAACACAAATGCAGGCTGTAATC
Source organism: Barbus barbus (assembly GCF_936440315.1). Classification (NCBI taxonomy): domain Eukaryota; kingdom Metazoa; phylum Chordata; class Actinopteri; order Cypriniformes; family Cyprinidae; genus Barbus; species Barbus barbus. The sequence goes on from NC_136734.1 coordinate 5,745,227, forward strand.
TTCCAAAGTTTTTCTCTTTAAGCTTCAGAGTAGAGTACTCGGGCTATATGTAGGATAATCACTGCTCTACAGTACTTGTAAAGGCAGTTTGTGTTCCTTATTAAAAGCCACTTTAATTTGAGCTCCTTTCCTGTCTGTTTTTTTTACATTTTGTTTTCTTATTTTCCATAAAATGCTTTACTAATGTTAAAATGTCAGGCTTTTTTCTTTTGCACTCACGATGCTTCTGTAAGTTTCATCCTCCTTTTGTTTTTTTTCATTTTCAATTCTGATTATTACGAACTCTTCTCAGCTAAGCACGTTAAAAGGTTTCTGTTTTTTTTTTTTTTTCAGATTACAGTCGGATCAGAGATTCCCAAGACCTACTATGTTCGAGACTCCATTAAAGTGGACTATGATCAGTCTGTGTCTATTGGCCGTGGCTCATCTCATCAGGTGGAATATGAGCTAATTGCACCAAACTGTGCGCTAAGGTGAGCAATCTGAGGAGACACAAAAAAGTTTAGTTTTTTCTAATACTAGTACAACACAAAAACACTTTCTGAAACTGGTAATAGACATGGAGTTTGCCATGAACCAGTCACTGATCCATCACATCAAAGGTGCTGTAAAAAAGGTTCTTTTTGGAAAACGATGCATAAAACGTTAGCTACCAAGACCTAAAATGCCAAACTAGCTAACCAGCAACACTCTCTGAATGGTACATGCATTTGGGTTAACTAACTTTGGGTTGGAATGGCCTGGATATAAATTTGTGGTCTAATTTGATTACATTGACAAAACATTAAAAACACTTTCAGCAACTTTCAGGATTGATCATGAGCATTAAACGGAACATGAACTGAGAAACCAAAATTCCCTTGATATTTTGACAAATAAGAGGTCATTGTACTATAAAAGCATCTTGTAAGTTTCAGAACTCAAAACTTTGTCATTAGGTCTAAAAACAGCTTATATTGAAGGCAATCTGCCAAAACGACAGCTTGTGAAATGTACCACTCTATGATGTAATAGTGACGATAAGCATCGCCTCCGCAGAAGAAGATCAACGCCTGCTTCTACTGCCTGTTTAGCCCTGCCCACCGATTTGCGTATGTAGTGTTTATGAGAGAGTTGTTTATTCATTTTTGACCTAAATCACAGCTGCGTCCATCTATGAGGAATGTGCGCAGTCAAAAATATACAACTATTAGCCAGTCATAGCAGTGGGTGTTTACTTGTGAGTCTACAATCCGCCACGCCTATTCAAACAGAGCGTTCTGATGAGGGGGTTACAGGACGGGCCAGAAAATAGAATATTACTTCTTAATTATTATGTTTTTTATGTAAAACATTATAAGTGGGCCTCAGAGAGCAGTACAATAGAAAAAACAAAGGTTTAATTAAAGGGTTACTCCACCCCAAAATGAAAATTTTGTCATTAATCACTTACCCCCATGTCGTTCCAAATCCGTTAAAGCTTCGTTCATCTTCGGAACACAATTTAAGATATTTTGGATGAAACCCGGGAGGCTTGTGACTGTCCCATTGACTGCCAAGTAAATAACACTGTCAAGACACAGAAAAGTATGAAAGACATCGCCAAAATAGTCCATCTGCCATCAGTGGTTCAGTCTGAATTTAATGAAGCGACGAGAACACTTTTTCTGTGTAAAGAAAACAAAAACAACGACTTTATTCAACAATTCGTCTCCTCCACGTCACCGTTGCACCATTTTGGAGAGTATCTGCTGAACGCAAACAGCGTATGCTGTTCTATGTCAGCAGCACCACACGTGATCCTGCTGACATAGAACAGCGTACACTGTTTGTGTTCAGCGGATACTCTCCAAAATGGTGCAACGGTGACGCAGAAGAGACGTGGAGGAGATGAATTGTTGAATAAAGTCGTTATTTTTGTTTTCTTTACACAGAAAAAGTGTCAATGGGACAGTCACAAGCCTCCCGGTTTTCATCCAAAATATCTTAAATTGTGTTCCAAGGATGAACGAAGCTTTTACGGGTTTGGAACAACATGGGGGTAAGTGATTAATGACAAAATTTTCATTTTGGGGTGGAGTAACCCTTTAAATATTAAAGGAGTAGTTCACATCCAGAACAAAAATTTACAGATAATGTACTCACCCCCTTGTCATCTAAGATGTTCATGTCTTTCTTCAGTCGAAAAGAAATTGTGTTTTTTGAGCAAAACATTTTAGGATTTCTCTCCATATAATGGACTTCTATGGTACCCCGAGTTTGAACTTCCAAAATGCGGTTTAAATGCAGCATCAAATGGCTCTAAATGATCCCAGCCGAGGACGAAGGGTCTTATCTAGTGAAACGATCGGTTATTTTCTAAAAAAAATTACAATTTATATACTTTGGATGGGAGTTTTTCGACATACCATAACTGTCATAAACTGGAAAAAACAGAGTTCAGAGCCCTTTGAAGCTGCATTTAAACTGCATTTTGGAAGTTCAAACTCAGGGGCACCATAGAAGTCCATTATATGGAGAGAAATCCTGAACTATTCTTCACGACTGAAGAAAGAAAGACATGAACATCTTGAATGACAAGGGGATGAGTACTGAGTACATTATCTGTAATCTTTTGTTCTGGAAGTGAACTACTCCTTTAATCTTTTGACCTATTAAATAATAATAAAATGTTATAAATGATTAATTATTGGGGTTTATTTATCATATGTTTATTCATTCACCTATACTATATGAGTATAGACATCTGGAAGCTGGAGGGCTTCACATCGCAGGAACTCAGTCTATGTGTGATGCTCTACTCTCTTCTTCAGATGGCAGTTCACCTGTGATGGTGCTGACATAGGTTTCGGAGTCTATAAGAAGAAGAAGATGGGAGAGTGGGTGAAGGCCAGTGAAATGAAGGAAATTGTGCCAAATCAGCGTTACAACGCACACCTGGTACCTGAGGACGGATCCCTCACCTGCCCGGAACCAGGAGTGTGTAAGTACAGATTTAACAGGTTTTATTTTACATCCCCAATTGAGATGAACATTAAACGTGCATGTGGATTTACTGAATTTTGTTTTACTCAGATGTACTGCGATTTGACAACACATACAGCATCTTCCAGTCCAAAACGGTCAGCTTCACAGTGGAGGTCCTCCTACCTAGTCAAGTCAACCAATCAGAGCGTTAGATATTATGGCAACTAGCAAGCAGACAATAAATTGAGATTATGAAACGGTTTGGAAACTCATGACATCTTATACAGTATATCTGCTGTCAATATGAATATACAATATCATAATAATGCTGCTCTCGAAAAGGAGAGCATGTGCATTAATTGTACTGACTAATCACTGCATTAAAATGGTGGGATCAAATTTACTCTTCAGTGATCAATGTGCAATGACAGACTGTTTCATTCACCGATTTATCTGGATCCTGACTTCAATGCCAGTGTGATTCTTTACATTTGTTTCTCTAAGATGAAGCTGTTATTGAGTTGATTTATCACATATTAATGAAGTGTTGAGCTTATCAGTGAGCTGTGGTTTATCAAGTGTAACAACTGTTGCTGAAACTGAAACTGTCTTGGTATGTATTATTTGAGCTTGCCCTTGTGTGCCCTCTTTATGATGACCTTAACTCATGTTCTTGAAGTTTCTTTATCTGTTTAGTTCCTTTTGATCATGTATTCATTTGGATAATGAACTCGGATGAGTCTGCACAGTTTTCCCTCAGAATGTGGTAAGAGGTTAAATTATTACCTATTTTTATGTTGTTGATGCACACAAATCTGTGAACCTTTTGAAATATTTTGTTTACAAAGAGCATTTGGCTTGATACGGAGTATGATGTCGACATGTCATGGGGTGGTTTGCGTTTTTTTAATCCTTTTTTAATTTTTATTTAACTAATTGGTGTAAAAGTAAGATTTATACCTCAGGTCCTGTATTTGATTCCAGCAGCATGCATCTGTTCTGAAAGTGACCACATTGTATTTAGTCTGAGTTGTCTCTATTGATTTTGTAATATTCATGTAATTTATAAGTGATTATTGTATTGATTTTGATTAATTAACTAATTAAATGTATGCATTACAATGATCAGTTTTCATGTCTTTCTGACCTATATGTATGCATACTTTTAACGATTGTCTTAACAAACAAGTTTCCATGCACAGACAATGATTTGGGGGAAAAAAAGACTTTTTAAGCATACTGTGTGTGTATTTATACACACATATCTAGTATACACATATGATGTAAACAAAAACTTGTATTTAATCACAATTAATCTTTTGACAGCACTAAATCTAATCTATTATACTAATTTGGTGTTCAAGACATATTTCTTATTATCAGGCAATCAATGTTTAAAAAGAACGTCGTACTGCTTAATATTTTGTGGAAACCGAGATTTTTCTTTTTTAAAGAATCTCTGATCAATTGAAAGCATTTATTTGAAATAGACATTTTTGTAACATTATAAATGTCTTGTGAATACAAACATTGGTTTCTCTAAAAAAAAAAGGCCATTTTATAATAGTATCTGTTTTATAACTGGTATTTTCAGATGGCAGACGGCCATCCACCAAAACAGACGGCTCCACCAGTGCAGGAAAAACAAATGCCTGGGTCGCGTTTTTCAGACAGGCGTCGCGACGGCCTCCCTCTTTTAGGGGTCCTCTAGGTGGAGACTGAATTTTTCAAGCCTTTTTTCTTACTTTCTGTGCCCCGTGATGATACGTATACACGTTGATTGAGTATTTTATCAACTGAATGCGTTTATTGTACAAAATATGGGCAAATTATTAAATACATTAATACGAAAATACCTAAAATTGTTTAAAAATAGTTATACTGGAGCATGGGTGACACCCAGTGGATATGTTTGGCATTACACCTCTTGAGGGTCCTCGGTAGGCGACCTTATTCTTTTCTCTTTTTCTCTTTTAGTTAATGTAATAAACACAATAAATTGTCGTAAATAGTAAATCACGGCACAATACATTAGGAAAAAATGTATGAAGACAAAAGTATAAAGAAGAATCCTAACAGGTTTGCATGCTTGTTTACTTCAAATGTGGAAAAGAACTACAAACAAGATTTAAATCAATGATGAATGTGCATTTTTTGAAGATGAACACTGCTAAAAAAAGGAGTGTATTATAACGGCCCAGCTTGGACAAAGCATCAGCGGATGAGGATGCAAAGGATACAAAAAACGAGAAAATGGTTCATAGTTACACAATGATAATATACCTGCCCAATATCTCAAGCCATAGAGAAAACAATCTTACTGACCTTTAAATAACGAGTGCATTGACTTTTGTGTGAATAGCTGTTGTACTATTTCATGTACTGCTAACAGTTAAAGTTATACAATTAAAATGGTAATTGCTGTGATCATTACTGTATGATTTTCTTTGTAAATATCATCTTTAAATAATATGAAATCAATAGTTGCAGTACATTCACTGCTTAGAAGCAAAACTATATTATAGCCTCCTTTTTATTATTTATAACTAATCATATATTACATGAATTAATTGGTTTGATGAAACTACCAGGGTTGCAATGATTGCAGAAACCATGGGTGCTGATAAAAAAAGGTATAAATGAATAAAAAACAAATAGTGTGTGTGTTGGTTTCACTGATCACAAATTTATTATTATTATTATTTGCCCTTACTGGGAAAAAAAATATCGAAAAGCTGTATTGAGGTTTTCTAGCAACTGAAAATGAAAACTAATTTAAATGTTTTACTGGTGCATTATTTATGTCTCTTATAACATTTAAACACGTTTGTATTTTTATTGAAAAAATTAACACTGTTTCTTGCATATTGTTATTATCCATGTTCATATGTTTAAATAACTGTGTTGATTACATTCTGGTGCTTTTACAAAAATAAAACACTATGTGGTCTTTGTCTGCGGCATAATGCTGCTTTCAGGCTTTTTGTTAAGCTTTTATTTTGATGCATTTTAAATGCTTTTATTTTGTACAGAGACTTTAGCTTGAAACAACAAGCCATAGCCAGCTACCAGTTTTGATCAGGCATTTCAAACAGCTACCTCCTGGGTCCTAAAGGAGACCCGATCGCGGGTGGAGACTCGATTTCTCGCGACGGCGGCACCAGCTTCATACTCAGGTCGGGAAACTGACAACAAGCGAACAGAGAAAAACAGAGAAATCTGCATCCATCCTGCCGAGTTTCTCTATCCGGTGGAAATATATCGATATATGTAATCTGAAGCGACAGTCATACGTTCAATCGGTGAGTTATTAGCGCGCTCTGTGCGGTTATTCGCGGGTTTGGAGCCGGTTTGTCGCAGGATGTCTTAGTGTTTATGTCGCTTTGTTCTGAGCAGCAGCCATTTTTAATCGGCTCACACATTAACAAGTCCCCAGAAACCCCTCATTAACGCATTGATTACTCATTATACCAGGCGATGTTAATTAAACAGCCGCGCTGCTGCGCTTTCTGTCCCGGTTTGAAGCTCGTTTTGTCGGATCTGGTGGAGTTTATACAACAGAAGCGGCTCGAGGCTAATGTCAATAGCATAGCTAGAGAAGTCTGTGAAAATCGCTCTCGTTATAGTAAATATCGTTATTTATCAGCTCTCACGCTCGTGTTTACAGCCTCTAGTGTGTGAGCGTGTTGACTTGGTGTGTGTGAAATGAGCGGTTTGTTTAATAATCAGGCGGACGAGCCTCTGTTTACATCTCATGCTAGCTATACATTCACAGTTATCGTTGACATATGTGTTAGCTTCGTTTAGCCTGGCATCAGAGTGTTTCATATTACATTAATACATCACATTGATGATAATCGCTTGTAAGAGCTCACTGTTAATGTGTCAGTATTTCTCGTAAAGTCTTACTGCTGTGCATTTCTCATGAGAGCATCTCTGTCATGATAAATCTGAGTTTGGTGATGATGGTGATGATGGTGGTCTCTTATAAGTGAGCTGTGCATCAGCCATTTTTGTAATTAGACAAGCAAGTACTGAGTAATATTAGTAACATGCACTTACTGTAGGGTTAGGATTTGGTTCAGGGTTAGTTGTTTGTAATTATGCATACTTTTTGTTATTAGTATATTAAAGATGTGTAACCTGACACAGATATTGTAAAACATAGTGTTACCTTTTTATTGAAGGAGTAGTTAGCCCCAAAATGAAAATCTGTGGAAAATGTCCTCACCCTCAGGCCAAACAAGATGTAGATTAATTTTGTTTCTTAATATGAACAGTTTTGGAGAAGTTTAGCACTTGTTCATCAATGGATCCTCTGCAGTGAATGGGTGCCGTCAGAATGAGAGTCTAAACAGCTGGAAAAAACAATACTATAATACGCAAGTAATCCACTCCAGTCCATCAATTAACATCTCGTGAAGCCAAAAGTTGTGTGTTTGTAAGAAACAAATCCATCATGAAGTCATTTTTAACTTTAAACCGTTGCTTCCAGCTAAAATATGATCCACAATCCATAACGCTTTCTCCAGTCAAAAAGTTGTCAGGTCTGAATCAGGAGAAAAATCTCCACAGATCAAACACCAAAGCAGCTCTGAAAAAATATGTGGCTGGATTTTGATGTGAGAGACAACAGGGGATGGACTTTTTCATTGGAGGAAGCATTATTATGGATCACGGACAAGATTTTAGCCAGAAGTTAAAAATGCCTTGATGGATTTGTTTCTTATAAACATGTAGCTTTTGGGTTCACAAGACTGTAGTAGATGGACTGGAGTGATGTGGATCATTGTAATGTTTTATCAGCTGTTTGGACTCTCGTTCTGATGGCACCCAGAGGGTTATTTTTAAGCGTATATTAACTTTTGGGTGAACTATTCCTTTAAAATAATTTTTTGTGTGTGTGTCCCTTCATAGCATTGTCATTGTATGTTAGTCATCCCAAATAATTGACAATGAACTTCTGTTTGTCATCTTCCATTATCTCTTTTTTTGGATGATTAACTAACAAACAGTGAAACACTTTGAGAGTGATTTATACAGGAGTCTGTTATTGTCTATTCTCTCATAAACATTTACTTAAGATGTTTACCTTATATTTATTGAAGATGTGCACTTGAAGTTAAAGCCAAAAATGTAAATGATTTACTTGCCCTTATGTAATTTTAAAGTGTTATGGTTTTCTTTCTTCTGTGGAGCACAAAGGTAGATGTTTCGCAGAGGTTCATGCTGCTCTTTTACTCACAGTGAAAGCATTTCACTGCATTTACAGAAATGGCATAAGCTTCTAGTCATGGGGTTATTTATTTGATTAAAAGGAGTAGTTCATCAAAAAATGAAAACTTATTTACTCGCCCTCATGTTGTGATTAAACCAGTATTGCTTTCTTCTGAAGAACACAAATCAAGATATTTTCAATGAAACCTGAAAAATATCTGTCCCTTCATTGAAAGTCCATGTAACCAAAACTTTGATGTTTTATAAAGTTCATACAGGCATTGTAAACTTAATAATATATAAGAATGAAGTGGTTTTATCTTCTGAAGAGACACAATAGCTTTATATGAACAATTCAAGTTAGGCTTTTATTCCCATGTGAACATTGTTCTCCACACATACAATGAGATCTTCAGATATGAGAAATGGCTCACACTGTGTGCTTTCTTGATCCATGAAGAAAACCCCATTGGTTCTTGAGCTTCTGTTAACCATACTTGATGTGCATACTTTAAGATGTCTTATTGAACATGTATGTTTCCCTTCTGCAGAGCTCATGCTTGTCATTTTAGGTCACTGTCGCTGGTGTGCATCCAGCAGAACATGTCTCAGACAGCAGGACACTTCTGTTGTGTGTCATGTGAATGTTGATTTCACCTTCATCACCAGTCCAAGACTTGTCTGAATGATCCCCGTGTGGCTTTTTTTTGCTAATTGAGGTTGATCAGAGTCATTATTCTGTCCAAGATTGTGTTTTGTTGTTGACCAGCTTTGAAATGTGTCTGAGCCGCATCCTCTTGTGTCCGGATGGAAAGATGGCGTTTCTGTGGCATAGAAACGATTATTCATCACAGTTCAGAGGATGTGTTGGAGAGACGTTGATTCTTCTGCTAACAGTCGTGTCATTGTGTGTGTTTCTCCACAGAAACAGACGGTACTGAGGAAGAGGTGCAAAGAAAAATTTCCATACTCGATGACATTACATCGCAATGTCCGATCGTTTGGGGCAAATAACCAAGTCCAAGGATGGGAAAAGCAAGTATTCATCACTCAGCCTATTTGACAAGTACAAAGGGAAGTCAATAGAAACTCAGAAAACCACAGGTGAGACTCAAGCACTCCATATTCACATCCATATTCAAGTGTTTGTGGAATTGATGCAGACAGACTGCTATGTAAATCTGAAGTTAGTTTGTTGTGTATGTCTCAATGTTTGCTCTGCTTCACACACTGCATGCATGATGCTCATGTGTGTTTCACTATATGAACTCGTGAAATTTAAGAAAACTGTCGGCAGATACACAAACTCAGAGATCTTACAACCCACCATAATAAAAGTTCAGAAATATACTACTATTGCGCAGTAGAATGTACTTCTCAAAATATTAATACAGGTCATTTAAAAATTATTTATATTTAGGAATATCACAATTTTGTATCCATGATTATTTTAAACGGTAAACATTTTGTGCATCACTGTTTGCCAAAAATTGAAGGAATTGTAAATTTGATTTAAAATTGTAAAAAAAAAAAAGTATGCATTCTTTTGATTACCCCTGGTTTTGATAACGTTGTATTAAATAATAAAACTGAAAAGTTTCTGTGACCACGCACAATTTCTGAAAATGTAAAACATTTCTTAGGACAATGTTTTTGTTTAAATTAATACATAATAAAATTGTTAGTTTTTTTTATTGAATTAAACCATTCAAATGAAATGCATAAAAATGAAAATTAAAGCATGTCCATCGCAGCAGCAGATCTCGTATATGTGTGTTAACCGTAATGTGCCAGTATTTGTGACGTATGTGATGTTTTCCGTTCACGTGTCACTGATTTCACACCTCTCTCTCTCTCTCTCTCTGTGTCACCTGCAGTTGTTGCACGACATGGCTTACAGAGTCTTGGCAAAGTGGCCGCTGCCCGGCGCATGCCCCCTCCCGCTCACCTGCCGAGTCTGAAGTCTGAGAGTAAAGGAAACGATCCCAACGTGATTATCGTCCCTAAAGACGGTACAGGATGGGCAAACAAGCAGGATCAACACGATCCAAAGAGGTCAGAGCCAACGCCGCTGCCGCGTCAGCACTGCTGTCCATCACACTCACTAAGACATCACTGTGTGTGAAGTGAATTGAAGGACAGATTGTGAGCCGTAGAGTGTTTTTCGTGTCAGTGTACAGCAGGTGTGTCTGTATGTCACACTGATTGTCGTGCAGAGCAGCTTATATTAAGAAAGGCTTGTGTGCAGAGAGAATGATAAATGCTCATCAAAGTGTTGGTCGCTTGAGTTGTTTGGAGTTAATGAGTAGGGATGGGCGATATGGCCTAAAAAATTTATCACGATAATTTCAGGTATTTATTGCGATAACGATACAAATGACGATAATATATATATATATATATATATATATAATTTATACATATAAACACATATACATATACATATATATATATATATATATATATATATATATATATATATATATATATATATATATATAAATAAATAAGTAAATTAAGTTTTAAAGATTAAGATTATTTCATATAGTATTATTAATGCAATTAACTTGAAACTTTCTGTACACAGCCAACTTATGGCCATGCTAATTATGATCAACAGCTCATCTCCATTAATTGCTCTTATCAACCATAATAATGCGTTATGGACGCTTCATATTAAATCATATGCATAGGCTACTGGCACACATTTACCACGTTGCTGATGACTGAAAGCCTGTGTATGGCTATACTGCTGTGATCTGTTTCAGGCTTTCCATATCATAACATTTTAGAAATTAATTCATTGTAATATCTCAGAAATGGCATATTTAACGAGAACATCGCGGAGATTTAGACTGCTAGGAGCACAGTCAAAAATTTAGCAGCACCTTCAAATCAATAATCAACAATTCTGATCAAAAATGAACCTTCCCATTACGAGGTGATATTTGACTCCTTAAAGTGATTTACAGGGAATTTAGTTTTTACCTTTGTAATGGCATTTTTCTAACTTTATTAAAAGTATGGCATCTTTTATGTCAAATTCAAATTGGACGTGTTTCCACTCTTTGTAACCACCATTTTTCTGTACACTTTGCATATTACGGTAGTTTGCTCCTCATCTGATTTTCTGTAACCAAACCAGTTGCAAATTGTGGAGGTAGCTCCTCGCGTAACAACAAGCTCCTCCTCATGGTGCGTTCCCACCAGACGCGAATGAAGCGTTAAGCGCGAGTGATTTACATGTTAAGTCAATGCAAAGACGCGAATAGACATCCTGCCGCGCTATTCGTGCGAATGACGCAGCGCGAATTGAGCGTTTAGAGCGAAATTCTATACATATGCTCTCTGTGGCAGTCATACATGTGCGCCTGGCAGAAGCCCCGCCCATGATGCGAATTCGCGTCTGTTGTGCAGTGAATTTCACGCGCGAATGAAGCGCGTAAACCCAAAATGTTCACGCGTCCAACCACGCGCAAGTCGCGTCCGGTGTGAACGCACTGTCAGCCTCACGTCCGCATTCCGCCATGCTTGTTTTCACTCCGCACGTGAACAGTGAATCGGGCGCGCACAAAACTACGTCATCAACTAGACTTATCGTTATTATCGTGAGGAGACAAATTTTTATCGTGAGGAGAATTTTCAACGGTATATCGCAAACGATAAGATATCGCCCATCCCTATTAATGAGGACGTTACTAGTGATCGACCGATATTGATTTTTTATAACCGATACCAATTATTTGCATGTCTATGTGCCCGATAACCGATATGCAGAACCGATATTTATTTACTGTTATAAAGTAAATAAATGACTGCGTGAAGTAAGTCCATACTTCACTTTGGTTTTTCCTCCTTTCAGTCATCTTAACAAAAAATGTTTTGAGAATTAGCAGTCTTTCATGCAGGGCTCTAGACTCATTCTTCCCACTGATCTCACTTTTGCGCACGAGCACATAATTTGGTTGCAATTTGTTTTTTGTTTTTGCTACATTTGATTAATCAATGCATGCTGATGAACTTTTATCATAGTTTATAGTTATATGGTAACGAAAGTTTTCAACATTCAACTCGTTCTTTTTCATCTGTATTATTTGTGATTTAAATTTTGTGAACAGGAATTCCTTTTTTCGTGCGCTTTTTACTTTCAAATTTGCGATCTTGGTGTCACATTTTACAAGAAAAGATCATTGTCTGTTTTGCTTATATCTATACACCTTTAACTTTTTAAGACTAAAACAAAAGATGGATTCATTGTTATTCTTAATTAAAAAGCGCAACAACAATAAAACAGTACGTTGACAATGACAAACTCTTACATAACATTTATCAACAAAAACGAATAAGACGAGGCATGGCATAGGACACACCACATGCTGTACTATATACCTAGTATATTACAGAATGTTTAGCAAACTCTGAGGAAGCAAATAAATATTAATATATATATTTTTTTTAATTAAGGAAAGCCTCCATAGCATAACCTGAGGTAAACAGCAAAGATAACAAGCTTCTCAAAACGAAAACAAAAAGAAAAGTAAAACTAAACTGGCTGTAGCTGACAGGACTTGCATGTTTTTTCTACAAGAACACCACCACGTTCACCTTCTCTGGTTTAAGAAGCGGTCTTTTACTTTAGTTTGAAAACAAATCCATCCGTTGCGCTCCATCCGCGACGCGCACCTTCACGCTCGTGCTGACGTGGCGAGTATAAACCAGGCTCTACCCACTAAGCGCTCGGCTGAAAGCACCTCTCTTCACGTGATCAGTGAAATCTGTCTCCTGCTATAATGTGCTGCGGTTGGCAGCGCGCGCTGTATGAAGCAGACGCTTTGGAGTAGCGCAGACCTGGCACTCGTACAAATGCGACCACGTCAAATTTTAACTCGCAAACAATTACCATTTTGGTCGCAGTCTAGAGCCCTGTCATGTTAAATTTAATCTTCGTATTACAACAATAAAAAACATTTTATTTATAAAAAGCTTTAGCAGCAACACTAATATTAGCAGTAAGCAAAATGAACATAGAAAGTCTAATGTTTTCAAATGGAGAAAATAAAGGAAAGGAGTCATATCAACTTCATTTTTAACTACAGTTTTAGTAGGTTTATAAGCTGTTTAATAGGATAAAGAGTGAAGAATAATTCACTGGATAATGTTAATTCACGGAATAATATTCTCTGGAATATAACAAGCATTGTATTTTATTGCATTTCTCAACTGGCATGCTCTAAATTATGCTGCTGACAGCGCGGTTTATATGCATTTACACAGAACTATAGGCTACTCAAACTGCCATCGATCGCGGAGATAATAAATAATTAATTTCCATAGAGTTGTATTAATTTAGATGTTTATAAACTAAATAATGGTTATATAGTAAGTGTTAATACAATTTAGGGTGCTTCAAAAAAGTGAATCTTGTTAAAAGTTACATGCGGTGGCCGTGCTGAGCATTTCTTGAGCATCAACCCGCTGAGTGAACTGCAATATGAAAGCGGCTTCACGAGACTAATGATGAGCATATAGACAACAGAGAGAGAATTACATTCAATGCTTTTCTTTCCAACATGCAATCATTCATGGCTGTATTATTTAATTCATGCAAAGTTACGTCTTTATTGGGAGAGGACTTGACGGATTATCTATGTGACTCCGACTTCACGAGACTAATAGACCACAGAGAGAATTAAATTCAGCGCTTTTATTTCCACCATGTGCTAATTCATGGCTGTGTAATTTCAGGCAAAGTTATAGCCTATCTTTATAGGGACAGGGCTTGACAGAGTATCTTATTTATCATATTTCTTAGAGCCAAGTTGCATTTAAACTATATATATCAGGCATTTATGTAATACATCTAATTTGTGCATTAATGCCTGTAATATTAAATAGTTTACTAACTACAGCAAATCAAGTACCTGCACGCCATTGCTGTCTCGTCTCCCCTCAGATGCGCTGCAATTGCGATCCTGCGCGCAATTCGTGTTTATCGGGGAATCCGATATTACAAAACCGATATTCGATTTTGGAAAAATGCTTAAATATCGGGAAAAATATCGGTAAATCGATATATCGGTCGATCTCTAGACGTTACAGTCACTCTGTGTTGCTATGAGTTTGTCTCATCCAGACTAAAGCAACTCAATTAAAACATAAACACTGTAGTCCAGCTAAAATTGTAGCAGCTGTAATTGTAAAATGTTCAATTACGCATTATGCCTCATACATGCAAAAACTAGATGCAGGGCTCAATAGACTGAGTGTTTCACTTGCATTTGTGGCTAAAAATAGAGATTTGCGAATAAAGAAAAGTCCTAACGGGTCAAAATTCAGTTTGTAATGGTAAATTGTGGTCGTAAAGTCTTAAGTGGTATAGCAAATGTTTATTTTCAAGAAGTCTTCAATTTGTGCATGGAAAAAATAGTAGTCGTGATTAGGGATGGGTACCGAAACTCATCGGTCTCGGGGCTAAATTATGAAAGACCGGAGTATCGATAAGCTCTGACGTTATCGGTACTTCTGTCGGTATTGGAGAAATTAAGGAAACACACATACATTTATTGTTGCTCTCTCTCTCTCTCTCTCTCTCTCTCTCTCTCTCTCTATATATATATATATACAGGTCCTTTTCAAAAAATTAGCATATTGTGATAAAGTTCATTATTTTCTGTAATGTACTGATAAACATTAGACTTTCATATATTTTAGATTCATTACAACACAACTGAAGTAGTTCAAGCCTTTTATTGTTTTAATATTGATGATTTTGGCATACAGCTCATGAAAACCCAAAATTCCTATCTCAAAAAATTAGCATATTTCATCCGACCAATAAAAGAAAAGTGTTTTTAATACAAAAATAGTCAACCTTCAAATAATTATGTTCAGTTATGCACTCAATACTTGGTCGGGAATCCTTTTGCAGAAATGACTGCTTCAATGCGGCGTGGCATGGAGGCAATCAGCCTGTGGCACTGCTGAGGTGTTATGGAGGCCCAGGATGCTTCGATAGCGGCCTTAAGCTCATCCAGAGTGTTGGGTCTTGCGTCTCTCAACTTTCTCTTCACAATATCCCACAGATTCTCTATGGGGTTCAGGTCAGGAGAGTTGGCAGGCCAATTGAGCACAGTAATACCATGGTCAGTAAACCATTTACCAGTGGTTTTGGCACTGTGAGCAGGTGCCAGGTCGTGCTGAAAAATGAAATCATCTCCATAAAGCTTTTCAGCAGATGGAAGCATGAAGTGCTCCAAAATCTCCTGATAGCTGGCTGCATTGACCCTGCCCTTGATAAAACACAGTGGACCAACACCAGCATCACTGACTGTGGGTACTTGACACTGGACTTCAGGCATTTTGGCATTTCCCTCTCCCCAGTCTTCCTCCAGACTCTGGCACCTTGATTTCCGAATGACATGCAAAATTTGCTTTCATCCGAAAAAAGTACTTTGGACCACTGAGCAACAGTCCAGTGCTGCTTCTCTGTAGCCCAGGTCAGGCGCTTCTGCCGCTGTTTCTGGTTCAAAAGTGGCTTGACCTGGGGAATGCGGCACCTGTAGCCCATTTCCTGCACACGCCTGTACACGGTGGCTCTGGATGTTTCTACTCCAGACTCAGTCCACTGCTTCCGCAGGTCCCCCAAGGTCTGGAATCGGTCCTTCTCCACAATCTTCCTCAGGGTCCGGTCACCTCTTCTCGTTGTGCTGCGTTTTCTGCCACACTTTTTCCTTCCCACAGACTTCCCACTGAGGTGCCTTGATACAGCACTCTGGGAACAGCCTATTCGTTCAGAAATTTCTTTCTGTGTCTTACCCTCTTGCTTGAGGGTGTCAATGATGGCCTTCTGGACAGCAGTCAGGTCGGCAGTCTTACCCATGATTGCGGTTTTGAGTAATGAACCAGGCTGGGAGTTTTTAAAAGCCTCAGGAATCTTTTGCAGGTGTTTAGAGTTAATTAGTTGATTCAGATGATTAGGTTAATAGCTCGTTTAGTGAACCTTTTCATGATATGCTAATTTTTTGAGATAGGAATTTTGGGTTTTCATGAGCTGTATGCCAAAATCATCAATATTAAAACAATAAAAGGCTTGAACTACTTCAGTTGTGCTGTAATGAATCTAAAATATATGAAAGTCTAATGTTTATCAGTACATTACAGAAAATAATGAACTTTATCACAATATGCAAATTTTTTTAAAAGGACCTGTATATATGTCGCCAGCTGTTTTTATGTGCAATAATATTCAAACATTTGTCTATGATGCATTTTTGCTATGCGCAATTCAGAATCCAGATCGCGCTCACGCTGAGGCGCTTCAGCACACGCAACATGAAAGTCCTGTTTAATTATCATAGAGGAGAGAACCAACTATTCAAACATCTGCTCACACTTTAGGCCTGTGGCTGTTATATTAAGCTAAGTATTTTTTTTCTTTTTCGATTTTGGCTTCCAAGGATTATAGCCGCATTTCTTCTAGCACAACTCCCTTCCCTTCATAGCGGCGCAGATTCGTTCCTCCGAACCAAAACTTAACATCTGAATCAGCTCAATCAGTGATTGTTATAAAATGCCGTCTTTACTGTTGCTACATTGCAGGACATATTTGATAGTAAAACGTTGAAAGTCGCCTACAATCTGCACAAGTGATGCTGTTCAGGCTGAAATGTGTGTGTGCGCGTGTGCCTGCGCGGCGGCGTGCTCCAAAACGGACAAGCAAAGTGCACTTTGAGCTTCGGGCGCGTCGAAATAACACACAAAAATATGCCAAAAAATACACACACAATGTGTCAAAATGGCCGGTTATGAGAGTCTTCACTTTTGTGTTTTAAGTGGACGAGAACAGCTGGGAGAAAATCCGATGCGTGTCAGTATATTGTCTTAAAGTGTCAGACTGGAGCTTGAGCCATCAATGTTAATCAAAGAACAAAATGCAAAGAGAAAATCACCCACAGCTCTTAATCTGAACAACGTTATAGCTTTAATAAACATAAATCTATCAGTACATGCAGTGAAAACTATGCAGTGCTCATTTGATTACTTTTGTAACTATTACTTACCTGAACATATTAATATTAGTAGACCTTCATGGAAAAATGAAAGCACTGTTTATTTCTAATAATATTATTTCAAAGCTAATATTTAGATTTGCAACTAAATATGAGCTTTTAAACTTCTTTTTAAACTAAACTTTACTTTGTTCAATTGTCCCAATACTTGTGCTCACATCAGATAGGGGGATGAAACACTTAAAGTGCTGTCCTTCTTTTTTGGTAAAACATGTATGTTGAAATGGCTAATAATGAAATGTGTGTTCTGTAGTTTTGATATATACTGTATATATATCACACAGAGTTTAAAATAGGCCTATAAATAATTACACAATTATTAGATACAGATTAAAACAAGTATTTAAAAACCTAGTTTACTTTTTGTGTTTTAATAAAAGTAAGAATTTTGCTTAGAAATGTGTACTTGTATGCACTTCTAAGGAATTATTCGACATTATTTGATCAATTTTAACCACGTCCCCTAAATGTTATTTTTGAGTTGTCCATGAATTGTTCAACTTGGGAGCACATACGCCTATTTTTTGAGAAAAAAGTGGAAAGTTCTGATGCATCTCTATTAGAACTGTGCTAGACATGTAAACAAACTGAGTCGCAAGACTTCATGGATCATCAGTGTGTGTGTGTGTGTTATCAGCGCTGCATTTTGAAGGTCACTTCATACGGCTGAAATGAAAGCTTAGATTTGCTGTGAGGTGAACGCTTTCTTTAAGAGAGTTCTTTTTTCTTTTCCACGTGCTGTAACTGATGTATGTAGTCATGTGAAATCTTTTGCTGGTTATTTAAATACATACTTTGTTCTTAAAATACCCAGATCTATTTCTGGATGCAAATGGCCATCACACATTGTCTGATTAGTGTCTGTTTCCTCCTGTAGTTCCATTGCATCATCAGCACAGCTGCCGGAGTCGCAGCCACCGCTGGCTTTACAGAAATCTGTCTCCAATCTTCAGAAGCCCATGCCAATAACCAGCCAGGAGGTACAGACGGCACGTTCATCATCTCTTTGTAGTGTTCACCTGATGGTAATGTAATGGTGTCTGATGTCTGCTGAATGTGTTTCTGTCCCTCTAGAGCACAAGTACAGGTGGACCAAAACAATGGACACAGCTCAATGGAAAGGCAGTAGATCAAGATGGTAATCATCCGTTTATTCTGATCAGACGTGTTTGTTGTGATGTCTTGTTTTATACTTGTTTGGCTCTGTTGTCCAGGTTTAAAGGTCTCAAGCCGACTGCAGCCCTTCTCTCACGAGGAATTTCCGACGCTGAAAGCAGCAGGCGAACAGGACAAGGCTGGCAAGGAAAGAAGCGTCTTCGATCCGTCGTATGGGCCCGGACCAAGCCTCCGCCCACAGAGTGAGTCCCGCACTGCACGATAAAACATTTAGATCGTTTCATTTCAGATATGTAATTGTAACAGTAGAAAAGACCATATACATAATCATCTTCTAAACTGCATTCCTGCCTTAACCCGACTCACTATGCACAAGCCAGCAATAATGATTTATATTCAGAGCTATCAGGTTTTACGCTGGGAAATGTCAGGCTTCTGTGATTTGTCATTGCATGTTTGCATCATGTAGTGCAGGGCAATATACTGGTTCAAACGGTAAGCCGGTTTGCATTAAGCACATGGTATGAATAAAAAAAAAAGAAAGATATGGCATAACGGTAGAAGTGCCTAAGCAACACGGATAGCGTTGTGAATTGAGATGAGTTCAATGTTCAATGTTAACTGCATTCACTAGTTCTAGTTCAACTAGTTCTTTAATTGGGCAAATAAACATATTGTGAACGGTCGTCAACAGAACCCAGAGACTGAAGATAAAATGCAAAGAGGAGAAAATCCTGCAGCAGGCAGAGCAAACTCACTGCACTATGCGTGAAATATTGGAAGAAAATACTGAATTGGTTGTGAGGGTTTATATGAATGCGTCTCTGATGATTCGGGGACTTTTCCCGATCCCGCCCCTACTCTCACTCCCACTTCGCTTCCTGTCAATTCTGATCTGTCCTGTCACAGTAAAGACAAAAATTGCCCCCATCCCCCTTTAAAAAAAGCTTCTGCTACTGTGTCATGCATTCTGATTCATAAGGTCATGATTTTATAGTGGATAGATGTACTTTTTTGGGCTTCCAAATCTCGACCACCATTCACAGCCATTATAAAGCATGGATACTTTTTTTTTAAATATATATATATATACTCCGATTGGATTCGTCTGAAAGAAGAAACTAATATACACCTAGGATAGCTTGAGGGCGAGTAAATCATGGGGAAATTTTTGGGTTGACTATCCCTTTTAAAATCCGTGATACAAATTTTTGGTCAGACCTCCCAGCACAGTACTATGTATGTGCACTGACTGCAGTTTTTGGATAGGCATTAATCGTTCATTTTTGGTGTAGCTGCTCAGATTTGCTCGGATGCTGCTTATTCAATATATACTGCCATAATGTATAAAACACAAGATTGATGAATGAGATTTTATTGCATTATGTATTGACCCCCTAAATGCCCAGATTTTTTTTTCATTCATAAACAAAACATTTTTCATAAAGCTAAACACAAAGGCAGAAACACTATATTTGAAAATGTAATAAAGCGATATTTCTGTTGTATTACAGATGTGTTGAAATGTTATACATTTTTAAATTTAAATGTGCAATTATACATTTAAGTACTGAGTAATATTAATTGACTACAAGTACTTACTGTATGGTTTGGATTAAGATTAGGGTTTGTTTTAGGGTTACCTGCATGTAGTTATGCGTAATTTATTGTTATAATAGTAAGTACATGTAATGTGTGTAACAAGGACACCTTAAAATAAAGTGTTACCAAATATCTATAATATTATCCCTTAACTTTGGCGCAGTTTCGTAAACGGGCATGAAAACAGGGTCACAAAACACTGTCAGTGTCTGTATAGTTTTCTTTGTCTGCTGTAGGAATGCACTTAAACTGACATAAAATGAAAGAGAAAATAAGACAAAAGGTCTGAACAGAAATGCAATACATCAGGAAAACCTTGCCATGTAGAATAATTTAATTTAATTGAAACAATGGCTGATTGGGATATTTGGCAGAAAGAGCATTTTCAGTTGATGTTTTACTGATTTGTTTGCTTGGCAACAATTTCACTGAAGACTAGCAATATTAGCATATTGTGGTCCAAATTCAGTGTTTGTTTACACACAATACATGTGTTGTTCAACTTGTATTTAAATATTACTTTGAGTTTGATCAATATCTTTCAGTGTTTTGTCTATTTACACAGCGTATTCATGTGTAAATCAGTGTTTTTTTTAAGCAATATTACCATTGAGAATATTTTGAATTAGTTTTATATTATTTTCTGTTATTTTAATGGCTTTATAATTTTGCATCTTTGTCTTTTTAAGTTTAAGTACATTTAAAGTAAATGAAAATGAGATGTTGCCTTGGCATGTGGGTGAAAAAAGTGTAATTTAAGTTAATTTCAAAGAAATTTAAAGGCAGGGTGAGCGATTTCTGGAAGCCAATGTTGATATTTGAAATCACCAAAACTAACACGCCCCTACCCCAAAAGGGTCTCGCCCCTATTTTGATAGATCCGCCCCACATATACGTAGCCTACACAACACAGGCAGCGATTAGTTCTGTGAAACATAAGCCGCTTTTCCACCGAAATTATCTAGAACAATATGTCCCAGGAACTTTTTTTTCCTGCAGACCTGTTGCTGTCTACGTTTCCATCACGGTCTAAACTACCGAGAAGATTAGGCAAATAGTCTGTTGGCTTAACGTTAGGTCTGTGCGCGTTTCTCAATGCCTACTATGCAAATTTCGGACTTGCATCGTCGGTAGTTCGGACTTCACGAGTTAGATTTGGGAGTGTGAACTCCTGTGGACGGAACGACGCAATTCTGCAAAGAGCAGCGTACTTGATAACGTCAGTCAGCTCGCCTTGGCTGCTGCAATCTTCCTCACTGTATTTACATACGAAATATATCAAACACCACTGCCTCTTTTTGTTTTCATTTAAACATATTAATAGCCGCAGAAATGTAGTTCAGGGAACATGCATTACAATGAAACAAAATATTATATCAAACATTGCCTGTTTTAATTTTAATTTTAACATAAAGGTGCCATAGAATGCATTGATACAGTATTTTAAATTGTTCTCTGATATCTACATAGAAGGTATGTAGCTTAGGTAAGGGCACAAAATCCATAAACGGTTTTACATGTCTATTTACAACCCTAGGTTTTCTCCCTAGAATAAAATGGTCTGTTATTGGCTTATTTGGATGGGTCATGAATAATAATTGGCTGTTTCACAGTGCGGCTCATTTCAGTTGATCACAGCAAGGAGGAAACACAGGGAGGAAAATATATACATTTCAATATTTTCTCTCGCAGTTATATCGTCGGGTAATTATACTGTATATAAAATGCGGGCATCAGGGAGCCGCTATTAATATGCGGGGCACTGAAATTGCTTTTGAACAATCGGTCGATTGCGTTATAGTCTCACTTTCGCTTTCAAGGTCTGCGATTCCACGTACTCTGTTTATACTATGGAGTGACAGTACTTGCTACACATTTTACAAGATCAGATGCTTGTCAGTGGTGCTCAGGTTCTGTAAATCATTCGCCATCATCCTCAGTCATCTTTCCTTACTCTGTTTATGTGGTAAGTGAAATCTTATGTTCTGCAGCGTAGCCGGCTAATACTAGCAAGGAGCTAGTATTTTAGTAGAACGCGTTATTTGCTTTCCGTGCTTTTCTGAATACAGACACCAACCCATCTGCACTTCACACCCCCTACACAGCCTGGAACATAAGATTTATTTCCATGATCTGCCATTTTCGCTGTTGTCCTCGTTTGTTTCTTCACAATACTTGCAGAACTTCTAATGCTGTGTAGGTTCGGCTGGCGGCTGGCCTAGAACATGGGCGGGTTTATGCAAATGTTGGGGCGTAGTGATCCTGACTGTTACGTCATAGTCTGTTATGTTCTGATTCGCCTGTTTTTCAGTGGTCTTTTTTTATTCAAGAGATTTACATAATAAGGAGGAAACTATGGTGTTTGAGGCTCACGGTATGTCATTTCCATGTACAGAATTGTTATTATTTAACTATGCCAAGGTAAATACAGTTTTACATTCTATGGCACCTTTAATAGAACAATAGAATAAAGACCAAAGATTACCTGTTAGATTTACCCAAATGAATGATATCTTATGTTTAACCACTACAGAGACCTCAGAGTCAGCGGCAAATGTCAGAAGGACTAGCCGAGGTTATGCTCCTCTCTTTGGGATACATGAGCACTGAGCGCCCTGTGATCGCGTGGAGCTCACGTCTCTGAAATCAGCAAAACACATTCTCAAATAGGCTCTGTTTTTATAAATAAACTGCAGATTTGAGTTTTAAACCACTACATTCTCGCCTGAAATACACGCGTCCAGTATAGGCAGGCTTTAGCTGTTGCGTCGCGGCATGACCATGGCACTGTTACTCACCTGTCGGGAAGAAACAAAGGAACCTTGGCGTCCGATCGCAGCCCTTCCGCTCCTTGAGTTCTCTGCAGCGCTGGAAAGCTGATCCGATATTTACACAGGTCCTACTTCTTGCCTTATCGTTCTGCAGATATTTTCCTCTTTTGTTTTTTATCTGCCATCTCTATCTTTCTGTCGCTCAGCTCAGCTGTTCACTGAATGCTCTCTCCTCCATATCAAAATGTTTTTGAAAAATCGCTTACCCTGCCTTTAATTTAAGTTTATTTCAAGTAACAAATGCCCGTCGTTTTATTTGGCTCAAAACCACTGGCGTGAATGAGCGGTTTGTTGATGTCTCAATGTGAATGCTGATGTTGTGTCGTTGTCAGACGTGTCGAGCTGGAGGGAGGGCGGTGGGAGGAACCTGCAGCCCCCGGTGCTGTCTGCCACCCCGCCCTGCACAGACACAGACACCAAGAGCAGCGGCTCAGCTGAGACCACCACTCCTCTTCCTCCCCCCTCCTCATCCTCCTCCTCCTCCACTGTCGCTGCCGCTGCCCAGTCCTCTGATGTGAAGGAGCCATCGCTGCGGCCCTCTCAGCCCGTGCAGCGCAGAGCTGCCCCATCAGCCCTCCAATACCAGCACCACACCACCACCACATACCACGACATGCTGCCTGCCTTCGTGAGTTTTCTTCCATCATATCCATTATCCAGTGTGCTGTGCTTTCTCTGATAAAATTCTTACTGGCTCTTTGTTTGTCAGATGTGCCCTAAAGAGACTCGTGACGCTCCGGGCTCCTCGGATCACGGCCCGACCACTGTGGTTGCCCCCGTGCGCTTTGAAACCAGGTTGATCTTCAGACCAGCGTTCCCTGCACCGGAGCCCGTCAAGTGAGTATTGTGCTAATTACTGCAGTGAGGAACGCTTGCTGTGCAGAAAGGAAGTCTCACTGTCATCTTATATAAATGGCTGTTTTTCATTTCACAGTGGTGATATAAGAAGAGAGGCCCGTTTCTCCCGTGTCCCTCCACGCCCCTCCACTCGCCCGATCCGCCGCCCAGGAGATCGAGCTCCCCGTCCTGCCATAATCAACCCTGAGGACCTGAAGGACCTCGATGAACTGGACCACGACTGTGAAGATGGCTGGGCAGGTGAGCGCTCGCTTTCTTTATTAACAACAGATGTGCTTTTTTTCACCAGTTGTCATTGTGACCAGTGTCTGTTCTTCAGGTCTCCATGAGGAAGTGGATTATAGCGAGAAGCTTAAATTCAGTGACGATGAGGAAGATCATTCTGCTCGTGAGAAGAATAAGATCTGGTGAGCTTTTCCTTGTTTTAATGCAGTGCGTGTAGTGTGAAAGCTGCTTGAGTTGGAATTGAAGCTCATTCTGGTGATTGTGTCTTGCAGGGATGACTGGAACAACCATCAGGACCAGCATTCATCTCAGAGCTCTGGTGACGGTGCGTTTCCACACAACGCTGAGGAGGAGTCATACTCACGCCGGCCAGAACCCGTCCCCTCCAGGAAGACCAATGGACGATTCTCCTCTATTGAATCTCAGGTAACAATCTACGGCCTGCTGCATTTGTTTTTCCCACTGAAATCTTTTATTTGCTTATTTTTAATTGGTATTTTAACAATGCCTGCATCAATTAAGACCAGTACTAGGATTGCATACAAACAGGGGTTTAGGGAAAAAAGTATAAACACAGAAAATAAAATAAGAACGAATGCTGGGAGCTACCGAGCAGCGTTATTTTAGTATCTTTGAGTTTTTATTAATATTTTGAATCAGTTTTTTTATATTTTGTTTTAATTTTAAAGGTTTAGGAATATTATACTTTTTAGTATTTTATTTATGTCTAAATAGTTTTTATAAATTTTTATTTCAGCATTAGTTCCTTTTGTACATCAGGTTAAACTAAATGAAAAATTAAAACAAGCTGAAAAACGTTTGATATTTTATTTCAATTAATATTTTTATTTCCTTAAGATTGTCAACCTTTTTGTCATGTTTTAACAGTTAGTTTTTAACAGTAATTTTTATTTGACTGTAATTTTCGTTTGTGATGGACTAAACTGTGTTCTGTCTGTCCTTCAGAGTGGAACCAATTGTTTTTGGTGTTGTAATTCCATTTTTATATTTATGACTTTTCTTTCGATTGGATAACCATTGATTGTAATACAAAATTGAGCATGTTCAATTATAATTTTTTTTTCTTGACTAAATGTTCAAATGACATCCTTTAATTGATAATTTTTGATAGCACCTTTAAGGTGGTCCCATCAGTCCAGGCTCATCTAAGAGATCTCCTCTCTCTTTTGTTTGTGATTTGCAGCACCAGCAGAAGAACAGTGGCAACAGTGAGTCTGCAGAGGAGCAGGAGGAGCCGCACCGGCAGGCACCTCCTCGTGGGAAGTTTGTCTCAGCCGACCTCTCTGCCGTGGAGAGAGCGCGCAGACGGCGCGAAGAGGAGGAGAGGAGAGCGCGAGAGGAGAGACTGGCTGCCTGTGCAGAGAAATTAAAAAAGCTGGATGAAAAATTTGGTAAAACTGAGAAACCTGCACGCTCTGAAGAAACGCTGAGAGAAGCAGACAGCAAGGAGCTGATGCAGTCTCCAGGCCGAAGGTCATCCAAACACCAACAGGAGGGCTGGCAGTATGGCACTAAAGGTATACAAGTTCACAGTTCACTAGTTGGTTTATAAATGTAAGTTTTAGCTACCCTTGTAATAATGGCAGTGGTTTAAAGGGAATAATTTAGAGAAATGTCAAAAGCGTTTTACCTCTCTTCTTTTCCGCTACTTTTCTTGACAACTCTTTTCATTGTATATAGAAGTGTCTGATACACCAACTGAGTCATCCAGTCAGGATTACAAAGATGAAGGTTGTAACTACCACAATGATGACGATGGTCCTGAGTCCACCTCTCCCCTCCCAGACTACGGCCGACACCAGAAGCCTGTGCCACCCCGCTTCCAGAAGCAGCACCAGCAGCAGCAGGTGAGCTTTTACACCTAATACTTTAAGTAAGAGAAAATAGTTATTAATTCAGCCACCTTGAAAATCGTGAGGTGCATATGTCAATGCAGAAGTTATAATACTGAGTAATTATCTTTTTCATGCCAACTATATGCTTTTATGCTGTTATATATGTGGTATGCTTTCATTTAGGAGTTATTTTTCTGTGGTTTCTAGGAGCAGGTGTATAAGATGGCGCCGTGGCAGCAGTCGGGTCACCCCACCCAGTCCAGCTCTGCTCACCCACAGAGGGGATTTTATCCTCCTCATGTCCTGGGCTTTGACCCACGCTGGATGATGATGCCTCCCTACATGGATCCCCGCATGGCACAGGGATGTTCTCCAGTGGATTTCTACCCTCCTGGCGTTCACTCATCTGGTAAATTACAACATTCTCCCTATTTAGTGGTGTTTTCCAAGTCAAGCATCACTATTATTTATAGTGATACGATCAAACCTTTAATAATAAATGCTAAACTTCAAAATATGATGAGTGAACTCTCTTAACTTGATCCAGTAAGCCAGACATTCCCAAACTGTTATGTCAGTTTAACCCCTTTGATAGAACACCACATCTGCATGTTCATGGTTCTCTGATGCTGGTTAATGATCACACTTGATTTTTTACTTTCATATCATTAGATGTGTTTTTTTTTTCATTGATTTTATTTTAAAATTAAATCATTGATAGTATATGGTTGCACAATTTGGTCCAAAAAAAAACAATACTATGATTTTAGTAGGATTTTGTGTCACAGTTATCGTGATTTGAGCTGCGGTTTAAAAGCATTTAATCTCATAAGAAAATGTCTTGTATTGCTGTTGCTGAAACACCCAGGCAATTATTTTAATATTCTTTTTGTTTTTATTATTTTAAAATCAAATTATTAAAAAATGAAGACTGATATATTACTACTTTAAAAGGTTTATAAATGTTTCTTATTCTGTATTATAAAATTCTGAAAACTTGTCTATAGAAATGTGTAGAAATTATGTGAGAGTGCAAAATGCCTTTCCCAAATGGACAAGTAGATTTTGTGTGGTAGAGCTTTTACTGCAAACTGATCGAGCTGTTCCATGACTGAAAAGACCATGAACTGCTTGTGTGTAAATAAACACGGTGCTGTGCTTCACTCTGGAAAATGCAGAGATTCAGACTTGATATTGATTGAAATTTATTTTAGTTTTGCTTTGAAGTAGTTCTTGGCTTTTCATGAACTCATGAAACCCCAAGGCTTCACAAGCCCCATTTGAGAAACCCTGCTCCTAGCAACTACCTAGAGTACTTTAGTGACCACAAGAATGCTCCTTAAAAACACGTTAGCAAACATGTAGTAATACCCAGGGTAGACAACCAGCTATGATAACTTAGTATCGTGAGTTCTGTATGGTGATATATGGCAAATCTTTTCACAACAAGTACCGTTATGTTTATATTGTGATAATTAAATTGAACTTTTTTTATTTTCAAGGTTTGGTGAAACCGGTCATTCAACAGGATCACTTGAATAGCCCTGGTTCCACCTCTGATGAAGGCTGCCATCCCAGCATGCATCAGGAGAGGAGGGCGCCTTCCACTGAGCCTTATCAAGTGTGGAGCCAAGACAGCTACTCGTCTGCACGCAGTTTCACCCCACACTACCAGAGACAGCACGAGAATTGCGACAGGGCTCAGGTGGATGACAGGAGTGACCAGTCATGCTCCAGACACGACTCGTATGAAGACCACCGAGGTCATGACCGCACTGGCAGTCCAGCAGAGGATCTGCCCCATCAAGGCTTCCGCCAAGGCAGAGGCTCAGATGTGTCGCTCTGTTCGCAGCGAGATGTTTCCCATGAAGTAGCCCATCAACCATTAATACTCAGCAGAACCCATCCTGGAGACAGCGAGCACAGGGATGTCTCCTCTGGTAGACATCAGAAAGAAGACCTTGATACCCGTGACGAGGCCTTCAACAGCAAGGAGAAGAGCTACGACTCTGATTTTTGGAGGAAAGACATGGGTAGTCTGAGGAAAGACGGCAGCAGTCAGGCCCAGTGGCCCGATCACGGTTCGAGCAGCAGCAGTAGTGTTAGCCAGCCATCTGAGTCCAGTGGTAGAACCCTTAGACGGACGGGACCCATCAAGAAACCTGTGCTGAAGCCCTTGAAGGTTGAAGACAAAGAGAACGAGAAACCCAAAACTGACCCGGAGGAGAAGACTGTCCCATACAGGCTGGAAAAGGAAGTGGTGACCAATGTCTATGACCTGAAGAAAGATGCTCCACTTCTGTCTAACAGGCACTCCGCCCCACCACCCGCTCCCTCTCCTGAAGAGAAACAAGTGGAAGCTCCGAAGGTGGAGAAAACGAGTAACTTGCCTGAAGAGTCGCACAAAGAGAACTGCTGGGATAGTATCAAGAGTCAGTCTGTGGACTGCTCTGACAGCAGGGATCCACCAGCACCTCGCCGCAACAACTGGATATTCATCGATGAGGAGCAGGCGTTCGCCGGGGCCAGGGGAGCGGGTCGTGGACGTGGCCGGGGCTTCAGAGAGTTCAACTCTCGTGGTGGTGCTCGTGGAGGACGGAGCGATGGCAACAGAGGAGCCTACAGTAGCGCAGGCACACAGAGGCCTGCACGAGGACGTGGTACTCGAGAGTTCAGGAGTGAAGATCTGCAGCGAGGCAAACCCCGTAGACGCAACATGAGCGAAACGCACAGCGAGGCCTCAGAATACGAGGAGCAGCCCAAGCGCCCACGCCAGAAGGCCACTGAGAACGGAGAGGCTTCGTATCCTGTGTCTGGAGAGGTCAAGAGGGCTGAGAAGGAGTCATGGAGATCAAACAAGGTCTACACTGATGATCAGAGCGGCAGCAGCGATTCCAGGGACAAGGCGAAATCAGCTCGAGTGTTTGGAAGGTCATTGCCCCCTCGCCTAAATGCTGGATACAACCGTGGATTTGGCTCAAGGGACATTTCGACATGGAGAGGGAGAGGAACCCAGTTCGGAAGCACCTCCGCGCAGGAGAACGGCTACAACTTCGTTGCAGACTCCTATTCCAAACGGTCGTCGGAACGGGAGCCCCTGAAGTACCCCACTAAATTTACGGGCTCCTTTGTAGAGAATGGCGTCGAGGACAGAGATGGAGGTTACTATCTTGATAATGATAATCCCGACAACCGGCCACTTAGAAGGCGGCGTCCCCCACGCCAGGATAAGCCCCCACGCTTCAGGCGTCTGCGGCAAGAGCGTGAAGGAGGAGGTCAGTGGAATAATGAGGACTACGTTAATGGAGATGTTGCCAATCAGTGGCCGGGTCGTTCTAAGGGTGCAGAGGAGCACTGGCCCAACCACTACTCTGGGGGAAGGGCACAGGAGATCACGGGTCAGAGTCAGGGCGAGGACTGGGAAACTGGCTCTGAAAACAGCGATTTCAGCGACTGGAGGGAGAAACGGGGGCAGCATGGCGACGCGCTCACGGATGCAGGTCATGGAGAACCTGGCTCTGAGAAGAGAGAGCTCTCCAAGCGGAGCTTTTCTAGCCAGCGGCCAGTAGTTGACAGACAGAACCGGAAGAGTGACACATCTGTAATGGAAAACAAGATGAGCCGCTCAACGGACACGCAGTCCTGTGCAGGTTCCTCTGGTAGAAATGAGAGTTGGCAGAATGGCGTAGCTTCCAGCAGCAAACGGTATGTATCTTCAGAACATAAGTTAAGCATATTGATATGAAAAAACAGTAGCATTTATGAAATTCGCACTATGAATGTGGCTTAATTTGCTCTGTGCAGAGTTCCAGAAGATTCAGTCACCAGCCTGAGCTCGGCATCTGTGTACAATGTGGAGCAAAATGACGACACAGGTACGGTGGAAGCAACAGGAAAGATCCTAGAGAAAGACTTGAAGCCCAGAAACATGAAGGGGGACATGACAGAACCACTGTCCCAATATGACCTGAACACTTACCCAAGTAAGTCAAAAGTGGTTGTTTATGATGGAAATGCCTCTCTAATGCAAAATAAAGGATTATAAACTGAGTCGTTATTAATCTATTGCACTCCTATGGTGGTGATGTTGCCACAGTGTAATTGAGGAATAATTCAGATCATCTGAACTAGTTGATCAAGGTCTTCACGATTACTAGAACCTTCCAGGCAAGTGTGCGGAGAAGGTTGAAGCTGAGCTCTTCAGGACATTGGCCTTCCAGGAGCACATGTTTAGAAGCAGTTCTAGTCTCTGTTACTAGTTTGAAAGTTTATTTTTTTAAGAGCGTGACAAAGGGATATCGTAATGTGGTGAATTGACTTGCGCTACTTCATAGCCATATGGTAAATTAAGAATCTGAACTGTAAAGAGTTACTCAATTTAACGGTTCTATGCTAAAAATTAGGAAAAATGGTACACATTTGTTTTCAAGTGTGACTTGTGTGGTGTTCTTCAGTATTGGATTTGAAGGAGCTGTCGCTTGTTTCCTCACAGTTGAGAGCGACTCAGGAGCTTCTGTACCCAGTCCAGAGGTTTTCCAGGATGCCCTGTCCAAAAAACACCGCCGCCCACAGGATGATGATCGCAGGAGGAAGGATCAGGGTCCTCCAGTAAGTAAT
Organism: Barbus barbus; assembly: GCF_936440315.1. Classification (NCBI taxonomy): domain Eukaryota; kingdom Metazoa; phylum Chordata; class Actinopteri; order Cypriniformes; family Cyprinidae; genus Barbus; species Barbus barbus. The sequence continues at coordinate 5,775,563 of NC_136734.1, forward strand.
CATGGCCTCTATTCCTCTATGGCCTCTATGATGTTATTTAAATGCACGAAGTACCTCCTGAGTGGATATTGTAGTTATTTGGTTTGTGCACCTGAAGGGTTCGGTAAAGAATAGAACAATTGCATCAAAAATGCCTCCCCGTTTTGCCAAGAAGCAAGGCAGCATGTCCATCGAGCAGCCAGAGGAGACGCTCTCCACCAACAACTTGGGAACAGAGATTTGGGAGACGAACAGCACAGGTAATACTGATAACAACCGATATCAAGTATATTATTATTTAAAAGACTGATTCTAAATGACTTTGTTTTCCTCCTGAAGCTCTGACTGTCCAGTCGTCAGGTGGCGATTCATGGACAAAGCAGGTTTCCTACACGGGAAGCGAACCCAATTCAGAGGTACAGGTCGTTGTTTTCCAAGCAAGTATTTTTGCGTGCCTCAGTCAGTGAACTGAGCCTGAGACTAATGTCCCACTTTCCTGTGCTCCAGGATTCAGATGCGGGGCCCGAGCAGAGTAAAGAACACAAACCGGGCCCCATTGGCAATGAGCGTTCACTGAAGAACCGCAAGGGCTCGGAGGGCATGGAGCGTCTGGAAGGACCCATCACTCCCGTCAACGGAGTGGATATTCACGTGGACCACGTCATTCCTGTGCCGCCCATCGAGTTTGGTGTCAGTGCAAAGGATTCTGACTTTAGTCTTCCTCCAGGGTCCACGCCAGTGCCTGTGTCCAACCCTGTCACCAAGCTGCAGGACGCGCTTGCTGGGAATGTGCGTACAAAAGCTCTGCATGCAGCATTTACATTGTCAGCTTTGTGTAAAGAAGCACTGAGCATTCATACTGTTATTAATGTGTGTGCACAGGCTGGCCTGACTCAAGCCATCCCGATGCTCCGCAGAGACCACCTGCAGCCCGGAATAAACCTCAGCCCCATCAGCTTCCCAACTGCGGACCTCACACTCAAGGTAACGCTTACCGCTGCATCATTGCTTGGGTTGATGGCTCTCCATCACTGACCTTAAGGGTTCTTCCAGATACTTCACCTTTTTTCTTAAGATTTGCAAGACAGCACACAGTCTGTCTGCCTGTCACATGCCTAGTCTAGCACAGGAGACTGGTAGCATGTTAAAACTTTCTAATGACACCTCATAACATTAAAAGGATAGTTCACCCAAAAATGAAAATTCTGTCATTTTCAAATTCTGTTTTAAAGGGGTCACATGATGGTATTTTTAAAGATTATTTGGTGTAACAGAATATATTGACATGCTTTAATGTTCAAAAAACACATTATTGTTCAAATACTGTACATTATTGTAGTTCCTCTATGCCCCGCCTCTCTCAAACGAGTTTTCTACAAAGCCCCTCCTTCCGACAAGCAGTCTGCTCTGATTGGCCAGCTGACCCAGTGCACTGTGATTGGCCGAACACCACAAGCATGCATCGGAAATGTAATACCGTAATCGTGGGCTTCAGCTTTCAAAGTAAATATAAAGACAGTTAATGACTGTTGATAACTGGTTTACCAACAGTTCAAGCCCGAGAGGGGAACAGAGGCGCGTGACAGACACAGTGATGATGCTCGTATGTATTTGCAGTACACAAGCTGCATTTAAGACAGCTGACATGCTATGATTACTGACGGGCTGTACACCGCTGTGCTGTGTCCCTGTTCCCCTCTCTCACACACACGCGCGCGCAATGTGATACTCTACACTGCGCAAAACTTCGCATTTGAATAGTCAATACTTAATACTTAAACTATTAACAAAACATACTTGCAGTCGCTGATTCAGAAGCGCCACATTGTCATAGCAGTCGGAACTGACCCTTTTTTTTTTTCTTTTTTTTTATAGAAATAGCCTTTGTGCACAGCCAGCCTTGTACTCTACTAGGTTCAAGAAACTGTCGTCCATAAAATGCGTTCGAAAATCGAAATTCGAACATTTGGGTTGTGCTGTTCTGTTGGAAACCAATCTTAACCAATGATTCCTAATTGCAGCTACTTTCGGAAGGCCAAATAAAGTGCTTTCGCATAGAAACACACAGCGTCTCCCTGACATGGCTGCATCAACACTACTGCGGTTACTGAAACCACGCCGCCTTTCTTTGCTTAAATTTTTGGCGGCATTATGCAAATATTTCCACATCGTGACGTAGACGTGGGGGCATGTTTGAATGAGGCGTTTTTGCTCGGTCTGGATCAGCCTTCTCTTTTAGATAGAATAAATCCTTTTGTGGGAGACTTTTGAGCTTTGTAACTGCAGATCTTATACATGCACAAACAGCTACATAACACTAAAGAAAAGGAAAACAAGAAATCTCATGACCCATTTAACATTTTGTTAAATATTTACATTTTAACATGTTAGCAATATGGTAAAACATGACCAGTTTAAAACATGCTAACAAAATGGCAAAACTTTCAGTGTCAAAACATGCTAGCTTCATGTTAAAATATTATAAATAGTTAGCGACGTGCTAGAAATTTTACAACGTTTACTTCATTAAAATGTTAGCAATATGATAAAAAACATGTTAGCAGCATCGTAAAACATCCTAGCTTCATGTTAAAATGTTTGCAAGCTAAATATTAACATGCTACATTGTAAAATGTTTTGCAGTATTGGTAGTGTGTTTTAGCATGTTGCTGCAATGTTTCACGTTAGCTTCATGTTACAATATGTTAGCAACTGCTAGTAAATTGGTAAAACGTTTACAATGTTAAATTATGGTAGCGATGTGGTAAAACATGCTAACGTTGATCTAAAACATGCAACTTCTGGAACTAGCAACAAGCTAAAACATGTAAACAACCCTCAACTACATGGTAGGACATGTTGAAAGCATGCTGTAGTTATCTACATGCTAGAACATGCAGATTTATTTTATAAACATGTCTAATTTAGTTTTAAAGGAATAGTTCACCCAGAAATGAAAATTGTCATTATTTTATTTACCCTCAAGTTGTTCCAAATCTATATAGTTTTCTTTGTTCTGTTGAACACAAAAGAAGATATTTTGAAGAATGTGTGCAATCAAGGAGTTTCTGGTTTCCATTGATTTCCATGGTATTTTTTTCCGTACTGCAGAAGTCAATGGAGACAAATCAACTGTTTGGTTACTAATGTTCTTCAAAATATTTTCTGTTGTGTGTAAAAGTACTGAAATCTTTCTGGAATTTTTTTTTTTTTTTTTTCTTTTTTCTTTTTCTTTGAACTTGATCTGCACTAAAAGAATCAAATGATCGAGTGAACTAACAATGTGCTAAATCCTGAGCAGCTGAAGCACAGGTCACTTCATCTTTGCTGTCATTTCTGAACACTTGTGTCCCTCACCAGCGTATTTCTCTGTGGTCTCAGATGGAGTCAGCTCGTAAGGCGTGGGAGAACTCTCAGGCTCTCCCAGAGCAGGGCTCCCCGGGCGGTGCGGCTCAGCCCGCCTGCAGCGTGGGCTCCTCCAGTGGCGTCAGCTACAGCTCCTTCGGCGGAGTGTCCATGCCCCCCATGCCTGTGGCATCTGTTGCTCCTTCTGTCTCCATGCAAGGTCAGCCATCTAATCATTCTCTCAGACTGTGTGTTGCATGCGGTAGCTATGCATGGCTCTAAAACCTGTTGTGATCTGTGTGTGTATCACAGGCAGTCACATCCCTCCTCTGTATCTGGATGGTCATGTGTTCCAGAGTCAGCCGCGTCTTGTGCCGTCCTTGACTCAGCAGCCCAGTTACCAGCAGGTACATGTCGTCTTCACTCTCTACAGGTTTTATAATGACTAATGTTGGTTATTCTGCTGTTTTGAAAGAGATCTTGCGGGCAGGAGCTCCACATGCTGGAAATATCAGTTGTGGCTGCAGGCCTCTAAATGAGTTTTGGTTTTATTGAAGATGTTTGTGCACTAGTAAATTGTGCTTTATTAATTCGTGACTCCCAAGCATACAGAAATCTGCAGCAATTCCTATCCAGTCATCACAAACTACTGGGAGTATAACCCTGTAAAGCCTGACATATGAAATGAAAGTCAGAAAATATTCTCTGAAACAAAAGTGTTTATTAAATCTTTAGACAAAGTATTTAAAAACTTTGAAGGGATCCCTGGGTATTAAGACTTTTATGGCTTAATATAACGTAAATGATGTCTCTTACTGAAATATGTTGTAGAAAACCCATGAAAGATTTAGTTTTAAAAAATCACGTCGTTTTATACATATTTTGGACTATGGGGGGCACCATTATTTTGATGAGGTAAAATGGTTGCACTCAGTGAGCTGCTGCCGCTACCTGTTGCTATTTTTACTACAACACAACTCTGAAAATAAAATACTGATATGATGACCACAGCTATTGAAAGAGCTTACAGAGAAGGAGATAATCATAGGCTTAAACCAAATTCTGTACCTTCGATTATTCCACACAAGGGGTCTAAACGCCTGGATCTCGAGTGAAATCCATCGACGCAGTATGTACTGTCCACTAAAAATAATGCCCCCCCTTTCATGGGTTTTCTACTACATATTTCAATAAGAGACATCATTTACATATTTGTGTGTTTGTTCACTTCTCACTGCTGTAGTCTGTACAAATTCCAAGTATGGAACACCACCATACTTGGCCACACGTCACATCCTTTCCTTTCCACGTCCTTTCCTTTCTTTTCCTGTCCTTTAAGTGTTTGTATACAAATCAGAATTTTAATCTTCAATATATAGTAATTTAGTAGCAACTGATATATATTTTTACAGGATTAGTTGTTTTTTTCCTTGAAAATTAGCCATTTACTGAAACTGATATCCAAAATAATCGGAATCTTAATTGAAATGAAATCTAATCAAATTGCTGTCAAAACCCAGCACTAGATATATTATTGGAGATAAAGAGTGATGAGTGATATTTATATCAAACATGATGATATTTAAATGATCAAAACATATGGAATGCAATACCATTATGATTGAGAGATTAACAAATAAACGTTCCTCAAAAGATCTGAGATGTTTTCGAGGCTTGGGAAGATCATTCCTCCAATGAGGAACAGTGAAACTTCTGGAAACAAATGTTCCTCAAAAGCCTTATGATCATATTTGAGACTCAGTGATTTAAAAAAAAAAAAAAAAGATCTCTGGATAATCAAGTAAATCTGAGCTGCTTCAAAGCAGTGAGTGTTCATCTGGAAGTATTGCTATCAAAAATCCAAATTTTCTTAGGTTTTCTTTAAGGTTGTAAGATTTGAAGGCAAAAAGACACGTGAAACAAGCTGAAGGTGGACATTTGTACAATAATACTAAAATAGTCTAAACTATCAGTTAAACGACAGAAGGCATGGTGTAGATTTTGTGCAACAGATTTAACAGAAATGTTTTGATCTCGTTGATCATTTAGTCTTGTGTATCAAATGATTCAGTTGACTTTATAGTAGGGCTGGGTTTTAAGACAAATTTCACGATTCGATTCTCATTAACGAGCTTGCGATTCAATTCTTGATTCGATTCAATCGATTATTTTGGATGTATATCTGGTACACATGCCAAAAATTCTCTTAACTAATGCTAGAAAATATACATGAGTCAGATGGTACTACATTAATATAATATTGAAGGTTAAAACTGACATTTTTTTAGGCTATACAACTGCTTAAATTACACTTAAGTTTTTATAATAAAAGTTACAATTACATATTTCTACTTCAGTTCACTTTTTTTTAAATCTAGACCGTTTCAAAGGCAACAACATAAACGTTACTGCGCATGCGTGCTTTTGTGGCCCTAACTTCCGGTAGACATCCGAATAGAATCAATAACAACAACTAGCCTCTCTAGAGTAGATTATTTTTTGACAACAAGCAAAATATGTTTGCTGCCTAAATCAGACAGACTTGTTAAAAATGCAAATTCATTCTCTGCCAGCAGCAGGTGCTTTAAAGCGGGAGAATTAGTGGTTTCCCCGATAAAGGCAGTAGACAACGCAGCACTGAGCTTACAAACGCTGCTTTATCAGGCATTGCATGCAAGATGCAATGAAAATTACATTTTCTAAAGACATACAGTCTTCCTTCAGAAATACAGTGATATAAAACCACCCGCGCATCGTTTTGATTTTTAAACGTGCATTACGTACTCATGTATATTCAAAGAAGCCTTTCGGAAAATCGGTCAGTTTTGATATCATGGCGGGTCGCCACAAATAAATAAATGTATGAGAAACACGTCACAGCACAACAACCTGGGCCCAACTTCATTACTCATCACTTTAACTGCGTTTGTAGCCGGTGCCAGTAACCAGACCGATAAACAAACACAGACCGGAAGTTAACTTCAGGCCTGGTGCGTGCGCCCGATGAAACAGTCTATAAACATTTAAATGGTGGCTGTCATTTAAAAAATATATAAAAGTTAAACATTGAAGAGCATTAAAAAATGATAATGAATATTTTATATGGTGCATATATTTAGCAAAATGCCCCACTCTACAGTTTATTTTTCTAGCCGACTAATGATTTTGTGGTCGCCGAATGTGTTTTTTCCGGAAGTAAATGTGACATTACGTGACTTTGTATACGAACCATTATATTGACGTCTTTGCGTGGCTGAAACACTGATTACATAAGACAGGATACGGATTGTAAAGTTGTACTCTTTAACTTGCCTTCGGATGTTTAGTCGTGCTTATTTTGTGCAGAAACTGGTATTAATGTGGAGGAGATGATCAGTTCACTTGGGCCTCATGCTGCTGCTTTTATTGAACTGAGGCGCTACAACGATTAAAAGTACCAAAGCACACTGCTTATAGTTATTGCATTTTATTGGATGGGAAGTGCCCTTCAATGTTCCGTCCATTAACTGAAAACAGACTAGACTAATTGATTCTTGGGATTTAAGAATCAATATCGTTTCGTAAAAATGAGAATTGTTTCAAATCGATATATCTATATTTATGTACACCTATATTTTTTGTATGCAGTCAACAGCTTCAAATGCTCTACTTCATAGGGTACTTCATTCACTGGATCTATGTGCATGTGAATAACCTGTGTTTGTTTGTTGTGTGTTCAGGCCACCCCCCAGCAGATCCCTATCTCCCTGCACACGTCTCTACAGGCTCAGGCTCAGCTGGGTCTGCGAGGAGCTCTGCCTGTCTCTCAGTCTCAAGAGATGTTCAACTCTATCACTTCCTTCAGGTAATTCACACACCTCAGTCACGGTCACTATCGTTCAATTTTATTCAGTATTTATCTACTGCTCTTCTACGCTAAGTCCCATGCCATTGCAAAGAGTTTCTTCTAAAATAAAAAACACTGTTGGAATCAATAACTGCTCTATACAACTTATTCTATGCTGACACACAATCTAGAGAATATGGACAAAGACAAAAAATAATCCTATTCTACTGTATCGTACACTAGTGGTGTTGTCGTAAAAAAAATCTCAGTAGTCATATAAAAATTGAAGTATTAATGCTAATAAAGTAAATTATGCATTAAAAAATAGCATGTAGCTTTCCAATATTTTTCATTTAAGTGAACATTGTTTTACATTACTGATATAGAATTTTTTTTTTTTTTTTTTTTAAGCAAAGGTACATAAAATATAGAACAAAGAGTGCTAATGGTAACTTACTGTAGAGGCTTATTAAAAGCTACTAAAATTTAGCCACGACTGATTTAATGCATAGTTTCAGGAGTTCATCATGGAATGACAATTTAGTGGATTTACTCTCTGGAATAAATCCAGAGATCGACCGATAGTCAGTTTAAATCTAAAGACTGATGATAATCGGTTTAAGTGTAGATGTCAATCGTTAATCTGTTTAAGTGTAAAGAGACTGATAATCGGTTTGTGTAGTCAGAGAGAGACAGATAATCTGTAAAATGTAGTGATTGACAGTAATTGGTTGTGTAGTGTGGAGATAGACCGATTATCGGTTTAAGTGTAGAGAAATCGGTTATAGGTCTATCTCTTCATTTAAACCGATGATCGGTCTGTGTACTGCCGTGCAAAGGCAAAAGACCGTAACTTTGATTTTGGTCGAAAATGAGTTATTGATATTTTTGGGACATCCTTTATCATGTACATAAGTATCTTGAGTCAATTTGTTGTTATTCCGAGAAAATAATGGGTGGTCTCAACCGTAACTTCAAAAAGCCTCGGAGAAACCAAGGCAGAACACCGTATATCACCAGTAATGGCTCTTTCGCTTTGTTTGGAACGCTCAAAATGAGTTACGGTGATCTGCCTTTGTTTAGCCGCACGTCAATAGATAATCGTGAATAACCTTTAAAGATTTTTTTTTTCCTTTTTGTAATGCAGATTATTCACTAGGCTGTCACTTCTAGTTGGATGCGTGTGTACTTGAATGCCGTAGCATGATCAATCATAAAATCAGTTGCCTAACAGTTCGCAATTAAATCCACATCCTACCTTTTCTTGTAACCCGGTAAAATCAATCCATAGCGCTGAACGCCGTCAGAGATGTTTAATCCACACGCTTTTCTGAGCATGCCTGCTTGCTGGCGTTCACATAAATCCACAAGTCGTTCTTTTAGGTTAGGCCATTTAATTCAAGTCAATATAAGCAATTATGCTATGTCTAGAATTCCTTTATGTTACTGAGCATAAAAAATAAAATGGTTGCAAAACTGTATCCACTCATATGTTTAACTTTTAGTCTGCTTGTTACGTTCAAAAAAATAAATAAAATTAATACTGTCAGATTACTATATGAAATAGCTAATATGAGAGAGCCCATGATCAGTAGATTTTATACAGGTTTTAATATAACGATTTTGTAAATGGTGACCAGCAATCAAATATTGATGATGATGATGAATGATGCATTTATATAGCGCTTTATTGTGTATTGCTGTACACCCAAAGCGCTTTACAATCATGTGGGGTGGTCTCTCCTCAACCACCACCAGTGTGCAGCATCCACTTGGATGATGCGACGGCAGCCACAGGACAACGGCGCCAGTGCGCTCACCACACACCAGCTACAGGTGGAGAGGAGAGAGAGATAGAGCCAATCAAGTGTATGGGGATTATTAGGAGGCCATGATAGACAAGGGCCAGTAGAGAGAATTTGGCCAGGACACCGGGGTTACACCCCTACTCTTTACGAGAAGTGCCATGGGATTTTTTAATGACCACAGAGAGTCAGGACCTCGGTTTAACGTCTCATCCGAAAGACGGATAATGATAATGTGTGGTCTCAACCGTAGTTACTGCCTTTTGCCTTGGTGTGACTTCTCACTTTTTGCAGATAATGCAAAGGCAGAGTACATTAACTTCAAAATAGGGGTAAAACGTTTGAGCTCAAGTTTGAGCTCAATTTTTTAATGTAGTTAATTTTCATTACTAAAACATCTAATTGTCAAATTTCCAGTGTCCTACCTATAATTAATTTGGTTGGAGTTTCACACTCTAGCGAGTTAAGGTCTTTTGCCTTTGTAGGGCAGTGTAGAGAGAGGCAGATAATCAATTTTACTGACACATTTTCTAGTATTTAAACTTTTTCCCCTTGATTGGATATTGGTTATGTAATATCTGATCTTCTTATAAATGTTAAATCCCTTCTGTCAAACAACATTGAGTCTGCTCTAAGCTAGTGAAATTGGCCACACTAATAATTCTGGGCTTCCTCTACTTTTGTGATCATCTGAGCGCTCTCACATTCTCCTCTGTTACAGGTCTCAGGTGTACATGCACCCAAACCTGTCTCAGCCCAGTCCCATGGTGCTCTCTGGTGGAGCTCCTCTCAAAGGGCCATACTCTGCATTTCCTGGCATGCAGCCATCAGACATGGTCAAACAGCAGTCCGGGTCTCACTACCAGCCCTTGAATGGCAGCCAGCCGCTGATGTACGATGGGCCCATGAATCAGGCGGCTGGGATGGGCACGTCACAGCTCATGGACTCACAGCTCATTCAGGCAAGTTCTGTGAAAGCCTTAAGACAGCTGTGTTCAACTACATAAACACATAAATATGCAGTTATAGAAGTAAAATTATTTGGGTCGGGCATTAGTATGCAGTCAGCAGCTTCAAATGCAGTTTGAATTTGCTTTATTCAGAATTTGTAGTTCAAGGCCGTGTACATTGACTGATTGCTGTGTGCTTTCAGGTGACGATGCCAATGCCTGGATCTCAGCTGCGCTACAGCTCGGCCCAGCAGCACCTCATCCTGCCCCAGTCTATCCAGCTCCAGCAGAACCAAAACCTGTCTGTGGGAGCTCCACGCCGCATGATGCCTCCCGGATCCCAGCCGGCTGTCATGAGCAGCAGCAGGGAGGTGAGAGCCTGTGCTTCAGGAAATAACTGCCAACAAATCTCTTCCTGCGTATTATTGACACATCTCTCTGATCCTGTTCATTCTGCAGCTTTCCCAGATGGACATGAAGGGATTTCAGTTCTCTGATAAGCTCAACCATTCACCTGGAATACCCAGTGGCTCCTACAGGTGAGCGGACTGTTCACAAACTCAACTGCAGTACAGTAAGCTGCAGTCACACTTACGAAGTGTTGGTGTTGGTCGTCTTCATCTTCGTCCTTTTTTTCAATGTTTTGTTTTGCCCCAGCATTCGTTTTATTTTATTATAATTTTTTTTAGAATTTTTACATTAAAAATAACAGAAAATCAGTATTTTATTTTATTTCGTTTTTTTGGGGGGGGGTTAGTGTTTGAATGGTTTAAGAACACCTTAAGAATTCTATTTTCATTTACTGTTTTAATAACGGAGACCATTTGTGAATGTTTTAGAATGTAGTCGTTTGAGTTTGTTAGTCACAGGAATGCGTTCATGTGTGTAAGCGTCTGTGTTCACTCATGAGTTCTTGTGTTGGGCTGTCTTTCTCCTCAGACCCGGTTCAGCCAGTCCTAGTGGGAAACCCTCTGGCCCAGGAGCCCCTGCAGCGGTCGTTTCTCTCCCAGGACATTACACACAGCAGGTATGGCTCATTTCTGTCCCTAACGCTGACCCGAGAAGACACGTTACACATGGCTAACACACTCATCTGCTGTCTAATGCTGCAGATGTCCGCTCCTCAGGGCAGTATGGTCATGCATATGAGGCCCCCCACCAGTGGTCCCTTCCCCAACCCCATCCAACGGCCCGTCATGCAGGTCAACAAGACCGTCATCATCCGTTCGCCACCTTACCCCAGCCCCGGGCGCGATCCGCCCCACAGCACACCCCCCTCCAACCCTGAGCCAACCGTGAAGGGTCCTGAGGATGGTGTGAAGGTGAGCCACCCACTGTGAGCATAGGTAATGGCATTTCATGCACTTTCTTATTGTCATGCGTTTTGATGTTTTATTAGATCACGTTTATATCAAAACCAAAATGCTAATCTGTAAAGATGAAGCTTTGTCTAATGATGGAGGTTTGTTGTGTTTTTCAAGTGAAGCTGGTTAGCATTAAAAATGTATGAATTTATATTATTTTTCTGTGTTTAGTATATATCTAGATAATCTGATGCATGTTGCTAATAAGTCTGCATGTTCTTCATACTTGAGAAGGAGAGTTTCATCTTCACTACAACCCGCCAAAATGAAAGTTTGGTTTAATTTGAAGAAACCGACAAATAATTACTATGTTGTAGTGTTTCTACAACAGTATTAGTATTCGTTCAATGTAGTATTTTTTTTTTTTCCTTTTTCTTTAAGGAATATATTGTACAACCGATATGTTTTCATCTGTTAATTTTATGTATGCAAGCTCTGTTGTCAAAAAGAATACAAAATGAAAATGCTGGGAAAAAAAACAAACATTTATCATAAAACACAGAATTTGGTGAAATAAAACTGATTTTATAGGCCTGCAGATGAAAAGGTGGTTTTAGAAACAAGTTTTTCCATTAAATCTCAAGGTCGAACAAACATTTCTTTCCCTGTTAATGGTAAAAAAATATATATATTGTGATTTTATTTATATCGAATGATATGGACAGATGTTATGATAATATTTTTGGCCATGTTGCCCAGCCCTAATCTTGATATTTTACTTTTCTTAATGATATTCAGTATGTATTATTGAGGGGTCTAACATAATAAGAGTTAAAAACAAGGTAAAAATGTTCCCCTCACTTTTTATGGACGATGTAAAAATTCATAGCGTAAATGTGATCATCTGCTTCATCCTGAGGAAGAACTATAGAAATAGTGTAATGGTACAATAGACAGGAAAGTTAAAAGCTATAAAAACGGCACGATTCTAAAATGACCATGTGGCTTAATCATTTATTGCCTTCTCATGTGTTGACTGAAGCAGTTGTTTTCATAAGTCTTTTGACTGCCAGTGTTGGTGAGGTTCTCCTCCAGTATTGAGCCAGTCTTTTGTTTTCGGTACAGGTGAAGGCTCTGCGTGACGTGTGTCAGGCCGTCACCGACGCCAAGAGCTCATCAGTGATTCCCGGCAAGATCCAGGAGCAGCTGCCTTCAGTACAGGTCAAAGCTGCTCGAACCGGAGCCATCAAACCACAGTCAGTCAAAGTGGAGGAAGGCAAAGCCTAATAAATGGACCTCATGATCACATGACACAGCTGTCTGTAGGACCTCCTCCTCCTTTCTCTTCCCCTCTCTCTCTCTCTCTCTCTCTCTCTCTCTCTCTCTCTCCCCCCGTCACTGTACTCCGGAACTGACTCACAGGATCACCAACTCCACAAATCAATCGGAACACATTAATAATACACGTCACATAGAGAGATATGAATATATATATATATATATATATATATATATATATATATATATATATATATATATATATATATATATATATATATATATAAATAAATAAATGGACATGATAGTTTTGGACTCTTCTGCGCAGACTTTCCAAGATCAGCTTTATTTATTTACATTTTATTTGACCTTTTCAAGTGAAGAATTACGGTTCACAAAAGTGGCAAACGAACCCTGGTGTGTCTCGCTCTCTCCATCAAAGTCTGCAAACAGAAAACAGGAAGCGTATCTCCTCTTCCAGCTCTCGCGTCTCCACGCCCACATTGCCAAACTGAGCCAGCTGATTGGACTCGAGGTTTTGATTGACATGCAGATCAACAGAAGCTCCAGAGTGTGGCATTAGTCATTTTTACTGGGTACCTTGGAGTCTAACTTTTTTTTTTTTTTTTTAAATATATAAATAAATATAGTAATCATGCCTATTTGCGCTATTATTATAAAAAAAACTTTTATTCAATAAAAAAAACTTCAAACCCAATTTTGAGGACATTGTTCAATCCAAACATGGAGGACATGCACCTTTCTCTTATTTTACAGCTGCTTTTCATGCGTTGTGTAAATGCAAAGCAACATTTGATCCTTAACGGTGTTGCATGATGGTGCTTGAATGGCGGCGGTGTGGCGTGTGTGTGGAATAAACATGTTAAAGTCAGCAGCATTGAGAAGCGCTTGCTCTTTTTTTGGTGTGATAAGGGCGGGTGGGATATATGGGCACTTGTGTAATGTGAGGACATTTGTGATGTTGTCAGTGGGATTGTTGTGCTGTCCAGAACGCTGATGGGAAATGTTACAGTACGTTGTTTGATCTTTATTTGATTTGGTCAAGAAATCCTTTACCTTCAGCTTTGAGTTTCTGTTTTGTTGGTTGGTTGGTCGCAGGAGTGCGAGGGTTGCACAAGCAATAAACAGCCTATCTGTAACAATCGGGGTCCAAACATGCATCTGCGTCGTGTCTGCAAATGAGTGCTTGTGTTGTAAATGTTGCCGTCTCTGTGGGCTCATGGGGATCATGAATGAAAATATGAAGTGCATAGGAAATGTTGGCTTTGACGGTTCGTTACACTACAGCTGTACAGAGCTATAACCATCAGCACGTTAGGAGCATTAATGCAAATGCAATCTCTTCTTTTCCTTTTGGGTGAACTGTTGGACATTTGAAATGCCTTTTTAAATGATTTCTGTAGTGCTCATGGCTATTTCAGAGGTTTATTTGTTTGGGTATTCATTGGCGCTGTTGGATCGCGTCACCTTCAACATTGCTTCATTGCTGCATATCTGTACAGATTCATTATTGCCCTTTTGCTTTTGTTAGACCTGTATTTAAAGGGCCAGCAATGGATTTACTCACTATTCTTTTGCATTTATTTTTAAGGGTCTGTTTTCCTTGCAGATATTTATCACTCAGTGTTGTTTATCCTATTAAATGTGTGATCATATTTGCCCTTTTATTGGAAGTGATCTCAAGAGAGAAATAAAGCAGATTGTGCTTTTTTTCCAAAATGAATCATTGTTTGTATTCCCATTACCCATGTACAGGTTTTAATGAGGCCATTGCAGTGATTTAAGCATTTAAGTAATGTCAAATGAAAATCAATGATACTGGGTCTTGTTGTTTTACTGTGTTTTAAATGCACATTGAGAAATCTGAAAAAGTTAAATACAGTAGCTTCACTAAATGAACGCAAAGAATGACTTTATGGACCAATTTAACAAGACTAAAAAATACGTAGCTAAATTGCTGTTTTTCTTTCAACATTTTTAGTGGTCACACAAACTAATTCAGAGTTTTTAATCATTGCATTGAAAAAGTTTTAACTGGTTCGCAAAAATGATTCAATTCCCAACTCTAGTCTAACGTTGTTTTTACTATGCGAGTTTAATTACAGTAAGGTGTAAGAGGCTGTTGTACTGTCAATATAGTAACAACTAAAGGGTTGTCATTAAAGTCCCTTTTACTGCAAGTCAGTTCACTTTCTTTCATGCATCGAATATTTCAAATCAGAAATAAAATCTGGTATAAATTTTATATAAACAGTTCAATTTTGCTTTTATAATGGCATCAAAATAATTCAAGGTTTTGCAGCATAGACTAAAGGCTAGTGAGTGCAAGTACACCAATAGTACACATTTTAGAACTTCTTGATCAAACACCTATTCAACTCCTCCAAGACTTGAAATTGGTGGACCAAATAAGAGAGATTCCCGTGAACACAGTTGTGAAACACTGCCTTATCCTGCCTTCACATGCTATCGGAAACTTCCTACTTCCCGCTTCTGAAGTTGTAATTACGAGTTTGTCGTGTTTTGTTCTTGGAAAGAACAGGTATTAAGGAGAACTTATGAGTTATTCTTGCCCATTTATTGGGGAAATCTTATTAAAGCCAAAAGATATTTAGTTAATTCAAATTGAGGCTTTTTTAAGGTAAGGTTTTGGGTAAGATGTAGCGTCCCATTCATTGGTAACCATGTAAACATTCACATCACTATCTAGATGTTCAGCTTGCTGACGATTCCTAAATTTTGGTCAAATATTTTTGCTTTGTTCAATGCAAACAATATGCATCAAATGGTGATTTTTGAATGTATATGAGTGTAAAGACAACAGAAAGCAATGTAGATGTAAGAAAAGCTTTAAAAAATGCAATGTTCCTCTCCTCTGCCATGTTTAAAATTTATAGGCCGCCAACTCAGGATCTCAAGTATCAAAATGATATCAGTTTCCCAGTTGTAAATAAGACTGATAGTTGTATTACACATTGGTACACTGAAGGCAGCATTAGAAGCCTTATTACAGGGATTGGCAACTCCTCTCCTGGAGGGCAACTGTTGGAGTTAAGCTCCATCCCTAATCAAATCCCTGCCTGTGGTTTTCTAGTATTTTTGAAAGCATAGGTTCAAATTTCAGGTATGTTTGATTAGGGGTAGAGTTAAACCCTGCAGGACAGTGGTGCTCCAAGACCGGAGTTGCCCAACCCTGCTCTGTTACATTGTTGTCCAATATAATCCAAGTCGGGATTCGAACTTGGGATGCCCATAGTGCAATGGCGCTGTATTTCGGCGTGCTATCAAAGCTATCATGTCGACTTTCCCATCACTTCTGAACTCTTCCCTCACACTAGTATGTTCTTTTCATTAAAACTGTAAGTGAATTGTTGCCAAATACTGCAAAAAATATAACCTGGTCTAAGAAATAAATCAACCTAAGTTATCGTGCACTGGGTAGGACAAGGGTGACCTATCCTGCACCTGGAGTGCCACTCTCCGAATAAACAAGGCCTCGATTTAAGGGCTCAGGTCTGAGACCACTAAAATCTTTTTTTGTGTGTTTAAACTGAATTTACTGTAAAGATGGACCTGCAGGAGCAGGATTGGACACCCCTGGAGTAGGGGATAATATTTTCAAAACAAACCACTTAAAATATTAAAGCTGAAGCCCATAATTGTTTTGGTTAAAAATGATCCAAAATCAATTTTTGAGCAAGTACATAGCCAGCCAGTGTTCAAATCTATCTCCTTACCTAAACCCGATTCACAATGGTAAACTTGTACTAATGTGTTCTAATTTGAGTGGTACTTTTTGCGGGAAATACAAGCATGCTGTTATTTTTGCATCTTTGCATCATGTCATGTCTAAACATAAAGGAGTAGTCCCAGCTATCACATGTGAGGATACTGCAGCAGGTGCCAAATCATCACAGCACAGCTGTAATTAAACATCATTTTGATGGCGAATTGTAATCCAGAAAGGATTGTGTTAATGAAACATGTATGTGACTGAAATTAGATTATATTCCAGTTTTAAATGTGTATCTGATTACAGATACATGGGATTGCACAAGATTTGTATTTCAAAGAGAACCATGTAACCATGAATCTAGAATATGAAAGTTTCACTTTTTGAAATAAGTTACCTTACCTTATAAGGTTACCTTATAAGTTACTTTCACAATATTAAATTTTTTTGAGATGCACCAGTATGTCTGTAAAGGCTAATGTTTTTTTGTGTTTGAAGAGCAGAGAGAAGCATTTGCCATCTAGTTGTAGTAAATAGACTTTTGTACATTTGAAATATCTTGTGCATATAGCGCCTTATCGTTTATATCATGAGATTTGGTCAAATGTATTAAACAAGAAGAAAAACTAAGCGCTCATATAGCTGTAAGTTGATGAAAGTGATGCACTTGCTGTCTCTGATACATAGCCATAGCGGTGCAACAGCTCTTTCCCAGGTGACTGCTTCGGAACCAGTCAGCTTCAGACGGCACTATCAGATTTGCAGCCAACATGCTTCTGGAGTGCCCATGCTACTTGCAGGGCTGAGCAATTGTGGCCCTCAAGATCCAGAATCCTGTAATCCTGAGTTCAACTCTGGGGCTGTGTTCTACTTTGTTTTTAGTGACACTCACAAATTCCCTAAGCTCAAAATCCCCACTACCATTTTGAAGTGTTCCAATTCGTGAAGTGGACAAGGGAAGTATATATGGACAGACCTTTGGCCCATCAATTTTGTCCGAGGGAGCGAGTCTGCTTCATATGCACACTTCAGGCCACTCCACAGACCACAATGCAACACAATTATGACATCGCAGATCGTGTTTAATTTATCCCCTCCTAAACAACTCTATAATGTATAAATGTCTTTTTTTTTTAACATTTATAATATCCCAAGCATACCTAAAGAATGCTGCACCAAAACTGCACCCAAAAAAAGGGGAAAAATGTAAACCATAAACCAACTGTATAGCTGATTCTAAGTGATCAAGGACTTAAGACGTTCCAGTTCAGCCCATTCCATGGGTTCCACCAGAAGTAGGCACTCATGCAACGTAATCAATGAAGTACATCCGAGTAAACGAGACTGAGGGAAGTTTGTGAGTGAAGGGCATAAAAAAACAGACTGGAACACAGCCAAAGTGATCAAGGGATTAGGACGTTCCAATTCAGTCCATTGCAATGGTTTCACTAGTAGTTGGCGTTTATTCAACGTAATCTGTGATGCACATCTGAGTCAACGAAATGGAAGTTAACAAGGGAAGGGCATAAAAAGCTAAATGGAAGCGAGGGTGGAGTTATGAGGTTTTGCTGACAGTTTGAGGGTCCATTGGCCTTACGAGGTTTAGTCACAAGCTTTTTGAATACTTTTCATTTGTTAAATATTTGTAAAATAATAATAATAACGAAATATAATAGAAAGTTTTGATCATTTTCACACACCTAACAACCTGTTGCAGCACACTAATGTGCCACAACAGTGGTTGGGAAACATTGGATTATACCCTACTTTGAGCTAGTTCAGTCCCCCCAAAAGGATTCCTAAAATTGTCCAAGATCCTGCAACGCAAACATTCCAGAAAGCGAGTACTTCAACTGAAAAAGTCTGCAAACAGAAGAACAGGAAGCCTCAAGCCTATCTCCTCTTCAGGCTCTGGCATCTCCAAGCCCACATTACCAAACTGAGCCAGCTGATTGGACTCAGAAGCTGTCAAATCATTGGATGTTGTTTTTGGTACACTTTCACTGTAAACATTAAAATTAAACCTTTTTATTATTTTTTTGGTTTATGGCACATACATTGTAGACACTTTTCAGTAATAAAATGGTTATTATAGATATTTTATTTAATTCCATAATGTTGTTTGTTATGACTAGTATTGTGAAGATGTGATGTAATACCATCTTTAATGGGAGAGAAATGAACTCAATTCAAAACGTAAAAGTACAGTTTCGAGAGAGACCCATTATTTTCAGGCCTGACCCATCGAGTCAGTGCACTGGGAATGAGAGAGCCTAGTTTAAGACTTTCTAGACTTTGGGAAAAATGTTTCTTTTCATGATCAAATTATATGAAATGTTACATGTTTACATTGGGAAGATGTTTTTTTTTCCAACGCAACGTGCACAGCGTGTGTGTGTGTGCGCACGCGCGCGCGCGTGTAGTCGGTGGCCCGGTGACGTGGCTCGGTGAGTGAATTCCGTGCATTTTTTCCCGTGAGCTCCGGGTCTACAGCACAATCACGGAATAAAAACGGAGTCGATCCGTCTGAACAGTGAGTATCGTGCATATTAACGAGCTGTTTTAACATTGCCGGATCCTATTTGAACTTTGTTTTTCTCCAGGCTCGAGTTTCTTTGAGTGTGTGCGTATTTGGGCAGGTCTGAGCTCGTTATCGCGTGCTTTGATTTTTTTTTTCATGAATCTTATATTTTAGTTTTCGTTTGGTGGGGAATCTTCACAATGAAACTTTGCAGCTCGTGCTGTAAATGTTTTGGATTGTACTAAGCGACAGACCAGGTTTACTTTATTTTGCAGAAATGCGTTTATTGTTTTCACACTCGGTGTTACCGGATCCATGCTGAAAATGGTTGTGTATGCTTAAAACACGATCTGAATATCTGATCAGAAACATGCATTATACAAGCAGTTTTAATGCATTATGTGTCTTAATGCACCTTATAATGCTATAATATACTCATCTACTCCATTGTTACACTTTGAGAAAATATAATGCATTAAAACACATAAGGAAAACAAAATATTATAATGCTTTTTAACTTTGGTTACAATTATTGAGGAAAAGATATAATGCATTACAATGTAGACCTATATTATAAACGTCCTAATAATGCATAATACATATAGGCTTTAAGTAATGTGTTTGCAAATCTTTTTTGCAGCGTAATTAATACTGACTCTTTTATTGAGAAAGTGTTTAGTCGTTATCTTTGACATGTCATCACCTCTGTTAATTACCAATATAACTTAATCAGGTTGTACAATTATAACACTGGTGTGTAAAAACTGTAAGTGAAAAGGCTGTGATGTAAGTTTATATCATTTTTGTGACATTTATGGTACTGTGGATAACAAAACCATAAAATGGTGATAGTGAAGCATTATAGCTTGTCATGTTGCATGCAGTTGTGCACTGGTACAGCTGAAAGCATAATCAAGTACTGAAGAACTGAGCACATAAATCTGTGCTGCAGTTTTAATATTAAACCTCCACCTCCACGGCCTTTGACCCTGTGTGTATGTCTGCATGAGGAATGTCCGGTAGAGTCACACTGAAGACAGATGAAGGCCTGATGATGATGCAGGAGCTGGAGGACCGACTCAAGGAACACACCGATAAACTGGAGCATGTGCGTCTGTCTGCTGTGGACCTGAGAGATGCTCTGTCAGGGGTTTGTTTCTCTGTTCTCATCATTGAGTCGCGTTGTGTGTTTGTGGATGAGCAGCATCTGATGTGCTTGTTTCTGATCCTCAGAATAATGACGATATGCAGCAGTGTATCTCTGAACACATGGAGTGGCTCGCACAGATGACCGATCGCGTGGAGACGCTACAGATGAACACCACTGTCTTTGTGCAGGTCTGTCAAATCAAATCCCCTCAGGACAGAACTTGATTAAACACAGTCGTTACTGCAGAATGTCCACACTGTGAACTATAGCAAGTGAGCAGATGTGTATTGTATAGGCTGCAAAAAATGATTTTCCTATTGAGTATCTTTATATTGTTTTCCAGTACAAAAATTCTTAAATCAAGATTTTTCTAAGCAAATATACATCAGATATTAAGTCATGTTTACTTCAAAATTTATTAAAATTAAGTGTTAAAAAATCTAATTAAATTAAGTGTTAAAAAATCTAATTATTTTTATTATTATTATTTATTTTATTTGTTTTTGCATAACACAAGATAAAATGTATGTCAGTTGGGTCAGAAATGTTGTTTTGCCCTTTTGAATTCAATCTATTTTTCTGAATCCAATGACAGTTTTTGTCTTTCACTCTTAATTTTGACTTAATTTTTACTTAATATTCATTTCATTTCATTTCATTTATTTATTCTCTTTTCATGGTAATGCAACACGAAATGCCAAAACAATCCAATGACACAACAAAAATACATTCCATGACAAGAAGAATAGGAGTAGGATGAAGAAAAAAAATCTTATAAACTCCTACCCCATTCTTATATTAAGAAAATTACAAATTAGATGGCCTCACCGACATGAAAAATAAAATAACAAAATAGCCCAGACCAAATGTAATCTACTTTCAATTTTAACAATTTTCCCTTTTTTAAAATTTATTTATTTATTTTTTATTATTATTAATTCTGCTTACACAACATTAAACAAACAAAAACAACAATGATACAATAATGACAACTCTGACAACGAAAACAACGACGAGACCATCATTAACCCTCATCTTTGTACAAGTGAAGTATCTTCTGTTTATACTTATATTTAAATTGAAGAATATTTGAACAACATTTTAGATCATTTTCTAGTAAATTCCATCTTTTCACACCGGAAACTGAGACACACATTTGTTTGAGGGTATTTCCAGCAAAAGGTTGTTTAAAATCATTATTTCTTCTGCTTGTCTCACTATTCACAGTAAAAAGGGTTTGCAATCCATCCGGTAACAGGCAATGTTTTGCTTTATGAACAACTAATAAAGTTTGTAAAGAAACCAAGTCCTTCAATTTAAGTAATCCTGACCTCAGAAACAGTCCTGTAGTATGTTCTCTTGGAGCAACGCCATTAATTATTCTTATGGCCCTTTTTTGCAAAATAAATAAGGGCATTAAATTAGTGAAATATGAATTACCCCATACCTCCAAACAATACATCAAATATGGCAAAATAAAGGAACAATATAGGATTCTCATTGCCTTATAATTTAACATAAACTTTACTTTACTCAAAACGGCAATGTTTTTACAAATTTTATTTCTTACATAAGCTATGTGTGACTTCCATTTAAATTTTTCATCAATGAGTACTCCTAAAAACCTAAATTCTGACACTCTCTCAATATTTATTCCATTTAAAGTCAAACGAACAGTATCAGGGCATTTTTGATTTGTAAACAACATAAATTTTGTTTTTTTTAAGTTTAACGATAGTTTATTTTTATTAAACCATTTCTGAAGTACGACCAATTCTTGTTCAATAGTTTTCATTAATATTTTTAAGTTCTTCCCCGATACAAAAAAATTTGTATCATCCGCAAAAAGAACAAAACGTAAAATCTTTGATTCATCACAGAGATCATTAATATATAAAGTAAATAATTTAGGCCCCAGCACAGAGCCTTGAGGGACTCCACACTGCATTGTTTCCAACTTAGATTCATGGCCTATATACTCTACATATTGTTGTCTATTTTCTAAATAACTAATAATCCAGTTTAATACTACACCTCTAATTCCATATGTCTGTAATTTAGATATCAATATACCATGATCAAGAGTGTCGAAAGCCTTTTTAAGGTCAATAAAAACTCCAACTGTGTAATTTTTATGCTCCAATTCTGTGATAATGTCCTCTGTGATTTTCATCAAAGCCATAGCTGTTGAGCGGGTGCTTCGAAACCCAAACTGATTATCATGTATCAAAGAATGTTTTTCAAGAAAATAATCAAATTTTTTAACAAAAAGCTTCTCCAGAATTTTTGAAAATTGAGAAAGCAAAGATATAGGCCTATAATTTGTAAGACTATGCCTATCACCAGATTTAAAAAGGGGAACAATTTTGGCCACCTTCATTTTATCTGGAAAGGAACCTGTGTTAAAAGACAAATTAATTATATATTTTAATGGTCTAATAATACAACATATAGTTTCTTTGACAATATACATATCTAAGCCATCACTATCACATGAATGTTTACTTTTTAATTTAGAGACAGTGCAAATAATTTCACTCTCACTAACTTCGTCAAAAAAAAGGGATTGCATAACTCTGCTTTCTCCTGTCCAACTTTTATTTTCATTATGTAATGGTATAGTTTTGGCAAGATTTGGACCAACATTAACAAAAAATGAATTAAATTCATCAGCCATTTTTTCACCACTTATCTCAATATTCTGTTCATTCATTAAGTATAATGGCTGACTATAATTAATTTTACTGCCCATAACCTCCCTTAAGACTTTCCACATTCTTTTGATATTACTTTTATTTTCCATCAACACATTTGTATAATAATCTTTCTTTGCACGTCTCATTATAGTAGTCAACTTATTTTTATAGGCTTTATATTTTTTTTCTGCATTTACTGTCCGATATTTTACAAAGTCCCGATAAAGCTTATTCTTCTTTTTACAAGATTTCAATATACCCTTCGTTAACCAAGGTTTATTATTATTTCTTACTTTATCATTCAATATTTTTATTGGGCAATTTTTATTATATAACCATAAATACTTTTTAAAAAATAATTCATAAGCCTTATTTACATTATTCGTATTATAAACATTATCCCAGTGTTCTTTCATAAGATCATCCCTAAATCTATTTAGTGTTTCCTCAGTTCTTAACCTAGTAACTTTACTAAACTTTTCTTTATTTGTTTTTATTTCACAAAAATTTGTTACAAATATTGGTAAATGATCCGTTGTATCATTTATCAAAAGACCACTTTTGACCGTTTTTTCAAATATATTTACAAAAATGTTATCAATTAATGTGGCACAACTGGAGGTTATTCGGCTAGGCCTAGTAATGGTAGGATAAAGGCCTCTGCTGTACATTAAATCTAGAAAATCTAAACTACTAGTATGATTAGACACATTCAAGAGATTTATATTGAAGTCCCCACAAATTACAGACACTTTATTTTCATTCATCCCAACTAATAATTGCTCCAGCTTGTTATTAAATACTGTAATGCTAGACCCTGGAGTTCTATATATACATGTAACAACAATATTCCTCTGTTTCTTCATTTCAATCTCAACAGTTAAACATTCCATTAAATCTTCTATTGCAGTAGTCATACACTCAATTGTTTTACATTTCAGATCACTACTAACATATAGAGCAACCCCCCCTCCTCTCTTATAAATCCGATTAACATAAAACAATTCATAACCCTCAAAATGAAATTCCACACCTTTCTCATCCGTTAACCAAGTCTCAGACAAAGCTATAACAGTAAATTTATTTTGTAAAGTGTTCAAATAATCATGTATTTTACTAAAATTTGAATAAAGGCTTCTACAATTCAAATGAATAAGAGAAAATGAACCAGCCGTTTCTATATTACTAGTAAATTCTGCGTCTGTATAATATTTACATGTATCATTTATGTTTGGAAAAAGATTTGACTCCGAGTCCAGTTCATCATGGTCATAGACACATCCTTCTGAATTTTCAGCTTGTGTAGGGATATGTTCACACACTGTGGACATTGCACTCAATTATACAAATTAGTGCTTGCCACAATGTTATCTCCACATACCTTATTCGTCATGTGTCTTTTCATTTTCATAACTGTCCAAGGAAAGTCGAAGAGATTCAACGCTAGCTGTTATTTCCCCAGCAGGAGCATGTTTGCTCCTACTGCGAGTGGACTGCCATCCTACAGCCCGCAAAGCGGAGTCCCAATCCGGCTCTTTTCTTGGAACTTCCATCATTACGCCAAAGTCCTTTAGACCCTCAGCTGCTTTTCGTGGGTTTTCAAAAATCTTAGTCTTTCCATCCTGCAGAAACAGCATGAGTTTTGCGGGGTAGAGAATGCGAGACTTGATTTTTCGCTCTTGGAGTTGTTTCCTTGCGCTCCTGTATTTTGCGCGCTCCTTAAAAACTTCGGTGGTGTAATCCTCATCAAAGTATATCCGTTGATCCTTGATCCGAATGTCCTTTAGAGACCATGCAGCATATAACACTCGTTGTTTCTCCTTAAAACTACGGAAACAAACAATGATTGATCTGGTGATGTCCGTAGCACGTCCCGTGGAGACACCTGTTGCTACGGCGCGATGCGCCCTTTCAATGTAAATCTCTTCCCGGATATTAAGTTGCTCACGAATAAGCTTTTCTATAAACTCAATCATATTACTTCCTTCTATTTTTTCCGGTACAGAGTAAATTCTTAAATTATTTCTCCGTGAACGGCTTTCCAGACCCTCACACTTCTCCTCAAGGTACTTTTGTTTGCGCATCAGATGAAACAGCACCTTAGTCAAATCCATGTTACGATCCTCGTTGTCCGCAATCCTCTGTTCGGCGTCATTCACCCTTGTCTTTAATTCTTCAAAGTTCACTTTTATATCGCTCACCTCCTTCCTCAGCACACCAAAATTTTCAGCCGTTTCAGTTCGAAATAATTTGAGTTCCTTCAGTATTTCTGAAGTATTATCGGCGCTACCAGCGCCCTTTCCCTCCAGGCAGATTTGGTTTTCTGGCGCGATATCCAACAACTCGCCTCGTCTTTGATTTGGTTTTGGCATTATTTGGCGCTCTTTTTTTCTTTAAATGATAACTTAATGGTTCAAGTCGTAATACACTTTATCTGAGTCCGCAAACAGTAGTCAGTCTTTAAGGTTTAAGCTTTTGTTTGTCAGACGTTACACCCTGGCACCGTCTGTTCGGCCATCTTGAATTCACTATTGACTTAATATCTTAAGTTATTTTGCTTCTTACGTAAAAGTGTCTTGTTTGAGAATGTTTAGATAATTGTACTGGATAGCAAAATGAAAATACAAATTAATTGGAAATGTGCTTGATTGTAGAGCACTTTTTAAGTATTCTTTAAAGCAGTTGAAGAAAGAATCCATGAGCATTAATGTTCATCTCGATGCCAGTTGCTCAGTTAAAAAAGGGGAATGTCATCTTTCATGATTTAGAAATGAACATAATTATTATCCATGGATTTTTTTCAAATAGATTCCTGAAAACCAAATTTCTACATATTTCACAAGGAACTGGGTCATTATTTCTTATCAGTGAAACGAATGAGAAAGAATGCTTTGAATTTCTGTAATTTAATAGAGGATATTGAACATTAAAGAAGAACCCCCTTCTTTCTTCCTACTGTATTTATTCATTCATTCATACATATATAGATTGTTTTATTTATTTATTTTCTTGGTTTTATTTTATGATTCCTGTCTGTTGTTTGGCTAAGAAATTGCAAATACTGATCCTTTCTAATATGACATCTTATTGTTGTATTGTAATTGATAGAAATGGTTCTTCTGTGTTGTTATTCCCATAGATGAATGCCAAGCCACGTAGCTTTCGGGTCAAACAGCAGGGGCTCAGAAGCACTGGCCGCTGGGGCCGCTGTCATGTGACGGATGATGCCCAATCAGAGTATGGTTGGTCTCCGGTCCGCACCAGACGCAACAGTGATGCGGCGTCTGAGATGTCATGTGCGTGGTAGAAATGCTCCGCTACACTCACATCAATAGTCTGTGATTGTTGCTCTTCATTTTCTGTGACCACTGTAATGGTAGCCTGCTGTTTTTGAGTTTCATACAGTCTACAGTGTAATTAAAAAGTGTTTGTTGTTCCAAACCTGAGTGACTTTTTCTTCTTTATAACAAAATAGTTTTAAAACTTGTTTATAAAATGTTCACATTTTTAAAAAGTGTTGTTTGTTCATACAGTGGAAGTCAACGGTCACCAAAACTACTTCCCAACATTCGTCAAAATATTGTGTTTTTTGTCGTACAGGTTTGAAAAGGCATGAGGGAGATTGCAACCTGAATTCCGGACATGTTGGGACGTTATTTAAATTTGAATAAAAAGTAAACTAAAAGACTTTCAAATAACATGAGCCAATATTTTATTCACAATAGAACATAGAGAACATAAATCTTTAAACTGAGAAATTTTACACTTTTATCCACTAAATGAGCTCATTTCAAATTTGAAAAAGCAAGAAATTTTGAAAAGATTCAGCTGGGAGAAGATCTAGCAACTAATTAAGTTAATGGACATCAGGTCTGTAGCAATGCATCTGGAAGGTCTCCCTCCTCTTTAGCTCGGAGGACACGGCGTCCATGATTTCCAACAAGAATGTCAAATTTGGACTTGTCTGACCATAGAACACTTTTCCACTTTCAAACTGTCCATTTTAAATGAGCCTTGGCCCACGGGACACGACGGCGCTTCTGGACCATGTTCACATATGGCTTCCTTTTTGCATGATAGAGCTTTAGTTGGGATCTGCAGATGGCAGGGTGGATTGTGTTTACCAACAGTGGTTTCTGGAAGTATTCCTGGGCCCATTTAGTAATGTCAATGGCAGAATCATGCTGATGAGTAATGCAGGTTCGTGTGAGGGTGCGAAGACCACGGGCATCCAACAAAGTTCTTCGGCCTTGTCCCTTATGCACAGAGATTTCCCCAGTTTCTTTGAATCTTTTGAAGATGTTATGCAATGTAGATGATGAGATTTGCAAAGCCTTTGCAATTTGACATTGAGGAACGTTGTTATAGAACTGATGTCAATTAACTTAATTAGTTGCTAGATCTTCTCCCAGCTGAATATTTTCCAAATATCTTGCTTTTTCAGTTCTTTGATTCCCCCGTGCCAACTTTTTTGAGACCTGTAGCAGGCATCATATTTGAAATGAGCACATTTAGTGGATAAAAGTGTAAAAGTTCTCAGTTTAAACATTTATGTTCTCTATGTTTTATTGTGAATAAAATACTGGCTCGTGTGATTTGAAAGTATTTTAGTTTTTATTTTATTCAAATTTAAAAAAACTCCCAACATTTCCGGAATTCGGGTTGTATTCAGTGCCATTTCAGCTTGGTAACTTTCTATCAAAAATGTTTAAATTTCTATGATGTAATCATTTTATCTGAAGAAGAGATTGTTACACTATTAGAAAAATATATTGGTCCAGCTCAGGATATTATTCTTTAATAATATTTCATGAAATTCTTCACACGTGCAAGGGCTAAATGGCCACTCTTTTACAGGACGTTCTCATCTCAATTAATAAGTGTTTTAAATGCACAGTTATTTTAATATTTACATTTTGTAAGAGCTAAAATGCAAATGTATTTTAACAAAGTGTTCATCATCGGTCATTATCTTGAAAAAGATAATCTTTAAGACAGTGTAATTTCAATACATTTCTTTTAGAATAAAAATAAATCTCAATGGAATTTTTGCCCCATTTTAAATGATTTAATTTTGCCATTTCATTCCCTGCAAGTAACCACAACATACACATAACATTTAACTTATTTTCTTAATATAAAAAAACAGTATATGTTAACATATTGCCTAATACAAGAAGCATATTGTCACAATTTACAATCACTTCAACAGATAAATGGTTCTGTATGTAAAATTATCACATTAAAGTAACTTGTTCTCATACATCCAAAGTTCTGCAATGAAACTCTAGATGGCACAGTCCGATAGGTCAAACTCAATCTGACATAATGACATCAGTATCACATGGCTCATCATTTTTTTTGTATCAGCAGCCAATGAGCATGTTGCTCAGCATTCAAATATTTGGCTAGTGCTTGCTGTAGCAGTTGCAGTGCGCTTCAGAAACCCTCCAACTTCCCCAGCTCCACCTGTATAGATCACAATCATAATGGTTAGTAGTAATGTTTTTTTTTTACTGTACAAACTGTATTTTCTATCCCTATACACTTAAATCTTCCCCTCTCACAAAACTTCAGTTCAAAACTTCAAAACATTTCATTCTGTAAAACTTAGTGTATAAGCTTTTTCCTCATGGGGACCAAATAAATGTCCTCACAAGATCAAAATTCTCCACCTTTCCTCCTTTTTACTAAGGTATATCCGTCTTTCAGGCTCTGCATCATGACGAGCCCTGTAGCGTTGCTGCTTTTCTTCAGTAGACAACAGCGCCATTTTCTGACAAATGCACACCATTTAAGCAACTCTTTCTTTTAAACGCACAATAAATTAATTATAAGTACAAAACATTCTTTAAACACCTATTTATCTATTTTTTTCCATCCACTGTTACAATATGTCCACCTGTTACAGTGCAACAATAACAGGAGGGACATTTTATGCTAAAATCAGCCATTGTTACTCATCTGATGAACAACAAGCTAGTGTGCAGTGATCACTTCAATTACAAAAATGATCAGTTTCCAATAACAGAGTGGACATGTTATGCTTTACCATATCAGTAAATCATTCTAAAACACTGAAAAAAAGGGTGAATTAAGGATTGTTACTTACTCTGCTTCTTGTATGTAGTTTGCCACTAAAAAGTGTTATACTTCCTGAGTCATGTTATTAAGGGGTGTGTTCAGAGGGACTTTCCATCAGAGTAACAGGGGGGACATTCAAAGACTTGATTTAAAGATTTAAAGACTTTAAGCATTAAAAATGTATAAATAAATAAAAAACATATATATAAATATAACATATATAATATATTTTGTTGAGGAATATTATAAGAATACACAACAATATTGAAAAAATTGGAATTTATTACGTATTTGTGGCTGAAGTTATGCAAGCTTACTTGTGGACATGGCAGTTTAGCCTGCTTGCACTAAAATAAGAGTAATTATTTTTAATTAATTAATTTTGGGTACATATTTATTGTGTTCTATGGCAGAGGGGCAGTAACTTTGTATGATGAGCATTCAGAAACAAGTACTAGCCCATTTTTACACAAAATATACTACATTATGTCATGGGGACTCAAATGGCACCAAATGTTAGGATGACCCCTTTATGTAGGCCTATTTAATCCCATTTTATGGCAAATGGCAATGGCAAAAATTATTTATATAGCACTATTAATTACAACCCATGGTTGTCAAATGTGCTTTACAGCAAAGGAACAATCAAATAAAAAAAATCTAAACACAAACACATTTACTAAAAGTACACAACGTACAATAAAATACAACATATAATAAAAACAATAAAATGGGAAATCCAAGGTCTTTGCTGCTGACCTTCAATGATCCAATTCAGCCATACTAATAAGCAAAAAATACCTCAAATGTACATTTCCTTCAGCCTGAGCTGTATTCATTTCACTTTTGGTGTGAAAGTGCCAAAAATGGAACTTCTTTTTTTTTTTATAAAGCAAGCCCAACCCAGTTAAGAAAAAATAACGCAAAAGTAATGTAATGAATTACTTTCCATAAAAAGTAACGCAATTAGTTACTTTTTTAGGGAGTGACGCAATGTTGTGACTTTACCCAACAGGAGTCATGAGACACATGTATCCAGCTGCTCAGAGGTTTTATTTCATATCTGGCCCTGCTGGTTCACTTCTAATGCCATGTACTGTCTGATTCAGGCTAGTAGAAGCAAAATATCGGAGTTTAAATCCTTCAAAGCTTATCAAAGATTCTTGCAGCTGTCTGGATGTTTTACTAGAGCCAAACACTAGAGGGCAGAAGAATCAGTCAAATGAGCTGAACCCGTCAGAAGCACAGCCTGAGCGCATCAGCCGAGTGTGTTCCAGCTCTATTTCTGTGCAGTTTCTCAGTTCTATAAAGTGCTCTGATCTTCAGTTCCTGTCGTGTCCATCTGGACCGCTGTCTGTCAGAAGCGCTCTGGACATCTGGACGCCCCGCTGACAGAGTTTATGTGGTCAGACCTCACCGTCACAAACAGCAGCTCTGTGGAGACGTTTTCAAAGAATGTAATTCTGTAGGCATCTGTTTACATGAAAAACGTGTATAGATGAACATGTCTCATTATGACCTGTTGATTACGGAATGAAATGTGGATTAGCACTTAGGTTACTATAAATAATAGTTCAAATACAC
Organism: Barbus barbus; assembly: GCF_936440315.1. Lineage (NCBI taxonomy): Eukaryota > Metazoa > Chordata > Actinopteri > Cypriniformes > Cyprinidae > Barbus > Barbus barbus. Next base: position 5,805,839 of record NC_136734.1, read on the forward strand.
TTAAGCATACTTTTAATAATAAAACTTTTTTATAGCAATATACTACTTTTAATAATATATACAGAAAAATATTTGTTAAAAGAATATATTTAAGTGTGAAGTACTTCACACGCATTTATGATCAAACTAAAATATACTTCAATATAATTTCTATTGTATGTATTTAAATATATTTGTAATTACACATTCATTGACGAAGTTGCAATTTAGTAGGCCTACATTCAAAATATACAAACTTTAAATGTAATATTAACACACTACAGTTAAAATCAAGTGCTTGACATATGCTTTAGAATAACACAGGTGTGCTTTTTAAAGCACAACAATTAAAACTAATGATTTAAAAAGTGCACTTAAGCGTGTCAAGAAACAGTCATGAAAGTGTCTCTCTTACATAACAAATGCACATTCAATACAGTTAAGTGCACTTCTTTTTCAGAAGGGTTCAGCTGGTTTTATTTGTGTGATATTTTAAAAACCACTGCCTCTTTCCTGTGAAGTTCATTCAGTTAAACTGATGGTTCAGTCTGGAAACCAACTCACTTCCTCAATGATTCAGACGCTCAACACCACATTTCTTACAATCTCATGGCACAGTAAATTCATTCTATTCTATTCTACACACAGCAGTTTTACCAATGTTAAAACCTCTAAGAGTAAGGATTTGTGTGAAAATGATAATGACACAATGTGACGTCACAGTGTTATGTAGACGTACTTTCCTGTACACGTCTCCACCCGTAACACAGACGGCAGGAGAGATTAAAGCTCACGAGTGCTGCAGAATCATCTGTCCTTCACTGATACTCTAATCTAACGGAGACCAGCAGAAGCTTCATCTGTTCTCACCAAACATCATCTCTGTCATCACTGGAGGAATAAGGCTGGTCTACACAAACCACAGCTGAACATCAGTATTCACAAAAACACAAATAAATTATATTATGCTGATTAGTGGTTAAACAGTGACTGCATGGGTGCCATCAGAATGAGAGTCTGATAAATGTTATCCACACCACTTCGTTCCAATTAACATCTTGTGAAGCCGAAATCCATCAAGACGTTTTTAACTTCTTAAATCCACAATCCACAATCCAAAATTTCGCTTCCTCCAGTGAAAATGTCCATCTCCTGTTGTCCCTCACACCAAAATCCACCCACATATTTGTTTAGAACTGTTTTGGCTGGCTTGTAAACATTACTTGATCTGAGCAGATTTCTCTCCTGATTCAGACCAGACCACTTTTTCACTGGAGGAAGCAATATTATGGATTAGTACACACAGAAACACCCAAACACACACTATATTTGTCAGCAAATAGTGTCACAGGTCTCATGTAACAGTCAGTTATTTAATTTTATAGTACAAATATGTGCAGTACAGAATCTTTTCACTAGTTCGTTTTTATGTTAAATACAAAGGCAACAGATCATTTGAATATTGCAAGAGACATTACAGTACTGATTGATATTACAAGAAATACTGATTCAAAACATGTCAAACTTAATTCATGCACACAAAGAAAACCAGACAGGCAACATCCTGAAATAAATACACCTTGATGGAAAACTGATTGTTTGTAAGTCCTGATCAAATTTGACATCACACAACTGAGCTTTACACATAAATTTACCATTAAATGCATGAGCCATTAAATCACAAAACAAAAAAGAAATGGGTCTTTTCACTTCAGATGGTCTTATAATTAATTCCAAACTTTATATTTTTTCTTTCAAAATTACACTGGTACTGCAATTAACTAATATACAAATGTTGATGACATTTTAAAAATGTCAGTTGTTTATCAGGACAAAAATACTTTTAACAATTACTTCCTTTCCAAGCAACTTCCCCTATAAGATCTCAGTTCTGCAGAATTAAGAAGTGAAAATGAGACAGAAAAAGAGTCCAAACTCAACTGTACAATCAAATTCAGTGCTTTTGCATGCAATATAAAAATACCCAAGCTCGAATGTATCTTTTCAGCGTCATGTAAACACTAGAGAGTGACTGAAATCATAACTAACAGATCTGATAATGCGCCTGGAGCTTGTTTTGTCCAGCATGTAAAATCCGGACTGCAGTTGTCCTTTACATTGTGCATCTGATCTGAAAGACTGAGACGCAATATGTGTTTAATCCTACAAATACTGGATTATGCATTCGGACTCAGCATGTAAACATACGTCTTCTGTGTTTGCAGTCTAATGGACGGAGCCCCAGCTGAAGGTCCCGATGGAGATGAGTGTCTGACAGGCTCCAGAAGACAGCCACACCGTCTCCATCAGACTGAAGTGAAGGAAGCCCAGAGCGAAGCCGCACGCCATGTCCGTCAGGTGGTGTTGGCCTAGCAGAACGCGGGACAGGCCCATCAGGACGGCCCACAGCACCAGCAGGACCCGCAGCGGGACGGCCAGCACCAGATGGGACAAGAGGAACTTGGACACCATGGCAGCTCTGCTGGCATGTGCAGCCGGGAATGAGTATGTGTCCAGAGCCACACAATCCAGAAAGCCGGGACTTATGTCCCATGGTCCTTTGCGCCGGACCAGATTTTGAACCCCGGCCACAGTCAGGACGTCAAGAATCAGCGCTGAAAGATAGGTAAAAAATATGATAGAGAAGAGCTGAGTGTTTCTCCATCAGGACATTTAGACCTACAGAACGTCTATAAAAAGCATGAAGCACATGAAATACACACAGCAGCAAATATGTGATGTTCTTCATGAGTAACAACATGAAATCATCTGAGACTTTCATTGTCACATGTACACCATGCACATCTTATTTTGTTTTCAAAAACAGCAATTTCTTGAAAAAACCTTCCATGCCATTTCCATAACATTACAAGTTGATTTTTCTATTTCCAGGATGGGAAATTTCAAGTTTATGTTTCGTAAGACTATAGACCCTTGTGAAAAAGAGTACTTATTAAAAGAATATACTTAAGTATGAACTAAATGTGAACTTAAGTGTAACTAAAACTAAAACCATTAAAAACATTTTTGTTACTTGAAATAAAATATTCAAAACTTGATGTACTGAAATAAACTAACACTGAAATGGTTAAAACCTATATAGATATATTTTAAAAGAAAAAGAAAAACTACTAAAAATGTCAAAACACAGCAAAATTGACTAAAACTGAAATAAATTAGAAATAAAATAAAAAAAAATAAAAAAACACTGCCCTGCATCATATTTGCTGAAATCCAATAATAATTTCTAACTAATTTTGGCGGCTGATTCCAAAAATAGTGTCTGTTTTGCTTGAGAACGTCACACTTTCTCACTAAATATTTTGCATTTTGTAGCATTTTTGCATTCGATATCCATCAGGGTGAAGAAGCCTTGTATTCTTCATTAATCAGCAGAAAAACATCACAAACACATGATTCCTGTCTTCCTCGGAGCCAGATTACAACTGTTTGATTAATTCTCAGCCATTGTCACATGTATGACATTACTTGATGCCTAATCCTGATTTTATATATAATTACATATACATTTATATATAAACAAATAATTATACATACATATAATTAGAAAAATCTTCCTTCTTATTTTGTGAAAAACTATGTGATGGAAATTTTATTGATGTTTTTGAACTCAGCATCATCAAATCAGGTAATATTAGGCCTTTTTTTTCTCGAGATGCAGTGCTGTGTAATAGTACCTAACTCCTAAAATAAGACTGGCAGAGCATCTCACCTATCAGCAGGTTGATCAGGACCTCTTGTCCAGCCAGGGTGTTGCTCTGAGTGAGACACACCAGAGTCCCACAGATCCACGTGATGCCGTGACCCGTCAAAGCCAGCAGAGTGACCGCCGAGCGCATGCTGCCCCATGAGGATGTGGTGTGGACGCACACACCCAGACGCTTGGACAGACAGATGTCGATGGCCAGCAGTGAGTTGATGGCGATGCCTCTGAAGGACGGGTTGAGCAGCATGCAGTCTTCATCCGGCAGCCTGGTTGCCTCTCTGCGCTCCTTCACGCTCGGCTCGCCCGGCTCTGGCGGGTTCTCGCTTTGCTGGTTCTGCTGGGACCTGGACTGGCCGGATCTTCTCCATGCTCTGTTGTTTCGTGGTGGGACATTCAGGGACAGAAACTCGGGCCAGCCCAGAACGCTGCTGGTGCCACTGCGATCCTTCGCTCTGGAGCGACTCGGGTTCAAAGGCATTGTGTGGTTTAATCTTACAGCAGGATGAGAAACTAATGTGAGCTTCAGATGTAGGTTTAAAGTAGGCTGTGAAAACAGTGTCAGATATATTTAGACATGCACAAGTGTGTGTGTGTGTGTGTGTGGATATCTAACGGCATCATTTAGGTTTATAAATGGGTAGTTGCTCACAAATAGGCTTGATTTTTTTTTTTGCAACAAAGATTTTAGGTGACCATTTACAGCACTGCATTATTTTTTACACCATTTTTCACAGTTTAGATCAACTTATTGTCTTCACTGATTCAATTAACTGGCCATGCAGTGAGAATTTTTGTGTTCCCAAAAATCTACAAAGATCTGGTGTAGTCTCTCAATTAATATGAGCTCATGAAAATTGCATGCATAACAAAAATGTAGAAATGTAATATTTGCTTGATTATCAGTCATTGCATCATAGGCAAGCGAAGTAACAAAACATCTGATTAAGCTTTTGGAGGCATCCACTCACTTGTTTGATTCCTGAATGAATCAGTGCTTTTGAATGAAATGGCTGAAGTGAAAAATTCAACAATTCATAAAGACAATCACCCGTTGCCACCTACAGGTGTAACAATATAACCTGCAGAAAAATTCATTGACGGTGAGAAAATTTAGATTCACCCTTTCCAGCAGCTATAATGATGTCTGTCTGGGTATTGATTAGCAAAATTAGAAATATTGTGAGTCACCCCAGAATTCAATAACTGGAGACACAATGGTATAGATTCGTTTGCATAAATTCATGTCAGTTTTCACATTTTATTGACAAATGAAATACGTTAATTGAACTATCTTAGCTATCATTCCACTGACTTCTATTGTTTTATAAACAGCTAGGCTAGCTATAAATAGTACAACCTAACCCACACCTTAGCCCTAAAAAAAAAACTTTCTGCATTTTTATTATTTTAAAAATACTTTATTTACCCAATTTTTAAAATTTTTTTTTTTAAACAAATGAGAACATCCCAGAAAGGAGGTTTCGACAAATTTATCTTTAATCCTAAACCACATGTGAAGCATCATCTGGCCTACCTCTCAGAATCACCAGCTCTGTTATGATCCTGCTCACAGTCGCTGAGTTCAGATCAAATCACAAGCACAGATATCCTGTAAGACACCTTGGTTTTGGAAAACGTTCAGTGTATTAATAAGCACGGCTTTAGCATCCATCACGTCCGCTCCATAACAAAATTACGGATACTACTATGGTAAAGATGTGCCTTTTGAATATTAATTACGTACAAAGACGTACGCCCTACTGATTGGCTGCAAGGCAGAGACCTGACGAATGAAGGCGTGGCTCATGCGTAACCTCACGTGGCTCTAAATATTAATGAGCCCTGCCAGCCGTGGCGTTCTCCAAGGTGCTTAAATAAACGCACACTTTTGTCGTTTTTTTATTTTTTTCACGCTAATGTTTAAAATCAGCGTTTTCCGTATCATTTGATATATCCAGTGCTGGGGAGTAACTAATTACATGCAACGGAATTACGTAATTTAATTACAAAAGTAATGTAATTGTAATAATTAGTTACAGTTACTGAGAAAAATGTGTAATTAAATTTCAGTTACTTATGAAAATGTTAACGATTACAAAGGGGGTTACATCTGAATATTTTTCACACAAATAGCTACCCACATACAGGTTTAATCGATTTCTTTAATAAATTTAACTGACTGCTCTAAATTATGAAACACCGGTTTTTGAGGAGTTTAGGACACGTTTATTCAGTAACTCTTTTATTTCCTGTATGGGTTTATGTTTTATTTTAAGATTAACTTTTTTTTCATTGGCAAAAATTTATTTAGTTACCACTTGTAGTACATTTGAACCATCTTGCATACACTACAACACTCAAGTGGTGAATAAATACATTTTTTTAAATACAGAGATAGTATGTTAAAAGTGTATTTTAGTTCATATTCATGGCGTTCCACAGTTGAGTACACTTGGATGATCTTAAGTTTATTTTAAGAATCATTTTTAGTATATTAAGTACAAACTCAGTGCGTAAAAATAGAGCACTTTAAGTACATTATGTTCCTTGTTTTTCCCCTGGGTATGCAAATATTTGATTTTAAATCTGTATTTAAGCTCAAAACGATCTCAAAGTAAAAAAAAAAGGTGTTAAAGCCTGATATTGTGGTGGCTGTGCTTTAAAATAAATGATCTTTATTCAACATTTCCAAATCGCGCCTCTCTAAGCAGAACTACACGCCCCATAATGCGCGCTCTGGGGAGCGGAAGTGACGCGACGAGCGCTCGCAGTAGAGCAGCTGCAGCTGATGCGGTGACGCGCACAGCGCTGCGGGACGGAGGCTGAGCGCAGCAGCGGCGCGAGGATGAGGTTGAGGATGGATTATAACTGATGAAGAGAGACGCGCAATGATGGGCTGTTCATCACAACATGTGTGTTTGTGACAACTGGACTGAATTATTCACCTCTCATGTTTATTCGTGAGGCTGATGAAGTTCACCTGATGCTGAGACGGAAAGAAAGTGAGCTTCCTCCAACTGAACCTCAAGGACAAACTCACGGAATGTAAATATTCATTGCAAAAAAGCACTTTTCCAGCATTACTTTTGATACCCAAACTGTCTATAGCTATTTTCCGCGCTTGTAGTTGAATATAATTTTTTATTTAATTTTAATTAAAAAATTTTTGCGTACAAAATGCCAGCAGTATTCTGAGCGGATGGATTTAACATGTTTATTTTAATCTAAAAGCAATGCTGTGAGAGTTATGACGCGGAAATGCCCGTTTGACGATGACTGGAGAACGTTATAACGGTCCGTCGATGAGGGAAAGTTGACGAACGTTGTTTTTATTTATCTTCTTTTGTTTTCTTTTATTATTCAACAAAATAACGTGATGCTTTTGTTAATAAGAAACGCTTTTCTAGTCCTAACGCGACACCTCGACGCGTCCTTTGGCGTTTTCTGAGGGACAGCGTCTGGTGTGCGTTCCTCAGAGGATCGTGTGTAACGTTAGTGTGCGTTCTTCTGAGGGACAGTGGGTAGTGTGCGTTCTTCTGAGGGACACAGTGGGTAGTGTGCGTTCTTCTGAGGGACACAGTGGGTAGTGTGCGTTCTTCTGAGGGACAGTAACGTTAGGTAGTGTGCGTTCTTCTGAGGGACACAGTGGGTAGTGTGCGTTCTTCAGAGGGACAGTGGGTAGTGTGCGTTCTTCTGAGGGACACAGTGGGTAGTGTGCGTTCTTCTGAGGGACAGTGGGTAGTGTGCGTTCTTCTGAGGGACAGTGGGTAGTGTGCGTTCTTCTGAGGGACACAGTGGGTAGTGTGCGTTCTTCTGAGGGACAGTGGGTAGTGTGCGTTCTTCTGAGGGTTGATGTTCTGCTGGCCGCTCGTGCTGCTTGTGATGGGCTGTATTCAGAGCATCAGATGCAAACCCAAGAGTTTCCGGGACAGCATCGTGGTTCTGGAGGTGAACTCCTCCATCGACTCGAACCCCACCAGCATCGACGAGTCCTCCAGCGTGGTGCTGCGCTACCGCACGCCGCATTTCCGCGCGTCCGCCAGGGTCCTGGTGCCGCCGGTGGCCGGTAAAGAGAGCTGGACGGTCGGCTGGATCCAGGCGTGCAACCACATGGAGTTTTACAACAAATACGGATCCAAAGGGATGTAAGTATGTCTGACACACAACACAAAGCCTTCACATCACACCTTCTGCCTTTTACAGCTCAACGTGACATGAATTTATTTGTTACATTTCTGTTAATGACAGAAACATGGATAATAACAATTTACTACAAGTGTACTGTAGAAACAACAGCTGTAGCAACTTTTAGCTGAAGCTTTGTTTGCCATGGTAAATGTTTTAGTAAGAGAAATTACAGAAAAATATTGTTCATGTTACTGATACTGTTATTGAATAATGCATAATGACATGCCAAACCAAACCCTAAGTGTATCGTGCATTAAGTGTACTTCAGTTTTTAATTATAAAACCATAATAACAGTATCAGTAATTATACAGTCAGAAAGCATCCTGTCTTCAGATGTTCAGCATTATTTGTGTATTGCACATGCTCTTGTGCAAATTGCACCTGTTTAGACGAACATAATTTGAGAAGCTCAAATATGTAGAGCACAGTCAAAAGTCTCAATATCTAAATGTTAGAGCCAAACCAACGTGACAATCAGACACATGTGCATGTAGGATCATCTTAAACTCGTCGCTTTGACCGTGTGCAGTGTAAAGCGTGATCATTTGATCATGTATGTGCGTGAGGTGACATTGCATAGCCTGCATACCATTTGAGGTTTCACTTGTCCTACTTCCTGTTCAAGCGATTACACTTTGCCCTATTTCCTGTTTGAAACAAAAAATAAACCCTTAAGATATCTGGAGACTGCACATGCTCAGCCTCCGCATATTCTTGGAAACAAGAGCACAGAAATGATCATGCATTTAAAATAAATGATGGAATGACTGTGAAAGCAGCCGTTCAACATTAATACTTCATTTTTTAATCACTAGTTCCACTTTCTTTGTAAGTCGATGACATCATATCCTTTATAACAGGCCTTTGCATTTTACGTACAACTGCAAGAATGTGTTTGAAAGTAGAGTTTACTGCAGACAGTAAAGTGACATGCACACATTTACTGCAGATATCACAGCTTTGGGACAGTTTGCTCTGATCCTGTTGCAATGTAAAAAATTGTAAACTGTAAAAAAACAAAGATTATGGAGTGGCTACATGCACAGGAAAATACCATTCCAGTCTTTATACTTCAAAATTTTGGTAATTATTTGTGAAATTTACTAGCAATTTCTGAGCACAAATTGTTTCTACACCAGTTTAGGACATTTCAGTGAACCCGAGTCCATCAGAAGGATCTTTAGATTCAAGAATGTTCACAGAATTGAGTGGTAATGCTCTCGACTGCTGTTCTGGCCTGATAACGCTGGTCCTGTCCAACACTCAGGAAACAAGAAAACACTTTTATATCTAGTATTTTTTGAGTCACATCCTCTCTTCACCATCTGAAGTGTGTCTGTGCTGCTCATATCGCATGATTATATGAATGTCGGCAACATTAAGCTTTCATTCCGGATTATTATTTTAGATCAAGGCCACAGTAAAGTGTACATTTAAGGCAAGGCAGACCAGGTAAATAGTGTAAAATGTTAATTAATAGATCTCACTATATTTTCCCCAGTTGATTAATCATTAAGACAATTGTTTTGTATTATAGGTATTCTGAAATGTTATGCTTACATATGTAAATGAGGCGTTATCTAATGAAATATGCATAATTTCCAAAACATAAATCTTCATAATTGATCTCTTAAATCAGAAAATACTGAAAACACATACATTTTCACCATGTATAAATCAGTATGAATGATGGAACAAACCCCTCTATAAAACCCTTCAGAATAAAGTTTGGTGTACATAAGAGAAAAAACTCCTTAAAGATATGGATTGAAGCTGAATTATGCAAAGAGATAAAGTGCAATAAAATAAAGACTTGTGTATTTTGGATGTTTTCTTTCAACTAGCCTGAAAGAAGACATGAAATGGACAGAAAATAGCCTTACAATCGACCAGTGCTTGAAAAACAGTGTTTTTGCCTGGATCTTGCCTTAAATGGTTGATTTTCAGTGGTGAACTGACAGATGCAGGTTTTTTATTGTTTGAGATGTTTCCTGTCATGCGTTGAGCTGAACTGGTGGTGGTTTGAGATGGAAACCGTGTGTTACTCAATGGTGGTTGAGTAACCAATGTAAGCTAAGTATGCTAGTTATTATATTCATTATATTAAAGTTTTTGAGGACATGTAAACACAATAAACCTTCCCAAAAACCCAACCATAACTCACATTAGACATTATTTAATATGAATATTGAGCAGTTTTTCATGAGGGCGTACAGCATAAACACACGCATTCACTCACTCACTCACTCACTCACTCACACACACACACACACACACACACACACACACACACACACACACACACGCACGCACACACACACACACACACATGTTGTTTTTTGTGGTTTATGGGGACTCTCCATAGGCGTAATGGTTTTTATACTGAACAAACTGTGTGTGCTATTGCCCTACACCAACCCTACACCTAAACTTAGCCCTCACAGGAGACTTTGTGCATTTTTAGATTTTCAAAAAAACACCATTTAGTATGTTTTTTAAGCCTTTTGAATTACAGGGACATAGGCAGTGTCCTCATAAACCACCTTCATATTGTAATACCTCTGTCATACCCATGTCATTATACAAATTTGTGTCCTCATAAACCACATAAACATGCACACACACACACACGCGAAGGGTTTCTATTCTTATTCCCCTGATGATAATCAAAGCCCCTTGTGTGTTCATGTCATGTGGCTCTTTCCCATGATGCTCTGCTGCTGATGCGTGAGTTCTGGGAGAAAGGTCACGGTTTTCCTGCATCAGGGAATCGATAGGCCGGTAGCTCTGCGGTTTGTCCCACCGTCACCCGCGTCTGTGCTGATTCTGCTGTACGGTGAAGGTCACTGAGAGCGGCTGTGCTCTCAGCATCGCTGCCTTCACTGCTTAAAGGCACAGATCACACCAATCAGACATCTGTGATCATCAGCTCACTGCCATGGCACTTTAGAAAAAAGATGTTTAGCAGAATGTTCACGCTGCTCTTTTACACAAAGCATGAATTCTGCTGAGTTCAAAAACTGCCAAATAAACACTGAAGATCATAGTAGTTCACGTGTCATATCATGCTTTGTGTGTGGAACACATGCACATTAATATTATTACTGAAGTCAAATCTCATACAAACAGCCACATTACAGCCTTGGAACAAATGATGGAGTAAATGATGATAGAACTTTCTTTTTTAGGTGAACTAATTATATATTAACTATACCCTTGTGAAAAAAGAAGTAGACTTTAGCACACTTTTAAAAAGAGTACTTCCAAATTAATACACTTGCGTGCTAACTGAATGTAATGTATTCAGGTACTTAACTGCATGTTAACTGCAATTAACTGAAAATGTATTATAGTTTAAATTGATATAAAATGAAATTAGCTGAACTTTAGAGTGCTTTTTGACCCACCTAAGTAGGACTTAAGTATAGCTTTATATGTAATTTCATAATGCATTAGAGCAACAAGCGTGCAGCTATCTTTAGAATTGTCTTTGAACTTCATTTTTTTAAAGTGTACTGCAAAAAAACTGGTGCTATATAGCACTAAAAGTGGTTCTTTGGCTCGTAATCATAGGGGAACCACTTTTGGTGCTGAATAGCACCAAATCTTGTTGCTTCAGTGGTTCTTCAGCGGTTCTTCATCGGTTCTTTGGCACTGCTACTATATACAGAACCTGTTAAGCTCCTGTATGTTTCTTCAGTGGTTCTTTGGGGTGATTAAGGTTCTATATAGCACCACTGCCGTACAAAGAACCTGTTAAGCTCCTTTAAAGGTTCTTTATGAGCCAAAGAACCACTGTTGTTGCTGTTTAGCACCATTTTTGTTGAAGAAATACAATGCAATATGGCACCTCTTATGGTTCTACATAGCACCATTTGACAAAGGTGCTGTATAGCACCTTTAAAGATATGGTGCTATATAGCACCAAAAGTGGTTCCCCTATGATTACGAGCCAAGAACCACTTTTAGTGCTATATAGCACCATTTTTTTTAGAGTGTAGCTCAATAGCATCGCTGTTGAAGAGTATGCTAATTAGCTTGTGAAGTGGATTCACTTATTGTAGAAATAACAAACGTTATTGTATTGTGCATTTTAATGTTTGAAGCAGACGTCATAAATGTCAGCAGACTCGGAAGATTAAAAAAAAAAGGCAGTTCATTTGTAAATTCATACAACCTTACCTTCACATTGTGGAAATACAGATGGAAGACAGAAGCTAATGAGCGCAGTGCTGAAAAGGGGCGGAGCTACATATGGTCTATTGTATTTGAAAATATGGTAAAACTACTGTGAATGTACTAACAAACATTTATGATAACCTAAAACATACTTTAATGCCATTTTTTTTATTCAAACTAGTATGTCATGTATGTAAGTATATTTGTAATTACACATTTGTCATGAAGCTACAAATTAGTGCATTTAAATGTTACCCTTTATTTTAAGGTCTCATTGTTACAATGCAATTATCTACCTTTTTCCTAGTGAGTCTACTGTGTTTTGGATTATGAGAAGCACTTGGGGTTTGGGGACCTTCCACTCAAAATGACTGAAACAAATCATTCCAAATCAGATGCATATTATTACAATGATAGTTGACATTTCCGTAATAATGCTGTGGAAAAAATCAAGCTTTAGGGGTTATTCGTGGTATTTTGAATTAATTTGTAATTTGTTAATGCTTTTACTCTTTTAAATGTCCTTTTAATGATTGATAGTTGAAGGGTGAGTACAATAATGTCACCTCACTGTATACAGTTTTTGAAAATGCTTATTATATTGCATTCATAAATTGAACCTTTTACTGATTGTTTACAGTTTAATGGAAGTTACTCCCATAATTCACGCAAAGCGTCATGTGGCATAGGAAAAAAGTTGTATACAATTAAGTATTGAGTAATATTAATTAACAACATATACTTACTATATAATTAAGATTAGGGTTATGGATTACTATTATTACTATCTTAAGTACAATAAGGTGTATAACAAGGACACAAAAATAAAGTGTTACCTGTTTAAATTATATTAAATATAATATTGACTAACAAACTATAGTTAAAACACTAGTTGAATAACACAGTTAATTACAACTAAAACCATAAAAAAATGTTAACTGAAATAAAAAAAATGATGAGACCTGTGATAAAATAACTAAAACTAAAAATGAAAAACTACTGTATATAACAAAATGACTAAAACTAACTAAAATTAACATGGAAGCAAAAACAAAATCTAATTCGATCTCGACACTAAAACAACGCTGTTTCAAATATACTTTAAAACTTTTAATTTGCCATTATTATAATGTATACTTTTTAAGAAACAGTCATGAAAGTGCCTTTCTTTAAGTGGTCTTTTATTTCATTATTATTATACTAAATGCAAATACAGATTTGTACAAATATAGCTTTACGATTTGAAGTGCACTACAAGTGCACATTCAATACAGTGAAGTGCACTTCATTTTCACGAGGGCAGAGAAGTGCCGTGTGAGTCAGATGATGATGCTGGTGGTCGCTGGAGCAGAAAGAGATGTGTGTGTTTGTTCTTTATCAAAGGTCTCTTTTGTTGGACGCTCAGACTCACATCCCCGTTCTATGTTTAACTTCCTCTAAGTGCTGGAATAAAAAGCATCTCTTGCCCTTGGCAGCCAGTGTTCTGGTTTCTCTAGAGTCAGTGCGCTTCATTCGACACGAGTCCCTCGCGTTTTCACGCTCTCATCCTCCGGTGTCTCCTGCAGGTCCAGCTGGGAGCTGCCGGATCTCCGAGATGGAAAAATCCAAGCCATCAGCGACTCGGACGGCGTCAACTACCCCTGGTACGGCAACACCACCGAGACCTGCACCATCGTGGGTCCCACCAAGAAGGACACCAAGTTCACAGTCAGCATGAATGACAACTTCTACCCCAGCGTGACATGGGGCGTCCCGGTGAGCGACAGCAATGTACCCATGCTCAGCAGCATCTGGAGGGACCAGAGCTTCACCACCTGGCTGGTGGCCATCAACCAGGCATCGGGCGAGATCCTGGTGCTGCAGACGGTGCGCTGGCGCATGCGTCTGCACATCGAGGTGGATCCCGACAAGCCGCTGGGACAGAGAGCCAGGCTGTGCGAGCCCATCGCGCAGGAGCAGCCCCAGGTGCAGGGGAAGAACGAAGCCATCCCGCCCAACGCCATGGTCAAACCCAACGCCAACGACGCTCAGGTGCTGATGTGGCGGCCGCGGACGGGCGAGTCGGTGGTGGTCATCCCTCCCAAACACTGAGACCAAAACTGGTTGGGAATCACTGTGCTAAACGCCGCTGCAAAAAGAAAAAATGGGAATATTGTGTCTCAGACAGTCGATTCACGCTGCCTTAAGTTTACATTGCTTTCACTGCAAACGTTTCGCCTTAAACCGAGTGCAATGCAGTAAACCTCGCGCGTCCTACCTGTCCGCAGATTTGCACTGGATGTGTCCCAGTTAGTCGTGGTCTAATGGGACTGCGATGACCGCCGTGCGCCCATCCAAACGAGGACACAGTCATTATGCATTCAGTGTTTTCAGCAGGAGCTTCAGTGTTTTAGTTTTCTGTCAATCAAACACTTCCAGTGTGTTTTACAAGAGCCTAGAGTCCAAAAATATATCTTTTCTACTACATGTGAGTTTGCTGTGTCAGTCAGTGTCAAGATGTCGTGGCCAATCGATAGAGCGAATATGCAAACGATCCGTTCTCCTGGTGTTTGAATGAGATGCGTGTGCTGCGACAGGAGCGCTGAAAGCTGCATCTGCTCTCAAATCGATCCGCTCCTCAAATCAAACACCATCAGCAGAAGCTGAAGGGAGAAATGTGTCGTTCCCGAATTAATGCGCTGAGAAACTCATGTCCAGGCCACAATTCTTCACAAGAACTAGACATTATTTTCAAGCAGTACTACAGATATGACCATAATGTACCTCAAAAGTTGGAAATAATTCAGATTTTTAAATGTTTTTGAAAGAAAACTCTTCTGCTCACCAAGGCTGCATATTTGATCATAAAACAGTAAAAAATGCAAATTAAAATCAATTTGTGTTTTCTGTATGAAAATAGAGTAAAATACTTTTTTAATTGAAATCATACACTACCGTCAAAAAGAAATTAATACTTTTATTCAGTAAAAATGATTAAACTGTTCAAAAGTTCTTCTGAACTTTCTGTTCATCTGTGAATCCTGAAAAATAAAATGTATCACGGTTTCCACAAAAATATTTGGCAGTACAACTGTTTTCAGAAATGTTTCTTGGGCAGCAATGTAATAAATGACATTTTAACACATATTCACAAAAGCTGTTCTAAATTGTAATAATATTTCACTGTTTTTACTGTATTTTTCAAATAAATACAGCCTTAGTGAGCAGAAGAGACTTCTTTCAAAAACATTGAAAAATCTCAGTATATTCCACACTTTTGACCAGTAGTGTGTAAATACGTTAGCGTTTTTATAATATATTTTTTGCATTGCAGTGTTTAAAATTTGAGGGCGAGTTTGCTTGATTTTCATGAAAATAACATTTAAGCACAATTTTTATCCATTCTGCAGCTCAAGAGAAAACGCACTTCAGCGCTTCCTGATGCCATGTGTTATTGATCCATTGAAGGCCTTATTACACTGAGATGTGATTGTGTTGATGGACAGATGAGCGTTGATGATGTGATTCAGTCCAGCTGTAGTCAACACGTGGATCCAACGCCATGACAGACATTGAGCTTTACGTCCATCTTCGTCAGCGCCGGACGGATTCCTCATACAATCAGTCCAGAGTGTGTTTTATTTCATCAGTGGTTTTTGGATGCTTGAGTTAATCTCATGTGTGTTTGATCCGTTCACATGACGCGAGTCTGCAGGTGTGTGTCTATGTGGATGCTTATACACACCACGGCTAAAGAATTTTAGTTCAGATTTCTCATGTTTGTACTTCCAGCAGAGTTTATTCGTCATCAGATCAAATACATTCACTATTAAATGCTTGTGTTTATGTCAAGACTCCTCACATGATTCCTGCTGTTTGGCTTGGAACACTGTATGTGATACAGTATGACATCTGACAGATAATAAATCCTCCAATCATTTAGTTTTGGATCTGAAATAGTAACTCAGAATCCCTTCAGCTCCATTAGCAGCACATGTTTATACTGCAAGTGTGAATGTGTGTGCGTGTGGCGTCAGACTCGCTTTTTTCTCTTTTCAGAAGGAACAATGGGATTTTGGGCCGTTTTATAGCTTGACAATAATACTTGAAAAATAGAAGTGGGAAACATTTCAAACTGTGAAGATGCACATTGTGAAAACAAAACGTTCAAAGACAGCTGAATTTTTCATGAAGAATATAATAAAACTGTGAGTTTCAGCACAGTCTCTTGTCTTTGATTCAGTGTGAATGTGGCATCGCTGCATTTTGTTTGTTTTGCATCTTTTATGTGCTTATAGAGCAAATATTAATATGCTGATGAAACTAGTGAGAGATAAAAGAGCTGCAGCATTAATAAGGATATGGACAACCAAAGGTACAAACACATCAGTAGAATGAGAGACAAGTATTTCAGATTTAGTTCGGTATTTTATTATTAGTCCCATCAAGCTCAAATGTTCAACCCTGTATCAGACTATATTTTATTGAAAAACCAACATTGTTCTTGTTATACAAATCAAGAGATTAATCATAGTAAATGATCCTGTCGTGCAATGGTATTTCATTTGGGAGTTTATTATTTAAAACTAATTTATCAAGGAAGTATTAAATTGACCAAAAGTGTCAGTAAAGACATTTATAATGTTATCAAATATTTCTGTTTCAAATAAATACTGTTCTATTGAACTCTTTATTCTTCTGTGAATCCTGAAAAATAAAATGCATTATGGTTACCGCCACAATAATCAGCAGCACAACTGTTTTCAACATTGATAACGATCAGAAACTTTTCTTGAGCAGCAAATCAGCATATCTGAATGATTTCTGAAGACTTGTGACACTGAAGACTGGGGTAATGATGCTGAAAATTCAGCTTTGAATCACAGGAATAAATTACATTTTAAAATATATTAACATGGAAAAGAGTTGCTTAAAACTGTAATAACATTTCACTGTTTTTACAGTACTTTTCTGATCACTTAAATGCCACCTTAGTGAGCAGAAGAGACTTCTTTCAGAAACATTAAAACAACTTATTTAGCCCAAACCTTTATGGTATAAATGCATTTTACAGCGATTGGTTGTCATTAGAGTCCCACTGGCGTAAGATCTTCCTGTATTCTCACTGTAAGCAGATGATCTGCAGACGGTTTCATCACAGTCTCCAGTGGATTTAAAGGAACACCACACTTTTTTTGGAAATAGGCTCATTTTACAACTCCCCAACGATATTACGCAGCGCCTGAAAGTAGTCCCCATCTAGTTAGCTAGTTATGATATAGCTGGGGACTGCTTTCAGGCGCTGCGTAATATCATTGCACCTGCTGCACCCATAGTACGGCAACAACGTTCCTTGATTATTACGCCAGAACGAGAGTATAATTTCTAGCTATATGCCTAGAAAATCGCAACGTTTCATTTGCCGTTGGTCTTAGTGCATGATGTAACTACAGAAGAGTCAAGCTTTAAATAAGAAACTTATCAAAACTCTTTGGTCATTTTTGAGCGAGATGCTAACGATCTAATCCAGGGGTGTCCAAACTCGGTCTTGGAGGGCCGGTGTCCTGCAGACTTTAGCTTCAACTTGCCACAACAGACCTGCCTGGAAGTTTCTAGAATGCCTAGTAAGAGCTTGATTAGCTTCAGGTGTGTTTTAATTAGGGTTAGAGCTAAACTCTGCAGGACACTGGCCCTCCAGGACCGAGTTTGGACAGCCCTGGTCTAATCTGATTCAATGATCTATGCTAAACTAAGATAAAAGTGCTACCGCCAGACCCGGAGATCGGCTGAATGGATTCAAAAACGGTAAAACTCAACTATTTAACTCTTGGGGAGTTGTAAAATGAGCCTATTTCCAAAAGAAGTGGAGTGTTCCTTTAAGCAAGCTTGATAATGTATAATCTGTTATCCGTGAAGACAGGGTTTAAACTAGAGAGAGACTGAGAGATTAACAGACCCAATCCCAGACGCAGACACTACAGTAGCACGATAGGATTGATCTCTAGACACCAAACTCTGATCATCCGCAAACAAGATGATAATACAAACTAGACAGTGACTGAAAAAGCAGACGCTCAAAGAGCTGCAGGCACATTTGTCTGCATTCACTGCTATATTTACACACGTCTCTCCTGCACCTGTCCCATACTATAAACACATAATCTTTAAGATAATACATACAGACGCCAGACGCTCATGTGGGAAAACGAAACCTCCTCGAATACCTGAGGAACTAGAGGACGATGCTGGTCGAAGCATATTGATGTAGTGCAGGGTCAAAGGTCAATGAGCTCGGCACATGGCGCCTCTAAACCTCAGCAACAAACAAAGAATGGGATCAGTGGAAGTCGGTTTTAAAGGCTACTTAAAGGGTTAGTTCACCCAAAAATGAAAATTAGTCCATGTTTTACTCACCCTATTATGCTTATGACAGTTAGATGAAGTGAGAGAGATGTATTTATTATGTTTGAAATATGGATATTTTTCTTACAAAAACGCATGGATTCGCAACAGGAGGCCTTTATTCATCCCCCGGAGCCATGTGAGGTATGTTTTTTATTTTTTTTATGGATTTGGGCACTTTATTTGACGTGTTTTGGACTGTGTAACAGAAACACCCACTGACTGCAATGATAGAGCTTAGAAGCCAGGACAATTTTTTAATATAACTCCCATTGGATTTGTCTGAAAGAAGAAAGTCATACACCAAGGATGGCTTGAGGGCGAGTAAATAACAGGCCAATTTTCATTTTTGGGTGAACTAACCCTTTAAGTAAATTTGAGTGTTTCAGCAAACTCTGTTTTTTCAGGTTCAAGAAGATAGCTGTGTTTTTAGCGGTGTTAACTGCAATGGTAGCCTAACTTACGCTACACCGCTAACCAACACTGGACCAATCAGCTGTGAGCAAACTGACTTATCGGAGCTCACTGCGAAAGCATTTTAGAGACCAAATCACAAAGCTTCTGCTGCTAACTAATGATTATATTTATTTGATAAATGATATATTATGTATATAATGTTTTACACATAAGCAATTATATTTTTGACAATTAATATTAAACTTTTAAATTATATTAATACAAATGCAAGCTTTAGTATATATATATATACACACATATAGTGTTGTCAAACGACTAATCGCATCCAAAATAAAAATGAGTTTACATAACATTTGTATGTATACTGTGTATATTTATTATGTATATGTACACACACATACAGTATATTTTTTGAAAATATTTACATGTATATTCTTTTATTTTATATAAATATATTTATAAAAATTTTCTTAAATATAAACATGTCTGAATTCACAGTATCGTTACCCATAAAAGAGCAGGTAACAAGTCCCCGGATGATCTAGTGAGATTCTGAAGTGTGTATTTGATGGACACTTTATTATTCCAAGAGGGAGAGGATTTATGAACGGCAGTGAAACAACGCATCTGACGCTGGTATGTCACGTGACAATGGCAAAACGAACGCATGTCCAAATTTCATTCATTTGAACATACTTTTTAACAGTCACGAAGTAACTTAAAATTTAGCTCCTCAGACAGTTTTGAACCCACCGATACTGTTCTTCGGTGTCGTGACTCTGATATTCTCTTTGAGGAAACCATAAAGTTGTACAGTAATAACTGAGAAACTCGCTTCAGAATGGCCCGACATTAATAAAACACCACAGCTTAATCTTGTTTTCCTGGATCTAACTCTCATTATCTGGCAGGGATTTACAGAAATGATGGAAAACAAGGGCAGCATTACTCCTCAGTGAATCTGCTGCAGGATCCACCTGTTCTCATTCAAACACTACAAACGACCTGCAGCTTTGTGCTTGAATAACACTAGAATCAGTCATAAGCGACAGATGAAGCGAGTCTGTAGAGTTCAGACTCTCTTCTAGAAGAATCTCAATCTGGATGTACTTTCACAGGCATGTGAAGAGACACTGCTGTGATGATAAGTGCCTGAGTGACTGTGACACACACACACACACACACACACACTATCAGGTCAGGAATAAATCATATGTCAGCATTGAACAACAAATATTAACGTCTAAATTTAAGATTTATGCATTTAAAATCACATAAAATGCCAATTAATCTGGATTTCACCGTTTTAATATAAACTAAAAATATATATTTGTTAGTCACATAATCGGTCTGATTTCTGTAATAGTACTAATAAACTGAACGTGTTTTACACAATAACTAGGTTTATATTTTTATCATCCATTTTGTTTCAATCTCACTGATTGAACATTGCTTGTTCCACAGCTAGCCATATTTAATTGTTTTTCCAATGAAAATATTTATCTGAGCAAGCAGAATAAATGCATTCCGGAAATATGAATATTTAAATAAATGCAAATAGTTAATTATGCCAAGTGCAGAAATCTGACCCGTTTCATTGATGCATGACTGACAAACGTGCATCTCATTAAGTTTATTGGTTTATGATAAAACTATAATCCAAATTTGAGATGCAATTCAAATACAATAAATCTTAAATTTAGGCTTAAATAGATTTTAGAGTGTGACATTAAAGAACAGAAATGAGACGTATGGTTGACAGCACATGTGTTTATTTCTCGTTGTGCAGTTAAAACAGAAGAAACTGAACATAAAACAGGAGGACATCAACACACGTTAAGAACTCATTCAATCTTGCGCGCACACTATAAAACAGCAGATCACATCAGATCAGCTGACATCCGCCGATCAACTCCTCCAACTGCTGAACGTCTGAGACGACGGCCTGGAACACATCATCAGATGTGAATGTGTGAGCAGAACACTGACGGATGTGTGTGAATGACACAACACTTACTGGTTGGTGCTGGTGTTCCCAAAACCTCCAAAACCTACAAACAAGACGCAATGAGAGAGTCAGACTTCATCAGTAACGACGGGTGAAAGTGAAGCAGTAAGGAGGTCTGGAGTGGGTTTATCACTGTAACTAGGTAACGTGCGACACTCTGTGAGCAGCACTCGAGTCTGTCTGCAGTGGATATATCACAGGAGATGCAGAGAATGCGAGCGCAGCGGAGATAAGAGCTTGTGAGAAACAGAGCCACGACTGAACTTGCTGTGCTGTTACTGGCAACTCAAACTAAAATTAGAATTCAAATCTCTTAAAAATGCTTTTCATTCATTGAAATAAAGCAGATTATAATATAAATATTACATTAACAACTAAATAAAAAAATATATTAATAAATACGTTCGTTAAAGTACTAAAACAAAAACAGCACAAAATGACAAACTAGTGCCATCAAACGATTAATCCAAAATAAAAGTTTTTGTTTACATAATATATGTATGTGTAGTGTGTATATTTATTATGTATATATAAATACACACACATATAGTATATATTTTGACACTATTTACATGTATATTCTTATATTTTATATATATTTAATATAAACAACATTTTTCTTAAATATATACATGCACGTTTGTTTTTATTTAAACTTAATAAATATACACAGTATGCAGTGCACACACATTATGTAAACAAAAACTTATTTTGGATGCGATTAATCTTTTGAGAGCACTATTAGAAACACTGCCTTCACAACAAAGTATTACAATTACTAAAAATAAAAAATAGAAAAATAAAATTAGAAATAAAAGTTAATTAGAAATATACAAAAATCCCTATTTATTTACAAAAGCACAAAACTACAAAAACTAAAATTAGAAGCGTTGTCTTGGCAACTAACTGAAATAAAACACTGAAAAAAATTAAAATGATAAAAGCACAAAAATCACAAACTAAAATTAGAAATGTTGCCTTCAAAAATGATTTAAATAAATAATCTGAAAAAAAAGTTTGACAATTTAAAGTGCCAAACAAAATTATACAAACTAAAATTAAAAGGAAAACTGAATACAAAAACGTAATTCAAAATATTAATAAAATAAAAAGGTTGCTTGGTGTGTTTAGGTAATGAGTTTATTTGTTCATTATGAGTATTATTTGACAATGAAGTCTAACCTGAGATTTTGGTTTGGCTAAAATCAATCTGAATTAATTTTGAAATTAATGAGCGTGTAAAAATTCTGGCCAAACATTTGTGTAAAATGCTAAATCATGTTATGATGTTGTGTCTAGTTTTGTAGATGACAGAGCCCTACATGAAAAGAAACGATAGGCTACAAAATCTAGTGTAGTTTGAATGAAAGCAGAGTCTGAAATCAGGTGTGATTACACTGAACCAGCTGAACGCAGCACGTTATTGGCTCTAATGCTGGTCCTGCTGCGGCTATATCAGCAGCGGTTAGAGCCTGTGAACTCACCTCCAGACGAGCCGAAGCCGGTGAAAGCACCGCTCTGAGCGCCGAAGCCCGGCGGCGGCGGCTGCTGCTGCTGCTGCTGTTGTGCCAGATTACCGAACGATGGTGCTGTGTTTGAACCTGCTAGAGAGCCGAAGGACGGCGCACTCTGAGGTGACGCGAACCTGAAACACACAATCACAAGCAAGCGTCACGTCAGAGCATGAACATGTGACAGATGGCAGCGGGTTTATTTGGGTGAGTTATGTGGGGCAGCACAGGTGCAACACACACAGGATTAGATCACAGCACATATCACTAGAATAACCCACCCCTCTGACCTCAACCTTCATAACACGAATCAGATTTACTCATTTACTAGATGCTTTTATTAGCACAAGACCCTGTGTGTGGAAATAGAGCTGTAGTTGTTTCAGAATTAAAGGGTTAGTTCACACAAAAATTTTAATTCTCTTATTAATTACAGACACGGAAAGACTGACAGGGAAGAGATTGAATAAAATTATTTTTGTTTTCTTTGCACACAAAAATGATTCTTGTGGCTTCATAAAATTAAGGTAATGGACTATTTTAAGGATGTTCTTACTAGTTTTCTGGGCTTTGATTGTGTCAGTTGTGTTGCTGTCTGTGCAGAGTCAGAAAGCTCTTGGATATCATCAAAAATATCTTAAGTTGTGGTCTGAAGATGAACGAAAGTCTTATGGGTTTGAAACGATATGAGGGTGAGTAATGACAGAATTTTCTTTTTTTGGGTGAACTATCCCTTTAAACGGTTATTTCCTCTATTTTAGTAAGAAACTCAGTGTCTTGTGTCATTATCAGTTCAACTTCTTTTGCATGCTTGCATCTGTTGCTCATGATCAGTTTTTTTTGTTCATTTGCTGCATTATATCAGTCACTGACCAGCTGTTTTTATTCAAGTGCTGTGTTGGTGTGTTTTGTTCATTTCATTCTGCTCACGACAGACGCTGTGCTCACGATTGATCATCAATATCCATCAATTATTCCACTGGACTCGCAGTGTCTCGTCTAGTTTCACAGCAATGCTTCAAAGCACATTTTCTCCACTTTTAACTTTCACTAGAGAAACACAACAGGCCAGATATCTTAAGTCCTCATCTGCCAAAACGTCAGTGCGTTTAAAACTCGACGGAAAGATTCAGACTGAAGGATTAGGAGATCCTAAAAATTTTAATTTGATTGTTTAACCTTTCAAAATGAAGAAATTAAGAAAAAAAACATTAGTATTGTCATTTTACAGTTTAAAAGAAAATTATTGTATGTTTCCTAAATACTGAATAACACTTAACAGTATGGATTACTTTTACAATGGCTTTATTAACTTTTTGGGGCTTGAAAGTTTTGGTTTTGCAGGCTTTCAATGGCTGGATCAAAATGAGCAGGCGTGATACATTTTATACAAATTTTAAATATTTTTCTCTCTAGTATCAGACCTGTTTGTTCACAAAATCTACAGTTGCTCTTCTCAAGAGATTAGAGACATTTCCAGTTTTCATTGTCTTGAAAACTAGTGAATTGAGAGTCAATATTGTAATAACAAAATGGTCATTTTGTGTGTTTGTGTGTCTTAAGCACGGTACACACCAAGCCGACGGTCGGCCGTCGAGCAGTTTTTGTTCGTCGGCCGACTAAGTTTTCTCAGTGTGTTCCGCTGAGCAGTGTGTCTGCTGAAGTTGGTCCTTATAGGCTTTTTTTCGGCCGATTCGACATGTTGAATCGGCGTCGGAGCTCGTCGGTCAGTCGGGCCATCTGATCATTCTGATTGGCTGTTCAGCTGGCGAACCAGTGTGTGAGAAAGGCGCAGAACGGACGTGCTACTTGGCCGTCGGGTGTCGAGCGTCGGCTTGGTGTGTCAGGGCAACTTTGGACCCAGACTCTGCAGACATGAGCCGAGCCCGTAGTCTGCTTTCACCGCCACTAGTTCGTCGGCATCAGCTTGGTGTGTACTCACACCAATACAGCAATCGCATTCGGATGCGGACCAAACAACCATATCGAGACCCAGCTGAAGAGGTGGTCTCCGTCTGCTTCCAAACGAACTCTGGTACGGTTGAATGGATGAACCAATGAATTTATGAGCTTAAGCACACATGTGGTTTTGTTTAGAGTTTCTGGTTCACTTGCGAAAAGAGCAGTGTGAAAGCGAACCGCACCAAAAAAATCATTATTTGGTCTGGACCAAAGCACGTGAACTAGTGGACTTTCCTGGTGTGAATACACACTTATATAAGATGCCCTAACCATAGTCTGCCAAAACTACTTCTATCCACTTTAGTCCAGCAGAAATATAATCATGTATAAGTTTCACTTTATCTCCACGCAATTACACGTTCATAATGGTGTTGAGAAGCTGAACATACAGCAGCCTGTGCTGATCTGTGACGGGAGACTCCTGATCTCTCTCACAGCCTGTAATCTCTAAACCACACACACACATAATCTCTGCATAACCTACATCCTGCATCATTTCTGACAAACACGCTCATGTGAGCCGCTGCTGGAGATGAAAATTACAATAATCCAGCATTTAATTTCCTCATTCTGAGCGTCTGCGCACAGATGTCACGACAAACCGCTCGACAACTTCATCTGATCAACTCGAGACACAAAATACATACACATCTATTCTGCTGTCTAACATGAACACTAAAACACAGCTCTGATCCCATTCATCACACAGTAAAGCACGCTCCAGCTTCACTGCACTGTCATGCTTTCATCCAGTGTGTTTACATGCACTGGGCGAATCTGGTCTATTTTGCTTTCCTAACATGTCTTCTTTCAGACTAGTGGAAAGAAAACACCAAAAAGACACAAAATATTGAAATCTGTAGATTATATCTTTAAAGGTGGGGAGTTTGTTTCTCCACTTCAGCAGAACTGACATACTCCAAAACGTTTTATTCCTCCCTATATTCTGAAGGCTTGTTCATATATCATTGAGACTGACTTATACATTTAACTCCTGAAAACATGGTGAAAATGTGTTGATTTGTCACTGTATTGAGCAGGACGTGGAAGCAGAGACTCACCCGAATCCGCCGACGTTGGCAGCTGTGGTTCCCTCACCAAACACCTTTCCCGAGGAGGAGCCCAGAGGACTGCTGAAGGAAGGGGCGGAGCCAAAGCCAGCTGACCCACCGAACGCTGGAGATCCGCCGAAAGTTGGAGGACTGCCGAAGGCTGGCGCACTTCCGAATCCAGCTGCAGAATATCAGAGCAGAAGCACACACATCAGCATCAATTCAGACAGGAGAACAGGAAACACACCGTCACTGAGAGCTCTGAAATTACAGCCATCTGAATAATTCAGTGAGTCATGTCATTGAATTACATTTTCTGGATCGCCGACATTAAAGTAAATGCTTGTTTGGTTTCAGAAAAGATTCAAGCTGATTGTATAAAACAATCGTTACCAACCAATCTTCATTGTCAAAAAACACAATAAATAAAAAAATTAAATAATAAATATAGCAAAAAAATAAATAAAAGAAAAACAAAAAAATAAATAACAACATTAATAAAACTAAAACAATTTAACTATTAATGCTAATGTGTTACTATAATTATTATTATTATTATTATTATTATATAATAAACGAAATAATAACAGAATTAAGTGAAAAATTTAATTACAAAAATTTAATTCAAAATAATAAAAATAATAAAAGAACAACAAAATGACAAAACAAAACAATAATAATAGAATTAAATAGAAAAAAAAACAATATCATAATTATAAAAATGAAATATTCAAAATAATAAAAACAATAATAATAGTCCTTGGCATTACAATGTCCACTTCCTCGTTTGTGTGTTAGTGTGATTGACCTGATTTGGTGGGTGTAGAGAACGATCCGAAGCCCTGTGCAGCTACAGACCCTGTGCCAGAACTGAATGAGCCGCTGGGTTTCTGTTCACCAAACGAACTGCTGCCGAAACTAAAGCCCTTCGCTCCACTGTTCCCAAACAGGTTAGATGGACCTGCCAGAAACAAAACACACAAGAACCTCAGCACTAATGCATACAAGACAGATGAGACTCTTTCTGGTGCGCAAAACACAGAGCGATCATTTAAATACTAGAATACATTTTGAATTTTTTTTATTACTATATTTTCCTTTAATTTTAGTCTTTGTACTTTTTTTTTGAGTTTGAGCTATTTTAGTACATCAAAAAACCTGACAATTAGCCGAAACAAATTAACTATACGTTTTTTCTTATTTCAGTTAACATTTATTTTATTTTGTATTTTTTGTTGGTTTCAGGTTAATACAATAGCCCTGGTAAGAGAATATATCCGTGTGCGCACCTGTATTAATAGGTTGGCCGAATCCACCTGCGGACGGTGCTCCAAACGGGTTTTTGTTGGCAGCGTCTTCACTGGGTTTCCCTCCGAGACCACTGAAAAACCCTGATCCTGATGAAGTGTTTCCAGCGTTCGACCCGAACAGATTTCCGCCAGACTGAGCCTGGTCACAAAATCACATCACATTCAGACCACAAAAACCTGCAATTATTATAATCAGCTACATTCCTGGGTGTTTAATCTGATTCACAAATGTTAATAAACTAAAAATACAATATTGCTTCGGTTAAGGAATTTTTAGACCATAACAAAACCAGTCTGCGGTATTTGAACCTGAAATTTTACTCTAAAAAAATGGAAATATAGAAGCAATATGTAATTCTGGTGACTCAAAGCAGTCCTTCAGCAGACTGACAGCTCGTCTTGTTTCAGAAGCCTGCAGCAGAGAGAAACTCTGAAACTTTTATCTGGTACGCCACAGCTTCAGCCTCCACCGCATGCTGATGAAACGCCATCACTGCATCTGAGACTCAAACACACACGTCCAGCTGAACAACCCGCCTGCTTTAGCGGATGAAGATGTTTTATAAGGACTGTACCTGTCCAAACCCGCCGGGTCCACTGGGCTGCTGTCCAAACACTGATGAGGTGGAGGGGTTGCTGCCAAACGCTGAGCAAAAAAAAAAAAAAAAAAACAGTTATTAAGAGATCAAACATGAAACTGTGCGCTTATTCTTTGGCACTCATAAACGTTGCAAATGCATCTACTATCCACAATCACATACCTTTCAAAGAAATGCAGAATTAAACAAATGTACTGTAAATTGCACTAATAGAGATGTTTTTTTTTGGTAATAGTGCATGCAATAAGGACGACGCGTGTTTGTGGATTGAGTGGCATGCATGCACTGACAATCCTATTTGATTTACTTGGATTGAGACTTGATTGTCTGACTGAAGCATTGGCTTTCAACATGCTCCTCTATCTGAGTGATTCAGTAATGCACAAATGAAAAAATAAACAGCAACTGATCTCAAATGTCACTGATTATGCAAAATATCACAACAATGTGCGTTTACACTGCAGGATCACTCTCAAATATTAATAAATTAATGTCCAATCATCTATGAAACTGCAAAATCATACATGAAATGATAAACACTGCATATGTATCTTACTATCCGCAAACAAATGCAGAATTCAACAAATGTACAGCGATTTGTTCATAGACATTTGTGAATACAAATGTGTTTTTTTTGTATTCGTGCATCAAATTTTGTGCAAGCAACAAGGCAGATGTGCATTTGATTAATTTGCATTTTGAGACTGAAACATTGACATTCTCTTTGTGCTGCTCTATCTGTTTGACTGATTCGGTAATGTACAGTTCAACTCAAATGTCAGTGATTATCCAGAAAATCAGAGCATAACATGCGGGCTAAAGTCGATACGTTTGCATAATTTTAGTCAGCACATTCTTTGTTTTAGCATGACTCTAAATAAGTAGAGCATAAACAGGTGTGAACTGGGCATCCTACAGTGTCTCTGAAGCGAAGGGGTCAGAGACTCAGCTGCTTATAAAGTGGATGTCTCAGGATCTCTGAGAATTCATAGGAATGGAAGAAATCCTGGCCTAAGGACACGCCTGAGACTGCTGCACATTCTCCAGTGCTGGACAATCACATCCACAGCCCTGACACGCTCATGAACAACACCCTACTACAGAGCATATCCGCAAACTCATAGATAATAACCAAAACAATCCAAGGTTCTTATTTAGCAGAGTGGCTAGATTAACAAATAAACAGACACCGCCCGATCTAAATATTCCCTCACAGTTTAATAGTAATGACTTTATGAATTTCTTTACTGATAAAATATATAACATCAGAAATACAATATCAAATGTATATTCTACTGCATCTAGTATTTCAGCTTCATTCATCGCACCCAAAGAAAAACTGCAGTGCTTTACAACTATAGGACAGGAAGAGCTAAATAAACTCAGTGCATCTAAACCAACAACATGTTTATTAGATCCTGTACCCACTAAACTACTGAAAGAGTTGTTACCTGTAGCAGAAGAACTGCTTCTCAATATTATTAACTCATCGTTATCTTTAGGTCACGTACCAAAATCATTCAAGCTGGCGGTTATTAAGCCTCTTATTAAGAAACCACAACTAGATTCTAATGAACTGGCAAATTACAGACCCATTTCAAATCTTCCATTTATGTCTAAAATTTTAGAAAAAGTTGTGTCTGCTCAATTGTTCTTACTTGCAAAAAAATGATCTCTATGAAGAATTTCAGTCAGGTTTCAGGCCTCACCATAGTACAGAACCTGCACTTGTTAAAATTACAAATGACTTGCTTCTTGCTTCAGATCAAGGCTGCACCTCATTGCTAGTATTACTTGATCTTAATGCGGTGTTTGACACTATAGACCATGACATACTCATAGATCGATTACAAAACTATACTGGTATTCAAGGGCAGGCTTTAAGATGGTTTAGATCCTACCTGTCCGATCGCTACCACTTTGTTCATTTAAATGGGGAGTCATCTCAATTAAGTAAAAGTATGGAGTACCACAAGGATCTGTCCTATTATATGGATAAATAGTCATCCATAAATATTTATGGATGACTTAATTTATTCACTTTCAAACAGTAAAACATCGGGCTTTAATTTTTGTGGAAAACTGAAGAGAGGTCTTAAAGCTTTTCTTTTGTTGACAATATAATTGATTTTCATTACAAATTAGGGAAGATGTTTGATGTTGCGTCTTCAAATGCACGTTATAAGTGACCCAGATAGAAGTTCATATGGAGCAGAATTTACTGTGAACTGCTCTGAGATAATGAAAACACTGGATCATGAGTTGCTCATGTGTAAATGAACAGTGCTGTGTTTCAAACACTTAAGGTTTTTTTTTTTTTAGCAATTCATTAGCTGTAGTTCTTATTTCATTGCCTGTGATTCCTTGCATAGTTTAACATACAGTATCAAAGCATTATCAGGTTAACAACTGATGCATTCCTGTAGCACAAACAGTAGAGCATGGCACTAGCAAGGTCATGGGTTCAATTCCCACGGAAAGCAATAACTGATAAAATGGGTAACTTGAATGTGCTATGGCTATGGATAAAAACGTCTGCCAAATGGATAAATGTATTTGTTTTGTAAATTCTTACTGATTTCAAAGCACAGCAAACCATAACAATAACCGCTATTTGGCACAAAAGCGAATTTTGTTTCTGCAACTTCACAAACATGGCTGCACAATCATTTTATATTCACAATATGGCCCAGTGTGATAATTAAACTGCAAAAGGCTTCAACTGAATTAATTAAATACGCAGCCAAGTGGATATGCTGTGGGCTTCACAGGGAGCGGGTGGCATAACATCAAGATGCTCCGTTTAAATTTGGGACACTGCCTCTGGGGTTAAGAGTACTGATCTGCTGAAGGCTCATGTCTCGCTCCTAAAGCGTTTCTAGCCTTTCATTAGTACTGTTATGGATATAAATAGTCTTAACCTTTAGTACAGAATGTTGCTTGTACACAACCTGCATATGCAATAAAGAGCTGCTTCATCGCTGACACATGATAAAAGGCATTTGTGAGTTCTATTTCATACAGTGGACTGTAAATATAACCTTGTCTATCACTTATTATTTTACCTTATAAAGCATCCAGTTACAATAAGAGATACTGCTTCAGTTTGACCTAATCAAACTCAATTTTACACTTTTTTTGCAAACCCCTTTGACCAATAGCCATTAATTCGAATAACTAGTTCTAAGTTCTATGTAATAATGAATATAGCAGTCATCATTTACTCCCGACATCTGAGCCGCTGAAGACACAGAAGATTAACGTTACTTTCATTTTTGAAGGGAATGCGCCGATCCCCGATCTGGCTAAATGCGTCTATGTTCGTGCGAATCATTCGTGATCCAGCTTCATCTACAGAAGTGAGTTTAAAGGCCTTTCCACACGGAGCGCGATGCGAATCGTCTGCGAATGCTGCTTTCACACCAAGCGCGAAACGAATGTTCGCCTTCTGCTAATTCACGCTAGGGGGCGCCAATCAACAATGTATTTTTTTCTTCATGTAGCGTATGTATCTGGTATGGTTTACATCGTCCACTGCTCAATATACAGCATTTAATTAAGATAACTTGTGTTTCTTCATCAGAAACTAAATATCCATAATGCTTACAAGA
Organism: Barbus barbus; assembly: GCF_936440315.1. NCBI lineage: Eukaryota > Metazoa > Chordata > Actinopteri > Cypriniformes > Cyprinidae > Barbus > Barbus barbus. The sequence goes on from NC_136734.1 coordinate 5,836,764, forward strand.
ATACATCTGAAATAATTAGAGGTACAAATAGCATAACGCTACATTGAAAATGTAATTAACGTTTTTGCTCAAAACCCACTTTAAATCATCGAGTGCTTGTAATAACTTCAGATTGTGATCTAAAATGGATTTTGATTCTATAATAGGCAGACATGCACTCTTTGCACGTTTTATCACGTTTTTTGGACTGATCGCTTGTCATGCGTCATAAACATCCTTTATTGTTAAAATAAATACCATGAACTGCATAAAAACATATGCAGAAAACCTATCTTCGCAATTATAGGTCTATTTGCGTTCATATTTCATGTGTATAAAAATATTTCTCTCTTTTTTTATATACGGAAGGGCAAGAGATACGATTACATGATTGACAGGTCTAGATGAACGAGCTTTGACTCAAACACATGGTGCTGGACGGTGCTCGTAAGATCACATGATTCAGTAGAGAATTAATATTTTATTCTATATGAAGAACATGTGATAATAGTCTGTTATCAACAATAACAAGAACTCGGCATTCACTCTTCTCTGTTGCGGAAAAAGTCCTCTACGTCGGTGTTTTTACGCTCGTTCTCAATTCAGTCTTCTGAGCTTTTAGCGCCACCGCGTCAACCTTTTGGGTAACAGCAGTTGCTCTGGTCATGTGACGTAATGCTCAGATCTTATTGGACTGCCCGTGTTTTCACTTTGCGAAACTCAAAAGATTCGTCGGACTGGACGAAAAAAAAAAAAAAATTTGCATTTTCGGTGCCTGAATGTTCGCGGTCTGTGTGGAAGCATCCATAGGAAGCTGTTGTTTTATTCCCGCGCGTCTGTTAATAATGTGCTAGTTAGCAAGTTTCGCGGCTGAAGTTTACATTCTGCTCCTCACCCCACGGAAGACAGGGGCGGGGTTAGCAGAGCTGATTTTTGACAGGGTAAAAAGTGTGTTTTTTTACATTACCATTGAGAAATTTTAACAAAGTATGTTACAGACTTTTCATTAAGACCCTTAAGAATCATATCAACTTGTGGAAAATGGGCATCCGATGCCCCTTTAACAGGGCAAACAACTCAAGTTGGTAAATGGTAATCTCGACCATTACACCGTGTCCTGACCACACGTTGCGACAAGACTCCAGCAACAAACATTCTGGCTGTCCATACCAGAGGCGACATGACGACAACGCAACGTGACCGACTCAATCAAATATCACAGCCAATCAAAAGCCTGTGTGGGTGGGCTCTCTCTGGAAACGAATTGCATTCGCAATGAAATGGATAAGTTTATAATCGAATTCATAAATATTAAACCTTTTTAACATTATTAAATGTAAATACTGAGTGACTGATTCTATCTTTGTCATGGAATATGCTTGTTGTTTTGCATTGAGTTCACCGTTTTAACGTACATCTATGCTTTAATTTATTTTCAAGATCTGGGGTAAGCAATCTGTTATTGCTTTCAGTATGGCTATAAAAGGTCACGCAAAATGATATTCAAACTCACTTTAGACACTTTTACCATTGAATAAAGTGCATAATCAGTACTTGAGATTATCATTGTCATAGAATGTATGTTGTTACTCCAGCCGTGATGTCGCAAAAATAGAAACCATTTCTAAAACAGAAATTTTGCATCATGTCATGTGTAGTTAGGACATGGTGTAAGACGAGGATTTAGCAGTAGCATTTCGTTGGGGTTCATACCACAATAAAAACGGTCTAGCAACACCCCTGGTCTGCATAAATACAGCAACTTCTCAGTTAGCACCAGACCTGGGCCTTATCCAATAAACTTCATGTATAATTTCAACATCCTACTATTCCCTGTCGGAATTTGTGGAAACAGGCCATAATGAGAATTGCGCTTCCTAAAAACTTACCTGGTTGTTGTCCAAAGCCGAATCCAGAGGACGATGCTGTGGTGGTGTTGCTGCCAAACATGGATCCCTGGCCAAAGCCTGAGCTGGACTGTCCAAAAACAGGTGCACTGCTCTGGCCAAAGAGCCCAGTGCCAGTACTGGCTGCAGAGCTGTTTGCGCTGGCTCTGAAAGAGAAGGAACTGGCACTGTTTGTGTCAGAGGATCCAAACGGTCCTCCTCCACTGTTTATGGCTGACGTGGTGGTGGCTGCCGCCGGCTGCCCAAACCCAGAATTTGCGCTAAACGCCGGATGCCCAAATGTGAAGCCGCTAGCAGAACCAGAGGCCGCAGGCTGGCCGAAACCTGCAACGGTACTCTGTCCAAAGGCAGGCTTTCCAAAGCTAGAGGTGGTAGAATTGGCACCAAAGACGGTAGACCCAAACACGGTGGTCGGAGCGGCGGAAGTGGGTTGTCCGAAGACTGGGGTTGGAGCTGTACTGGTGGTGATGGCTGCAGATGGGGCAGAGGAGGCCGCTGTAGTGATGACACTGGTGAGATTCATGGCTCCTACAGTCAGACTGTCTGTGCCACCCGAAGCTGGGGCGAAGATTGAGCCTGGTTTCTCGGACGTTGGAGCTGACGATGGGGTGGTTGCTGGTGTCTCTTGTGGTGCAGGAGTGGTTGTGGAAGTGCTGGTGGTCTCAGGGGCAGGATCAGAGACTGGCTCTGCTGCAGGAGGCTCTGAGACAGGCGCCAGTGTCTCGGATGGTGGGGTAATTGATGGAGGTGGTGTGGAAGAGACCTCAAGAGTTGAAGGAATTAGGGGCTTGTTGGAAGGTGCTGTAGTGGGCTCAGTATTGGTGGGAGCAGCGGATTCAGTGACTGGTATGGCTGATGGAGCACTTAAGGTTGGTGGTTTAGGACTGGGTTCTGTTGGAGGCTCATTAGATTCAGTGTCAGTGGAGGGAGCCGGCTCAGTAGAAGTTGTCGTTTCTGGCTGGAGGGACTTTGTTGGAAGAGTTTGTGTCTCTGATAGAGGTGCTCTCAATAGACTGTCAAAAGAAGTGGCAGCTGGTGGAAAGGAAGATGTTGAGGGAATGGTGAAATTTGGCTTTACTGAGGGAACAGTTCCCTCCTGTGGTGTAAAGGTGAATGCAGACGAGCCAAATCCTTGTGCCGTAGTCGTCTTTGGAGCCTCTGCTGCAGTGCCTGTTGATTCAGATGAACTTCCAGTTTCTGCAGGCTTGATTTGTGTAGAACTGAAAGCAAATCCTGAAGATCCATTGCCAGGTTGTCCAAAAGTGAAACTCAAGCTGGTCTTGAGGGCTTCCTTTCCTTCCTCACTTTGGCCCACTCTTAAGCCAGAAAAGGAGCCGAGAGTTTCTCCAGTATTGCCCTGGGCTTTGGGAGCTTGAGGGGGTTTAGATGGCTCAGGAGGTGGTGTAGAGGAGCTCACGCTCTGTGCTGGAGATGACAGTTTTGAAGTGAAGGAAAACGGCTCCTCAGACCCCATGGGACCAAATGTCATCTTTGTTCCTGTGCTGCTTGCGAAAGAGAACTTGCCTGGTAGGCTAGAACTCTTTGCTATTTGCAAAAGTAGAAAAAAAAAAAAAAGGAAATTTACTAAGAGAGCCAATACCAATAAGCCAATGTGATCAATAAGCCATTGGAAGGTCCAGAACCTGCAGAATGTCTCTCATATTCTGCACTGAATTTGAGGGATATTTGGGCGAATTGTGCTAAGTGGATTTTTATAATTTTTTTCAATTATATTCAATTTCAAATTATTCAGAGGATTCAAAGATTAACATAAGCAACTAAAGTAATAATAATTTAAATTAAATTAGAGAATTCCATAAGTTATCTTGATTTTCAGTTTTATGTTATTCGAAAGATTTTGTTTTGTCTTCATTTTAAAAATTTCAGGTTATTTTGAGGCCCATTTGGACGCTTGCTAAAGCCCTCAGTTGAGAACCACTGCTCTAAATTATGCGGACATTTCTGCAGATTCTTTCAGGCCCTCCTGGCCACAGGAATGGCACTGAAAACATTGACATTTTCTAACCAAAAGCAGTGTTAAAAACTAAAATATATTAAGTAACATTACATATTTGCCTTTCTAAAAGACATGAGACACACATGGCAATGATACCTTGAGTGTTGTTGGTGTCCTGAGATGGAGGGGCGAAACTGAACCCTGATGACCTGCAAAACAGCAGATTCTGGATCTAAACCACATACTGGTGTTCATATTCATATGCAAGCAATATAAAATACATGCTTAATATTACAGGACATCAAAAGACCCACTAACATATGGAGTAGAATCAGTGAGTGCACAAATCTGTATAAATAATATAGACTAGATCAAGATAACCACTCATAATAGTCAATAACAACCATGAAGACCTGTATTGAGATGAAGGTGGTCATTGTAATGTTTAGTAACTCACGGAGCAGTAAATGAAAAGCCCTTTGAATTCTTCTCACTGATGGATGAAGATGCTCCTGCCTCAGTTTTAGCAGCTCCACCTGTAGCAGCCCACACAGAAACAAGCTCATTACGACACTCAAACCAGCATTACTCCACAGGTACTAGAGTATAAACAAAGTAGTGCAACCCTCATCTATTTAGCGTTTATACTACTTTATACTGAACTATTTGCACTACTGTGGGAACTCAGAGTCACACTCACCAAACACAAAACTACCTGATGGGGTCTGCGCCGGACCTGCCAGCGGTGCGGAGACCTTTAATGTACCTTGAAAGGAGTTCTGCAAGTAAAAACAATAGTTATACCAAACGACAGACGTTTGCTCACTGGAGATGTTCTGTGTGTGATTTGTAAGAGGAAATCATTGTTACAAACACTGAATTCTGTTAAAAAAGTAGTCTGGCGTTTCAATCAGCAGTAACTGTAGTGTTGTGATTGGTGTTTTGGAGCAGCTCATGTGCGACTCACTTTATTGGCCTCCACCGTCGCCAGAACCTGCTGAACCACATGAGCCGCCGGTGCTGGAACAGACGAGCTGCAGACACACATAAAACATGACAGAGTCATTCAGACAACTCGGGGGACAACTTCTGGCAATCAAACAGCACAGGAACTTTTGTAAAAAGAGGAAACCATTATTTACATCTGCTTCATTTATTTGTGATCAAAAAACTGCACAAACCTCGGTTCAGTCCCAAAGCATTTACATTTAGAAAAATACCTAAAAATCTTTCACGTTGACATCATCTCTCTTTTCAGTTTCCACTAAATTATACAATGTGATGAGGGGAGAATGATCTCTCACATCTCACTATACTGTTATCCTTTCAGCTAAAGCAATGGAGGTTTAATGTTGCAGATTTTTATCATAACAGTATAATATTTTATGATAAAATCTTAGACCTTTCTAATGATTTATAGTTATAGGCTGTCTTGCATGTTACAATGTAACCTTACAGTAAAAAAAAAAAAAAAAGTAAAAAAAATATTTTCTAATTATTACATTGTTTTATTCAAAAAAAAAAAAAGTTGAGTTTCAGAATAAATATAAGTATAATCACAATAGTAAAATTTCTTATTTTGTTTATTTTTATTTTGCAATAATAATTATTAGCCACATTAATATAAGCACAATTTTGGGCCAAACTGTGGCAAATATTTTTACCCAAATCGCGCAGCTCTACTCGCTGGTGTCCTAATGTGTATTGCAGGCACTAGCATGCTTGCTTGCTTTTGGCTGGATGCAACTAGGCTAATGTGTGTGAAAAGCTCATATTTACAGATGAATGCCTTTATGTTCAGGGATGCATCTGAGAAATATCCTGAGTATTTGAACAAAAGGGGTCTGATGCTCCGTGTTCACGTTTGTTTTTCCTTCCCGTCTGAGTCTGTGAGCGTGATGCTCATACAGCACAGGAAATTCACGTGGAAAGTGTCCTGCGGGCTGTTCAGGACAAATATCAGCCACCGCAGCATTGGTCAGACAGACAGAGTGAGCAGGCAGAACGGCCGGCGCTCATGTGACCACGATTATGATGATGAAGAGCAGTAACTGGAGCAGAGGAAGAGGAGAGATGTGCTCTGATAAAGAGCCCATGCACTTGAATCACGATGACCTCATTACATCGGTCACCTGACCTCTGCACGGCAAGCAAAACTAATGAACAAGTGTGTGTGTGTGTGTGTGTGAGGATGTTTCCCATCTGTCTTTCTGCATCAGTATGAGAGATCAATACAGACAGGAAGAGACACACACACACAGGCTGAGACAGCAGTTTAGTGCATACTGCGCAGTACACACTGGGGAAGACAGCATCAATCTATGCAGGGCTCCAGACAGCAACTAAAACGGTTTTTGCGACCAAAAATATTAATTTGCGAGTGAAGTTTTTGCTGAGGTCGTCATTGGTGACTATACATTTACATGTAATGCCTTTTCCCTGATTATTTTGCTATCACATCTTTTGTCGTGTTGATGTAATAACCAGAAATGATGAACAAAGTTTTAGTGAAAAAAAGACTTTCAAACACTCCTCATCTCTGCCGAACAGCAGCCTTGACTGCACACCTGCTAAAAGCAGCTCCAGTTGTGCAGCGTAACAAAGATCCAAAATGATGGAGACGTGCAAAGTAAAAGTGCAGAATATCTGTCTATTTTGTGCATAACTTAAACTACAACAGGTAAAGCCATCAAGCTGTGTGGACATTAACAATATCGTTAAGAATTCTCGCTTAGAACTGATACTAATATGGCTCCTTGTTATCAAGATCTTTAGTCTATATGCTGTGTTCTCTTAATGCATTAACTTCATATTATTTGTAGTGCACTTGCCATCCAATAATTTCAATGAGCTTTGTGCTTCGTTACCTCTTAATAAAGTATCAGCTTTAAAATTCTGCCAAATTCATAAGGAAATTTAAACAATAAATACCGTTTTGGCACTCTTCTAGCAACGAGCAGATATTTTACCATCTCAGTTCAAGATGCACGTGAACCCATCATGTCTTCCTCTTTACTACTATAGCAAGAAACAAACATTAATGGACATCAAAACGTAGTATATTTTATAATAGGGCCTACTGTAATGTCTCACGTAAACACTTTTAGTGTTTCAAACTGCGGAAAAAACAAGAAAAGATGAGACAAACATGACAGTATGACAGAAATGTTAGTTTTGAAAAAAAGAGAAACATATAACGTTTATTCTGTGGCACCCAAAACTAATTTGGCACCTAATTTTGTTTCTTATAGAAGCCAACGGCTCCTTAATGGATTTTTTTGTTTTGTCTGAAGCCCTGCTATGAGTAACTATTTATAAGTAAAGGCATAAAAGCCCATTCACTTCAAGGATAATAATAGGACAACTATAATGATTATTTATAAAGTTTTAATAATCGTTCTAATTGTATGACAATATTTACCAACTTTAAAAAGCTTGAGCATTTAAAGCATCACATGACAAAACTGCAGAGCATGGTTATAATAAACAGAACCTTATTGTCTGCTGGTGTGGATGCTAATATAAGTTATCAATCTTGATGTGAACGGGTCTTAATTTGTGCAGACATTTCAATAAAAATGGTTTATAAATTACATAACGTGATAATGTTTGAATTCAATGCAAACTAATTTTTGCATGCAGTACAGAATAGTTAATGTTTGAAACTCTAGTATACTACATGCTACGTGTGTCCTCACGTGTGTAGCAGTCTGATCAAATGAGTCAAGAAAGAGATTGCAGTTAATATCACTTCTCAGTTCACACTGGACATGGAAGGTCAGGTTTAGAGTGTTGCATCGTGATTCTGTCAGATGTATTTGATCAGCGACATACTGCAAAAACAGTGGGACTACAGGGCTCGCAAAATTTCTAAATCTCTGGTAGCCCGAAAATTTAACTAGCCCAAATAAAAAAGACCATAAATGTCAATCAAAAACATTTTCAATACACAGATATCAACGAATATCAAGGAAAGAGTTTTATTTTACTATTTACAAGGTATCTAATTCTTAAAAATCTATTTAAGGCAATTTGAAAAATTATTTCTAATACCATTTAACGTATTTAAAACCGTCTAAGGCCTTAAAAACTCGAGGGAGCAATTTTTTTTCTTGCTGAGCAAAAATTTTCTCTATTGGGCAGACATTTCTGGCACCTGAGCAAAAGCATTCTTTATACCAGATCTGTACAGCATGCACACAAAAAAAAAAGTGTGTACATTTTAACTTTAATGTGCTATTTATATTGATTTGACACTTGATTAGGTTACCTGAGAAAACATTTTTACTGTACAATACACTGCAGTTCAAAAGTTTGGATTAATAAGTTTGGTTTCTTATGCTCATCAAGGCTGTATCTATTTGATTAAAAAATACTGAATATTATTTCACAAAATAATATTGTGAAATATTATTGCAATTTAAATGTTTTCTATTTTAATATACTTTAAAATTGTATTATTCCTGTGAAGCAAAGCAGTATTTTCATAGTCACATGATCCTCTAGAAATCATTCTAATATATTGATTTTTAATCAATGTTGGAAACAGTTGTACTGCTTTTTTTTTTTTTTTTTTATACTGTATTTTTTGGGACCTGTGATATTTAAAAAAAAAAAAAAAAAAAGTTAAAAACAACAGTGTTTAGTCAAAATAGAGATTCTGTTGCAATATAAACTATTCAAAAGTTTGGGGTCAGAATTTTTTTTCTTTCTTTTTTAAAGATACTTCAAAAAAGTTTGAAAGTTAAATAAGCTTTATTCAGCAAGGATGTGTTAAATGGATAAAATAGATAGTAAAGACTTCTATTGTTAGAAAATATTTCTATTTTGAATAAATGCTGCTCTTTTAAACTTTTTATTAAATCAAAGAATCAAAGAAAAAAAAAAAAACGCGGGTTCCAAAAAATAAAAAAATATGAAGCAGCACAGTTTCAACATTGATAATAAATCAGCATATTAGAATGATTTCTGAAGGATCATGGGACACTGAAGACTGGAGTAATGATGCTGAACATTCAGCTTTGATCACAGGAATAAATGCTATTTTAAAGTATAGGTATTAAAATAGGAAACCAATATTAGAAATTGCAATAATATTTCACTATATCACTGTTTTTTCTGTATTTTTGAAATGAATACAGCCTTGATGAGCAAGAGACTCAAAGTCAAAGACTCAAAAACAAGGTCAATTATTTATCAGGTTTATAATATAGCCCTAACAAAATATATTATCAAAACAAACTATTTAAACTGATAGAATAGAATAGAAACTGAAGCCTGTAAGTTAAATATAAAAAGAGTGAACATATGAATTCTTCTATAGCTGTCTAAACATTGTTATGAAGTACAGTTTGTACAATACTCTTGTGTGTGACTGTACATGTTCCAGAGTTTTGTTACCGTTCTTTGCCCATCCTCCGTTATTTCCAGCACTTAATCAAGCCACTCTTCTTTAATACATGAGGATGTTTTATTTCACATGTCATTGCGTTTGTGTTGTCTCTCGTGTTGAGTGCACCGCAACCATTGAAGTATTCAGTTTCTACAGCGACTCATTTGGTGCATATCGTTCTCTTTCTATGAAACCTGTAAACCGCATTCACCGGCTCTAACTCTGTCGTGACATCATCTCTATAGCGGTTTGCCCGAGCATTGCTATTCTTTTCCTTTTACTGGCGGCATTCAATCAAGGCTTCCCAACTAATTTTTGTGTGCGTGAGGCACATGATTTCTTCTGCGCGGCCACGGCGGAAGAACGCGGTTTTGCTCGCGCTCAGCTTAGAGGGAACACTGCGTGGGAGCCCTGTATTTAAGGTAGCCTGCCGGGCAGGGCAGTGATACATTTTGATAGCCCGACTGGAAAACACAATAGCCCCCGGGACGTCGGGCTAGCGATTTTGCGAGCCCTGGACTACTGTGGTGGTCTGCAGCTCTGAACACAGCCACAGCCACACGCGCGCCTGTGTGTGTGTACCTGTGTGCAGCCACAGCCTCAGGCTGAGCAGCTCGAGTGTTAATAATACATGTGTCTGGGTTAAAGTTGCATGGGACATATGGTCTTGTGCATTCACACACAGATGAGGAGTCTCGCTGCTTGCATGTAACACGACTCTTAGACATCAGATACACCTCCGCTGAGCTCGGACAGCATGAGTCAGGCTGTCAGTGCAGGAAATTGTCAAATCATGTCGCTCACAATTCTGACCACAAATGCTTACATCCTGTGTGTCAGTGCACAACACTGGACAAAACACACACCTTCACAAAAACAATGCTAACGCTAACTATAATGATAACTATAACAGTGATAACAACTATAACATTTACGACTCTGACAACTACAAACATAACCTAAATGTTAAAGATTCTGAAAACTATAACAATGACTAAAACATTAAAAATAACTATAACAATAACAGTTAATGTAACAAAACCGTAATGATAACTAACAACTAATGATAACACTGACAACAAGTTAGAATTCATTTTAAGGTGTCCTTGTTACAGTGCAATAACACAAATAAACACAATATATAATTACTACAGGGTTAGGGTTTGGCTAAAGGTTCTTTTCTTGTATTTATACATAACTGTTATTACTAAGTACATGTATTATTAAGTACATGTAACAATGATCCCGTAAAATCCACATAATAAACACTAGCAGGCAGCAAATGATTCATATCAGGTGATGACAGTTTCAAACCTTCAACCTACTGCAAGTCAGTCACCTGATAGAAAAACCAAACACTAATGTGCTGTGATGGACAGATGTGTGGCTGGTTTATGAATATTCAAAGCTCTTCAAGCTTTAATCCTTTAACATACATTTCTACATTTAACAGAGAGCTGATGCTGGTCTCATAGGTCAGCTGGACTATAGTGACACGTGTCACACGTCCAGCAGCTGTTGTTCATCATTCAGCGCTGCAGATAAGAGGGTCTGAGCGCGCTCACAATGTGGTCTAAACGCACCCCTTAGGGCAGATGAGCTCATGTGTAAGGTTAAAACAGGACGCCGTACACACACAGAGCCCATAATAAACAGACTCAATCTGACCCTGACGACGACCTCATTTTAGATGCACAGAGAGGATTTCACTTACACACACACACACACACAGCACAGCGAATGAACATCAGATTTGTTCTGAGCACATGCTTCTGCTGTGCATAACGAATGTGTGTTATTTGTGCCGTGAGCTCTCTGTCACAGCAAATGAACTGCTGTGGTTAAAAAGACAAAGCAACCCACTCTGAGGCACTTCTGTATGCATTTTCAATCTGTACTGAAGAAGAGCAACCAGCAGTGCTGTATTCAGTGTGAAAAAAAATAATAATAAAAATGGCCCATAATCCCCCTGCTGTAGTTCTCTCACCTGATAACAGTGGACACAGGTATGGGCGGACCTTTATCCTTCAGTTCCTGTACGTTCACCACCTGAGGAACCGTCTTGAGCGTGGACTCTGTCAGAGAAGCTCCTGGAGAAAATGAATGAAACAGACTGTTAAAAACACACAGAGGAGCATGTATCGCTCACAGCAGCAGAAGGGATATTTTGACATTTAGCACATGTCAGATGTCACATTTCTGATCACGGTGACATCTGCACATCCACATGTTTCACAGCCTTCAATATGAGCACCGGGAAAAGTCAATAATTACTTAATTACACCATTATATAATGCTTTCGGACGGTTGAGATGTCACACTACTAAGAAGCATTGCCTATTTTCCATTTGAAGTGAACAATGTTTTAAACACTACACAATGGAACAAAAAAGTGAAAAATAGGACACACATTATGTCTTATTCTTATATAACTAATAAATGTGGCTTTTATGAGCTCGTTTTCTTAGTGACATACATGGAATGTAAAAAAACCTAACAGGCGATTAAATTAGGAATTAAATTAAGAAATGGTAAACAGAGAGAGAACCAAAAATACACACTTTCACTCATACTGTAGGCTTGTACATTCATCAATTCGACCCACAATCATTATCTTGTAAAAAAACAACAACAACAAAAAAAAACAAACAAGCAAACTCATGTGCATGTTTATTTATATAAAACGTTTAAGTTTTAGAAAAAACTTCTGCTCACCAAGGCTGCATTTATCTGAATAATCAATAAAAAGTTAGAAACATTATTTCAGTTTAAAATAACGGTTTTCTATGTGAATATATGTTAAAATGTATTTTATTGCTGTGATCAAAGCTGAATTTTCAGCATCTTTATTCCAGTCTTCAGTGTCAGAAAACAATTATGATGTTGAAATTAATGTTGAAAACAGTTGTGCTGCCCAATATTTTGGTGGAAACTGTGATACATTTTATTTTTCAGGATTCTTTGATGAATAGAAAGTTCAAAATAACAGCATTTATTTGAATTTGTTTTTTTTTTGTTACATTATAAATGTCTTTACTGCCACTTACATGTTTTTGCATGTTCCTGCAGTGTACATACATCTATAACAATAATTAAGTCTGTTTAACAGTCCAAATATGCCGTAGGTCTGACATACAGTGTCGCCCCCTAGTGTACAGATAAGACTGATGGAGACTTACTGATAAATAATAAGACATCTGATCCAAATGCATAATTATAAAGACTATATTAATATTAAAGATCAGTTCCACAGAGTTTAAAATAACACAAACCAAAACAAAATCACTCACTGGCTGAAATGATGAAAACGTGTGTATGGTGTGTAAATGTGGATTATAACAGATCTGTGAAGGACAGCATGTTTGTACCTGGTTTCTGGCTGGTCATGTGTCTGCTGAGGGCAGCTCTTCCTGCAGCCTGGGGGGCGGGGATTGTGGTAGGAGTGAACTTTTCTGTGGGCGGAGCTCCATGCTTGACTGTTTTTGTGGCTAATGCTGTGCTATCAGCACTATCCATGTTTATCTTTGGTGCTGCAACACATGCAAGAGATGTTGAAAAGATGTTGACAAGACCAGAATCACATGTGGGTGTGGTTTGAACCTCACCGGGGCTGATGACCGGTATGGGGACGGTCTGGACTCTGCTGAACGGACTGGACTGCATACTGAAGCCTGGCTGTATGGAGGGTGTACGGACCACCGCGGGGTGCCTCGAGACGGAAGGCGTCAGCACCGGGATGGGCGCTGGCTCATCCTCTTCCTCTGCCACTGCCAGTGAGTCCTCGGGCTCCAGAGGCTGAGACAGAGAAGAGCTGGAGCTCACCTCGTCCAGATCCTCATAGAACTGAGGAGACAGGAAGGCTGACCGCGACAGGTTGGCTGAGAAACAGAGAGAGACATATGAGACAAACACAGGGGTGTCCAGCGTGTATCGTGTTCAATACAATATCTCACACAGAAACCCCCCCAAAAAACGCCTTGATAGTTCACGCTTTCACTGCATGATACAGACTAGTAGAATGCAGTTAGAATGAGCAAGAAATGCAGTATATGGGAGCAAAAATGGCTGTTTAAGTTTTTGTCTTATGCCACATGAACCAGCATGAGCGAGTATCAGTACGATTGCAAATGTGATTAGATAAAAAAAAATACAACAGTTAATATTGTGAGTTACATTTTAGACACAGTATTGTCTGTTTTTACACTATGAAAACAGTTCCAAACAAAGCCAAAACTGTCCAAGTAAACATCTCAGAGTAACACAGAGATGTTTCATCAATGATTCATTTGCTTTGTTCCTGAATGAATCAGCCTTTTGAACAAAATGGTTGAATGAATGATTCACTGACTCACTCATTAAGACACCGAGGCATCATTTCATTAAAAAAAATAATAATTTCAATATTGTTAATATTAAAATATTTTGAAAACATTAAAATGGCATAGCATTATTTATGCAACTGTAATTTGAGTGTAAATATATCCAAGCACTGTTATACATGTCACTTCTGCAGGGCAATTTAATTTGATTGGTAACATCGTATCTGGTCTTATTTGTCTAATTGAATTTACGATTAAAGATAATAGTTTGACAAAAGATGTCACATACATCTAATAAGGTTAGAATAAAACGCCTTTTTAAAAAGGTAAAAAATTCCCTGTAAATCAATTTAAGATGGCAAATGTCACCCTTTAATGAAAAAGTTCATTTTTTGTACATGAGCCATGCACAGAATATGAATATGAAAAGATTGTCCATGACATGCCTAAAGCAGCCAAGAACCAGCACCAAAACACACCCAGCGAACACTTCCTCACAGTTATCGACAAAATCACAAAAAATATTGAGATATCAATTCTTTTTTATCAATGTAACACCCCGAGATGCACAATTACATCACAAGCACACACAGTTGATGTACCTGGAGCTGTAGAGCGAACCGGTGGAGTCTGTCGCTTTGACAGGAAATTCCTCAGCTGAGACTGTTTGGCTGGGGTCATTTTAGCTGCATACACACACACACAGAATGATATCAGGGAGGTCAAACTAGAACAACAACATCTCACTGCAGCTCATCTGTGAGCAGAATCATCTTGAGTCTAATGGCATGAACAATTCAGACTGTACTGTTAAACATGAGATGATGACTGAACTGTGATGAACACAAGCAGATCTTACATTGTGATATAGCAGGAGATTTAGGTGCCGTTTCCAGGCTGGCCTTCAGAAGAGCATCCTTCAAACTCTCCAGCTCACTGTCCAGACTGTAAAACACACAGAACATGTGAATATGGTTGCTTCAAGTTTCCCTCCAGGATGATGCTCCAAACACATCGGAAATATAACAAAGAACACAAAGGCAGCTGGTGCTGGATAAGTGCACAATCCAAGTTATTTATGAAATGCTTCAAACTAAATCATAAACCTATGTGGCTTTTCCTGCTGTCAGATGCGTGTGATATTCAGTGCATTTGTTTTGCTCAGTGCACAACTTAAATATTACAGTGTTAAACTCATCTGTAAATATTACAAAAAATATTACCACTGTGAATAAATGAGTATTTTGACAGCAAGAATCATAAATAATTATCCCACCGAGTCTACATTTAACTACGTCAATGAATGAGTCTGATGAAAAGCCGTATGTCTTGAACAATCCCTGTTGATGAGAACATACATTAAAATTATTCTTTCTATTTCTGAAGCTCTGGTGTGCCAGCTTGTTCTTGTTGTGATTGATTTTGGTGATTTGAGGAGCACCCTAACTGAGCTTTTTTGCCTGCTGGATGTTTGACCTTTTTGTTATGACTATATCATACAATATAAACATAATTCAGATTAAGGCTCAACACACAGTGGATATAAAATCATAGCCTATTCTGTGAAAATAAATAAAAATTAGGCCTGTCAAGCAATTTATTTTTTAATCTTATTAATTACATGATGTGCCGATTAATTAATCTAATTCATAGCAAATGAATCGCAATTTAAATGCACCAAATTAATGCATCAAATCAACAGCCCTAATAATATTTATATCATCATGTTAATACAAGGCTGTAACCATATCTTGAACACTGAGGAGACCTATTATTTATTTATATTTTTATGTAATATAGCGTAAATGGAATTCTAGATCTATTTCTAGTTGGGAAGTCATTTTGAAATGGTATTTTAAAATATACATACATTCTCATTGCCTAATACTTGGAACAAAACAAGAAACGTTTTGCATTTGATTTAGTTAGGAATTACATTAATCTTTATACCAATTTTAAAAAATTAATTAAAAAATAAAATATTTGCATTGCTGTATATTACGGTTAGCCCTTTAACATTTCTGTCATTAAACACTTGCCTCCACTGCCCTCTACCTCCATCTTACTCTCTGCTTCTGTGAACAGTAAACCCCGCCTACTTTAATTTGATTATTTATAAAATAGCCTACTTCTATAAAGTCTTCCAGTTGTCAACATTGCACCAACAACTAATGAATACAATTTTTATTTTAATTATCACTCGATAGGTTATTTAACCATGTATTATTACATCTTGTCTTTCAAACAGATTAAAATGCACAAATTCACGTTATTTCTTATTTACATGAAAGGCAAGGATTCGAAAACTTATTTGTCATTTCAACCTCTTTAATCTAATATATTTACTTTAAGTACCCATGGAGATTTTAAAATAAATATTTGAATAATTATGTATCATATTTGCATGTTCACGGTTCTCTGACACTGGTTAATGGTCTCTCATGTCATGTGAGATGTGCACTCTCACCTCTGTCCTGAGGGGGTAGAGGGTGTCTGGCTGGCGAAGCTCCACACTGAAGCCCCTCTGTAGAGCCTCAGTTTGTGCAGGTCACTCTCCAGCCGGTCAAGACGCTGTTTCTGCTGGTTGATGATGTCCAGGTTATTGGCCAATGCTGCAAACAGAGCCTCTCTCTCCGGGATGATCAGGTGCCTGCAGGAGCAAATGCTGACACTCAGGCATACGGGTGAACAGACTTACGGTAATAAAACACATTATCACAGCTGCCCACCTCTGCTTTTTCTTCTTCTCCAAGTGCTTCTCCCACTCCACGTCCAAAACGTCATTCACGTCTTCCATGGCAAACTTCACGTACTGGTACAAGTGGCGGATTTCCTGTGGCAAAAACACACTTTCAGCATACGTTATCATTTCAAATGATGATCTAGTTATCAGAGGTGGTGACGAGACCTTGAGCTGTTCTTCTCGCCGAGGGTCCAGAGGTTTCTTGTAGAGCAGCTGGAGGTAGTCTTTGTCTCGGTTGAGCTCACTCTGTGCTCGTGCCTCCTCTGCTCCAGCAAAGCCCTCCAGCAGGCTGGTCTTCAGTGTTCTGATGTCCCCGTGAAGAGACTGGGTTCAACAATTTGAGTTGGTCAGTCATGCATTCATACAACTCAAAACTACTGTCACATCTATGGCTCATGATCAACCGAAACTGACTTGTATGAAATTCTATGTTATAACACAACTCTAAGAAACTCTTGATCGTCATTGGTCAAAGGCATCATTTTGCGTTAAATGTGCATTAGTTTATTCATTTGGTAACACTGGAGCTGATATTTAAGTTCACTAATCATTACAAAAAGAAAACAAAATCACATCTTAAAAGCACACTTTCACTTTGTGATGTTGCCCAGAATGTAGTTAGAATAGTCACAAAATTTTATATATGGAGGCAAAAATGCCCCTGTATGGGTTTGTCTTATATTTATATCATATGACACAGTTTAGCAATTTTTTTTTCCTGAATATCAGCACAATTGCAAGTGTGGCAGATTACATACGAGAGTTTAATAAACATTTAGTTAATACTGTGAGATATTTTAAGCCCGGCTCACACTGTGCGATTTTGGCCACGATTTGGTCGTCTGAGACAAATTTTGAAAATCCTAAAATCCTAAAAGATTCCTATAATCCTAGGCTAAAATCGGTTGTCTAGATCGATGGTTTGACATGTTCACCGACAGCCGATTAATGGCCGCTGCGATCAATTTTTTCCACCAATTAAATTCAGGCAGTGTCAGAAGATTTCAGACACTTTCCTGCAGTGTGACATCTCCTACGACGACCGTCAAACCAAGAACCAATAGGAGCACTGAACTTGATGACGCAATTAGCGCGACAACTTCAAACTTCAACTTCGTTATTTGTAAAAACAATATATGTACAAAGTAAAGTTTACTTAAAGTTTATTTATTAAGGGGCAGGATGTTTAAACTCGAATAACAAAATTACCTCAAGTTCGCTCTGTAGAACTGGAAGTCCATAAAGTCCTCTTTTGCCCAGCCATGACTTGCTCCACACACGTCGTCTTTTTCGTTTTTTTTTTTAACATCAAGGCATGTAATTAATAAAACTAACGCTACACGTTGCTGTTGTTTGCTAGCTACCATTATAGCGAGAGAACGCGGGTCACGTATTGATGATGTAAAACTCCGGACAAGTCTTCCTGAGTACGTCCGTTTTTGTCGCGTCTTGACTGTCGTACAGTCTGACATTAAGACAACTGAGATCCTACAGTCTGACATGGGGATCATGTTCGTACAGTGTGACAAGCAACAATCGCAAAAGACTATTAAAAATCGCACAGTGTGAGCCCGGCTTTAGACATAAAATTGTTTTTGCTCAAATCCGCCAAGGAAAATAGTTACAAAGTCACAGCAGAATTCTCACAGAGCTGTGTTCTGTTACTGAATCTGCATTTTTTTAACTAATTAGTTGAGTGAATTATTCAATGGCTCATCCATAAAGATGACTCCCTCATTAAAAAAGTGACAATGCCACCTACTGGTGGTTTAGTTAGTTAAAAATACACCTGGAAATCGATTTAAGAGGGGAAACATTGCCCCTTAATGGATCAATACATTTCTGTCAATGCTGTGAACTAACTTCCACACAGAATATGAAGAATATGAAAAAGTGCTGGAAGTCAGCTGACATAACATGCCTAAACAAGCACAAAAACACACATATTCAATTTGTTAACCAAACACACTAAGCCATTGTGATTTTGCGTTTAGTTAGGGTCTATTACGATAAGTATAAAAATATTTCCGACACCTTATGAAACTGTTGCGGGTCAGATTAGACTATGGTGGGCCACGATAATCTAGAAAGTGAATGGGAAGAACTGCTGTACCTGCTCTGAATTTGAGCTGTTTGTAACTGTTTCAGGATGCGAGTCTGTCTTTGCACAATGAATAATCTCACTGTTTGATTTGTGCGTATCTAATTTTATGTTTTCTTTATGAGCCAACTCATTTTAATTCACTGGATAATCAAAAACAGACATTAAATTAATACCGAAACATTACATTTTCTCTTTTCCTGAAAATAAATTCCTGAAAAGAAGAAAAAAACAGAAACTAGGAAGCACATGGTAATTTTTCTGCTGTCAGCATGCATAAATGTGCATGTCTTACCTCTGTGGTGTCTTTGATCTCCTGTGTGAAGGAGTGCAAGGTCTCAGAGTCTTTCCTCAGGTCTCTCATGTCATCTGTGCTACCCACCCTGAAATCAGCATTTCTGCAGCGAGTCTTCAGATCATCCAGCTCCTTATCAAAGTGTCCGATCTAAGAGAACACAGCAGCCACTCAATCAGCATCAGTATGACAGGTGCTCAGAAATGACTGTGTGAACGTGATTATCAGACTCTACCTCCTCCAGTATTCCAGTCATGACAGGGTCTGAGTCTTTCTTCTGCTGCAGGTGTTTCTCCAGTGCTTTCACAGACATGACCTGCCACAAAACACAAGGAAACACACTTCAGATCAGTCTGTCCAGGACACATGAGACTGGATCTGACTGACGCTGGTTCATCAGATCTTCAGTGCTGTACCTGTGCAGATGGAGTGCTGGACGCAGGAGGAACGATGCCAGCTGGTTTTGGCTGAGCTGGAGGAGCACTGCTCTGAGCAGCCCGAGACAACACTATAACACAACAAGATTTCACACCTTAATAATGCATCTCTGTTGACTGTATGGGCCTATAGATGTAGAATGATCCTAAATGTTAACAAAACAATTTACGAAATGTTCATCTTCAAAACATGAGTAACGTGAACAAGTGCATCACCTACAGAATGTTTACAAATACCCTTTTATGGTCCAGAAGAAATATCATCATGTGGAGGGAATGTTCAAAAGTTCAGAATAATATATTTTTATTAATTTCTACTAATTGCATATATTGTGTAAAATTCCGTAATATACACTACCAATCAAAAGTTTGGGATAATTATGATTTTTTTTATGTTTTTGAAAGAAGGCTCTTCTCATTAAAATATATATATATTTTTTAAAACTGTAACGGTAATCGTTTAATGGTAGTGCATGACTGTTTACACAAAAATATTAAGCTGCAAAAACTTTTCAGAATAAGAAATGTATTCTATAATTATTACAAAGTAGTTGCTCATTTGTGCATATAATACTATGTCAGTTTGACATATTTAAACATCTTTAAGGCCTTTCCACATTGAGCGCGAAGCGCCGACGAACGTTGTGCTTTCACCCTGAGCGCGAAACGATTGTTCACCTTCTGCTAATTCATGCCTGCACGCTAGGTGGCGCCGACCAACAATGCATTTTTCCTCAGATATGTATCTCCTATACATGTATCCTATATCTTTCATATTTCATGTGTAGAAAAATGTTTCACTCAATTTTTTGAATACGGAAGATCTAGACTAGAGAGTGAACGCGCTCCGACTCATAACACTCGCGCACGAGCTCTACAGATCACATAATTCAGTGGAGACTTATTAGAAATGTTATTCTGTATAAAGGACATGTGAGAATAAATCTGTTCTCAAATACCAACGGTAACAAGAACTCAGCATCCACTCTCTTCTCTTATCCGGGATACTTTTCTTCGGTGTACACTGGTTTTCGAAAAAGCACCTCCATTCTCACCCTTTTGTGCAACAGCAGCTGCTCCGGTCACGTGATCTAAGCTCAAATCTGATTGGACGGCCCAAACTGAAAAGATTCATTGGACTGGTTGGAAAAAAGTCGGCGTGCGAATGTTCGTGGTCTATGTGGAAGCATCCATAGAAATCTATTGTTTTATTCTAGCACGTCATTAAGTCCGATATTCGTTTCGCTTTTTTGCGCTCAGTGTGGAAAGGCCTTTACATTTTAACAAATGTTTGATGCTTAATTACTGGTATATGAGTGCTGGCATACGAATACGTAGTCATGTCAGTTTTTGCCTTTATAAACGCAAATTTGTTCTTTATTATTGACGTAGGACAAAAGGTGAGGTGAGGTGAGCTTGTACCTGGAGGGGCAGCTGGTTTGAATGCTGTTGTCGTCGGACCGCTGACCTCCGCTGCTGCCACTTTGGGTGTGGAGGTCAAAGAAAATGGCTGGGGAGCAGATGTGACTAACCCCAGAGAGTCCACTCCCAGAAACCTGAAGAAAAACAGGACAAACTCTCAGCTGATCCTTCAAGATGATCCATCTAACGTAATATCAGAGATTACGCACTTACCTGTCAGTGAGGTTCATCCTGACGGCAGGCGTTGCAGGCTCCGCTGGCGCTTTGGGGCCACTGATGATGGGGGACATGGCGTGCGGAAGCTGAGGAGGAGTGGCTGCCGGAGCACTGCTGACCTCCTTTGGCGCCAAGGAGGAAGCAAAGGAGAAGGCAGGAGCATCGGAGGAGGGTTTAAGAGCACTGAAGGAGAAACCTCCTGCGGTGGAGCCCAGCGAGAAGCCTGAGGAGGTGGTAGAACCCAGAGCAGGAAGAGAGAAGGAGAAACCACTGGAGGATGCAGAGGTGGGCGGAGCCAAGGAGGTGGCAGCAGTGGCTGCTGGTGGCGGGGCTGTGAAAGATAAGGTGGCTGGAGGCGGGGCCATGCCAGAAGATGCTGGGAAAGATGGGAAGATGGAGGATGCTGCAGAGGTGGGGGCAACAGAGGAGGACGACGACTCTGAAATGAAGTATGTTACAATACAACAGTCACTGGACTGGTGCTGAACAGCAAACACTGCATCTTAAATCACTTCTAAATCATGATTTGTCTGCGTTGATCAATAATAGATTTAACGTGCTAGTGAATTAAAGTTTAATTAAACTGACTTAATTAGCACATGTAGGTTTGCCTGGCACAGTAAAGGCTCGAACACTTCAAGCGGAATTAAATGAACTGGTGTGATGTTACTTTTAACAAAACCAGGCCAAAAAAATTGAGTGAAACTTTCCAGAGAAGTCACGGTGACTGGTTAAAACATTCAAACTACTTGATCTGTGGCAATTACGTAATAGGTAGCCATCGACTCTTACCGTGCGACTCCACTGGGCTGGGACACCGGCAAAGGATATAAGTATCGCTTTTTTTTTCTTTTTTTCCTTTATATGTTTACTATTGAAATGTTGTTGTATGCATTTGTCAATTTTATTTAATTTCTGTATTTTCTTAAATGGGTGTGTATAGAGTATTTACAGTGTTAACTTTTAGTTTTAGTTACTTTTTCTTATTTTTAAGTCGCTTTGGACAAAAGTGTCTGCTAAATGACTAAAAGTAAAGGTAGAAAACAGATGATGTTGAAATCTGAGTAAAAACATGAACGCACTGAAAAGCTGCTTTTATAGTAGAAATGGAAGTGTAATTCTGATTGAAAGTAAAACTAACACAGTTTTTTCCATGTTCAATAATATAAAGCAGCTTGCTATATTAAAGTAGGCCTGGGCAATTTTTCTAATTTTATTTCGAATGTAATGTTTTGCCACAATTTACATTTTTATAAATCCAGGAATTTTGAACAGAAATATTACCAAATGCTGTAATTAGACATGCTGACATTATGCCAGTGATTGTTAGGAGAAAAGAATGATCCAATTGTTTCATGTGCGAGACGTGAGCCCCATGGTCAAACATGCTTATATTGCTGCAAAGGTATCTCCAACTTCTTTGTGAAGAACAAAACACGCCGTGAGTATATTGCGGTGTTAATGCCTGCGGTCTTACTGGCGGCAGGCGCTCTCTCTCCGTCCTCAGGCAGCGGGACAGCAGCCACGGTCAGCTGTTTGGCCCCTGGGTTGAGGTTCAGTAGAGAGAAAGGACACAGGACTCCATCCGTAGACAGCAGCATCAGCGTTGGTGCTGGAGGCAACCTCTTCTCATCAGCTGAGGATGCAAGACAACAAGTTTTTACAACCAAAACAGTATCCATGACAACACCATGTTTATAAACCAGGGTTCATGAGTAAATTAAAAACGAATAATTATTTATTAGTGCAACTTTAATATAAACAAATGAGGATGAACAATTAAACAATAAAACTGAAACAGCGATATTTCAAAGTGGCTCAGTGCACAGAGAATAATGCTTTTCACAAACTCCACCTCTGCAAGTGTTGCGAGTAGAATTTTTGCAAGTTTGACTATTTACATTCACATAATTTCCAACAATGTTGTGCTGAGACTTTTCAGCATTTCACCAATATTCAGCTGAATAAAAGCTTGAGAATTTGACTCTATAAATGTTTCAGCATTTGAACGTTTGAATGAAAGAATTTAAGACATAGATACTTGTACTGATAGTTGGTTCTTATAAAGCAAAGTAACAAATTAAAAGTAACCATTTCCATTAGCAGTAGAATCTTTGTTCTTTGTGTATATGGATGTGTCAGCAGCAGCAACAGGAAACATTTTCTTAGATAAAGAAATGTCATTTCGTAGTTTAAACGGACATTAGAAGTTTATTAGCTCTTACACAGGTGTATGTCCTCTTGGCTGGTGTAATCAATGGCCATGCCGACAGGAAGTGTGTCCTCACTGTTCTCTGTGACAGGAAGCTCCGCTCGACTGGCATCTTCCAGCAGCCACAGCTCCCAGTTCACCTGCACACAACATCACATCAGACCTCTGTGACTAACACTTGTTTTTATTTATTTATGCCATTTTAGACTTTATTATGAAAGGAAAGATCAAAACTGACAGGAAGCGAAGTGGGAGAGAGCTGGGGGCAGGATAGGGAAAGGTCCTTGAGTTGGGACTCGAACTCGTGACGCCCATAGCGCAGGGCTATCAGTGCCGACACTAACACTTATTTGAATGTTACTGAGATACTAGTACAACTTATCTATAAAAGCTAAAAACATATTTTATTTTTATACTTCGTTTTCATATTAAGTTTCAGTATTTTTCCATTTTCATATTTTTTTTTAAATGCCTATATACTTATTTTTTAGTTCTGTTATTCTATTACTTCAACTTAAACAAAAAAATAGGAAATAGAAAAAGAAAATTGTTGCCTTGATACTTAGCTGAAATAAAATCCAATTAACTTTTTATTTTTATTTATTTTTGGTTTCAACGTATAGTTGGTAATGTAATGAAAATGGTCATAATTTGTTCACCTCATGTTTTTCCAAACCTGTACAAGTTTCTTTCAGCTGCTGAACACAGAAGAAATAGTTTCTGGTCCCCATTAACTTCCATAGTACTTTTTTCCATTCTACATAAGTCAATGGCTACCGTCAACTGACTGACTCCCAACATTCTTCAAAATATCTTCTTTTGTGTTCAAGCAGCTGAAAGAAACTCATAAAGGTTTGGAACAATTCAAGGGTTAACAAACAACGACAATTTTCCTCTTTTGGTGAACTATCCTTTTAATTATCAAGTGTTTTCTTAAATGATTTTAGGTTTAGGCAATAATAACCCATGTTTCTGATGTGTTTACCTTGTCCTCTTGTTTCGCGATTATGCTGACTTCAATGGCAGCGGCTGATGAAGCCAAAACCAAATCCCTACAAAAGAGAAATCAGTTTTATTTGATTTATGACAACTGATGTCCTGGACTAACAAAGCTGATGCAGAGCACAGGACACGCAGACGAGTCTCACCAGTCCTCGATATGGCACAGGTAGTAGTGATGCTGCCTCTCGGTGCAAGTGCCGTACACAAGGTCATTGAAGTTCAGATAGCGTTCGTCTCTCTTTTCATCCTTTTTCTGACACATACACACACACACACACACACAGAGAGTTGACATATTGTCAGTGTTCGTGTCTGAAAGGTTTTACAATATATCATTCTTTAGAGTAACTCACAGGCAATGACACGACCACCAGCTCCGGCGGTGTCTCCAGAGAGCCATCAGCCGCTGCATACGCCACCGCAAAGTTAAACGTACTTAACCACAACACATCCAGCACTGCGGAGAACACACACACATCAGCACAGACTCCAGTGCTCACAGCCTTACTCATCAGAGTGGAAGGCAAGATTAAAGGGATCATGAACTGCCATTTTTATTATTTTGTACTGTACTCTGAGGTCCACTTATAATGTCATCAAGATTATGTTATCAAGCGAGCAAATGGTTTGTGCAATGGATGTTTACCTAAGTGTTTTTAAATTCTCACACCATCACAGAGAATGATGGGACAGGGCTGCACGATTAGTTGAAATAAAACTAAAATCACAGTATAGCTCAGTGCGAATATTAAATCAAAAAGATGAATTACTAAATATATGTGCCCAAGTGAAAAAAGCTTGATGGTTTAATCTATGAAAATAAAGACATTAGCTATAATATAATTTTACTGTTATACTGAATATAAAATAGTAGAATATGTATACAATATAGTATAATACTCACAGTTTAATATATTTGTAATAATAATAACAGCAACAATATTGCCAAAATGTGAAGTACTACAAACACGAACCTGCAGCAAAAAACATTTTAGATTGCAATTAGATTGCTGATTGGACATAATGAAAGTACAGTCTCATTATGACCAATACCAAATCAGAAGCCAAAGTCTGGGCTTAAAGTTGTGGTGACGCTCATTTCGTAAATCTAAATCATACTGCATGACATGAAAGCACATCTATACAGGAACACAGTCACAGTAAGAACACAGTAAATGTGAGCCGTTGTACCTTTGACGGGGTGATCCTGACTGTAGAAGTTGGGACAGGGGATCACTTTCTTGGCCTGTAAGGTCTGAGACACAAATACACAGCATGACATTACACACTGGCCTAAACTATAAAGTTTTAATAGTCACGCTAAGTCCATGAGAGTAGCAAGTCTACACCACGACTGTAACAATAACGACACAGAGCATCAATATCAACGGAATCACTTTCAGTACTATGAATGATAAAAACTTTAATCCACTCTGCTTTAAAGAGCTTGAGCATTTCAAGTGGAAGACAACAAAACTGCAGCACGTTTATAATGAACAGAACAATAGTGAGTGTTAGTATTGAAACAGTTATGGTGTGGAAATAGCTATCATTCTTGGTAAAGTGAAGATCTGAGGATCTGTCCACCATAAGCTGTCATGTACAGACGTACAGGAGTGAACTGAACCACTGTAGCGTCCTTTTTCCCAGCAGACACCTGCTTCCCTTTGGGACTCCAGCAAACTACAATGAGAGAGACAGGTATGAATCAACACGCTTTAAAAAAAGGTCAAAGACATTGAAAAAACAGTGGTGGAGACATCTGGACACACTGACCGCAGGTGATTCCCTCAGAGGCAGGAAGCTGAGCGACCATACTGACAGAGTCCTGAACATCCAGCACCATCATACTACCATCAGACAGACACATGGCCAGACGGAATGCGTCCACCGGACTCCACTTCAGATCCTGGAGCAGCGTGTCTGCAGCGGCCGTGGTTTTGAAAGAGGCGAAGGGACGCTTCTCCTGTCTGTCCTGCTGGAGCAAACACACACATTAACACTCTGATATTCTTCACTTTCTTGATCCATGAACGTACTATTTGTTGTTTCAATAATATTTATTCTTTACATATTCTGTATTTCAGTGTACTAAACAATAATCATCTCTAATTTAAGCATACTTTATTTATATATAAATTCATATAAATATTAGAAGAAAAGTCAAATTAATTCAGTGTTTAAGTTAACAAAAACCATGCCGTGGTTTAACTAATAGATTCCTGTAAGTTTGAAATTAACGTCGATGAATGTGAGCCTGTGAGGGATGGACTTATAGACTCATTTTTTACAGTGGCAGCATGTGCTGTATAAAGGTGCAAAATCGTGCAGTTTTCACAACTGCTTTGTGGAGTTTTTGTCTAATGAATGTCTTTTCAGGAAGACGTTTCTCCAGCTGAACAATTGGCCAAGTTACAGCACAATCCACTGAAATATCATTTACTGAAGACACCGATTAAAATGTCATTCAGTGTAACGAGAGTTCATATACCAAAATATCTTGTCAGGCATATTTAGGACAAGAATCTTTAAATGACATTGAAAGACTCATTTATGGATTACAGTGCAGCCCTAAAATACAAATTTTAATTCTAACTTTTAATTTAATTTAAAGTGATTTTAAATCTTTACCGATCTTTGCCACTATCCATCAAGTTTTTAATCATTTAAAATATAAACAAATTTAGTATGACCAGTAATTATTTGATATATTTTAACAAATTGAAGTCAGAATAAGTATGTTGTTTCATTTTTACATTAAGCTTAATGACCAAAATTAATTCACCCATATTTTGTCATTTTTTTTTACAAAACTTATTTGAATCATTAAAGTAGACACTTTACTTGCATTTAATGTGCTTTCTGCATGCATAACATCACTCTTGTAAATTTAATTGGATGTGGACTCCAAAATGGGACATTATCAAAAACATCATCATAACTGATTTGTACATTGTATCCCAAAAAATGCTCTGAATTTTCATATTTCCCATTCATTTCCTAAGGCGGTCTCTTTTGATTGTGAAGATCACACTAGACTATTTGTTTTAAAATCATTTAACGTTTTTAAATCATGTCTACAATTCTTTTTTTAACCAAAGTCTCATACCATCCTGTTCAAATACAAAAAAAAATCCAAAATTAAGTATAATGGCTTTAAATCTGCATCATTGATTGTGTTTATTTCTGTGAAGCTGCTTTAGAAATGAATGTGACATGACTTTGTTTTGATCTAAAGTACATGCCACATTATTGCTTCTGCTGCAGATATGCATGTAGACTTCAAGATCTAAAACACAAACTAAACACGAGGAGCTGCTTGAAGAGGAAACAAATGAAATCCCATTTGAAGTCGTTTTAGGAGAGTTGAATGACCTTGTTGAGGAAAGTGCGGACGTCGTAGAAGTCCAGCGTGAGCTCAGAGGTGTTCCCCGTCCCGCACACAGACAGCGTGAGCTCATCGCTGCTCAGAGCCATGTGATGCATCGCCATACCGACCGTCACCACGACAGCACAGGAGCACTCCACTGATGAGACACACACGAGACACACGTGAGTCTGAGCTCAGTCACTGCACACAGAACTGAGCGGAGCAGTGTTCATACCTGTTTCGTTGGGGTTTCCCTCCAGACGGCCAGCCGCAATCACATCTCTCGTCCAGAACACTTTCAGCATCTCGTCTTTGCCAGCAAAAGTCAGGCCATATTTGTTAGAGATGGCGAGGAGACTGGAGCGCTCCTTAGGAAGATCCGCAGATGACTTGAACACATGGATCTTCTTCATCTGACGGAACTGAAAGTCCTGAGGAGCACAGAAGTGCACATCTATATGTCAGTGCCTATTACTGCTGTGAAATAACAGGCTTTCTGCAGGTTTATGAAGCTAAATTTAAGGCCTTTTTTAAACAAAGAAAATTAAAGGAGCAAATGCAAATTGAATGGAACACAATATGTAACTACGGTGTAAATGAACCAGTTCTGTTTGTGAACCAGACATCACTCCAGGCCATTTGGCAGAGGCTCTGGATTACAGGTAATACTGCTGTAAATAATGCTGAGCTTCTTGCAGAGACCGATAGTTTCATTTCAAGACCTCAATATGTCATCAGGAGCCATGGGTATCAATTTTGTGTTGCCTGACATGATGTTTTGACTCTCAAAGTGGCGGTAGCCATTGATTGGCATTATATGAATCACCAAGGACCATGATTTCAGCTAAAAATCTTCTTTAATGTTCTACTGAAAAACAAAAAAACACTTTCCACATCTTGGATGGCTTGAGTACATTAACATTTAGTAAATTAACAAATGAACCAATTTTATTTTTTGGGTGAACTGTCACTTTAATTCAAAGGGAAAACAGGTTTTTATTCCCCATTGACAGATATAAGAATTAGAAGACAAATCATAAATACTGAGGAAGATACTTTTACCTGCCACAGGACGCCTTTACTCTACTACTACTACTACTACTACTAATAATAATAATAATAAGAGTCATAGTAGCCTGTAAGTGTCTCACCTTCATCTCTCTCTCTGGAATAGAGTCCGGGTCGTCTCCCATCTTTGCAAAGCTTCACTCGAGCGCCGTCAAGTACAGCAACAAATGAATGCGCAGCTAATAGAGTTATTATTGGCGAACTAATGAATTTATTCTGGCCATCTCAAACTCTCTACGTATTAGCAAGAACCCGCGTTGAACTTTAGCAGGAAATTACGCATGTTTAGACGCGGAAGCGTGTCATCACAATCTCGTCACACAGTAGCGACCTCTAACGGCCAAACTCAGTACAGCAGCAGCGCTCGTGAACGCAACACCGACTACATCCACATTAGTATATATATAGTTATAGTACATTTTTGTTTGTTTGTTTTCCCATAATTATATAAATAAATAGTTCGTCTCCGTGATGATGCCATATACAGTTTTGGGCGTTTCATTTTTAATTTTACGAAAGCTTCAAGTGCAGTTAATTATTTGTACGTGCATACAAACGACGACGGTGTTGAAGCTCTTTTATTTGCCGTAAAACGGTTGACCTGCCGTGTGTGTGTCCTGTCGCAAAATGCGGCGAAAAGTCCTACACGATGGTAATAGTTTAAGGTGTTTACATGTCTGTACTGCACTTCAATAATGCGACTAAAATAGGAATACTCCACATGTCTTAATTCGATTTGTGTTTACTTTGATTATTACTTTAGCCGGGTTAAGGCAATCAAAAATCTGTTTACATGGTAGACTCGTATTAAAATCGGAGTATTGATGTCCATGTAAACGTACTGATTGATAGCCTAGTATTCGGGATATCTTCCGATTTAATGGATAATGCATAGTAAAATTGTGTAACGTTAAGTGGCTCTTAGCAGGTCTACGTGAGGCGCACATTTGAACATTAAACTACTGTCTTCTGGCAAATAACTTGTCCTTTAATAGCCTAATAAAGTGATTTTAATGTTGGCTAACGTTACTTCTCTCTAATTAGACACAATCAATATTGCAATAGAAATATTTAGACGCATATTAACATTTCTATTCTTTGAAAATCACTTTGGCTAAGGTTGAACAAACATTTATATTTTCTCTAACATATAACCAAGCCAAAAAATAAATAAAACATATATTTTCAAATATTATGGGTTTGACATTTTACTGAAAGAGTATCCATTATACATGCTATTACTAATAATAATGATCAAGGATTGTTTTGTGAACTATGTATTGTGAAAGCAAGTAGGCTATTCAGAAGGACATTTAACCCTGTGTTTGCTATTTGACCCAGAGAGGCTATTCTTTTCCCCAGAAATGCCAGTTAATGTTGTTGCATTGGACTAAAACTTATACAGACTTTGCTCACACAGGGTACACCATAAAAAAGACAACTCAACTAGCAACTGACAACTTGAAACTTTTAGTTCATCTAATTAATAAAAGGCAATCTATTGAATTGTAAAAGCTGTCACATCAACTAAAAACCATTTAATAATTATGAGTGATCTTTCTTATATCGGTTTCATTTATAACCCACTATAATATGGAAGAAATCTGCCTCTTAATACTTACGGCAATCATGCTGATTGACAAATGGTTTAAATCCTCAAGTTGCAATGAGATGGACATACCTCAAGACACGATTCTCAAACATGGTGAGGATCAACAAATGTTAATTCAGTAAAAATATAAACTAATTGATCCATGAAATTGTCCAGCCATGACTTCCTGTTTGACATGATTATAAATATGAGGAACACAGAGGCCTAATTCTCTTAATCGTCCATGAGTAAAACTAAAGAATATGCACTCTAAAAACTGCTGGGTTAAAAACAACCTAGTTTGGGTTATTTGGCAACCCAGCGCTGGGTCAAAAAGGGACGAACCCAGCGCTGGGTTATTTTAACCCAACAAGTTGGGTTATTATGTTTAACCCAACATGCTGGGTTGCTTTTTTATGGTTTAAAATTACTACATTGCTAGGCTAAAATGATCCCAAATTAAACCTACAAATCTTGTTCATTTTAAAATCACACAAAGAATGACTTTCAAAAGGTAAATATTTATTAAAAACGAGAAAACAGTCAAAAAGTAACATGCATGTAAGAAGAAATGCAGAAAAGTATGGCATTAACAGCTACAGAGTTTATAAATGAAGCATTGAACATTTGTTGAATATAACTTCTGATCAAATTGGACTTTTGGTTAATTTTATATATTGCATAAAAATATACAAAAACACTATTATACAATAATTGTACAATTAGTTAATTGTTAAGTCCTTTACAAAATATTCTGGCATGACAGTACACAAATAAACCACAATATTAACACTGATATTATAACATTCAACAGATGCATGTGTGTGAAAGAATGTGAGCATGTGTATAAATGACAGAGTGTAAACTCCACTTCTACTAAACACAGAACAAGTATTTACCATTTGGTTTTTACAAATTATACACTTACAGTTTGTTTCATAGTCCATGAATACTGCTCATGCATCACTGCCAATTTTCATGATCTCTTTTGCATAATTGATGTAGTCATGAAGAAGCCCCATCAGCACAGCATGTGAAATCTTTTACAACATCCAGGGCAGCGTCCTCCTTTAAAACCACTGTTGCATCAGTTTGGGGGAAATGTCATTCTCCTCTTTGACCAGCATTCATCCCAGTCACCGCCTGTACTTCATCAGTGGCCTAAAAAGAAGAAAACATTTGAAAAAAGAAAACATTGAATTAAACTATCCATTTTCAGATAGAAGTGCATCCACATCAGTAAGGATAGGTAAATAGTCTTGTTTTATCATTTCAACCACTTTGTGTGGTTGTTTAATGTCTGTCTACCACAGCGCTCTAGAATGCTATAGTGGCAGCACTAGTGTGAGGGCATGAAATATTGTTTAAATATATTGCTTTCAGAAAGCTACTTCTTTACTGAAACATTAAAACAGACATGACATTCACATACCTCACAATCTTCCATGTATGTGGAGGGCTGCTCTTTAAAGGGTTAGTTCTCCAAAAAATTAAAATGGTCATAATTTACTCCCCCCCCATGTTGTTCCAGACCCATACAAACTCTGCTAATTTTTGGAACACAAATAAATATATTTAATATTCTCTTAAATTTTGTCCTCCATTGCAATTTATGAAGCTTGAAAATACAGATTATCCAGACTCTCAATGGATTAACAAAGAATTATGAGAGAAAATTAAAAATATATTCATTTGTGTTGTAAAGACAGACAAAAGTCTTATAGGTTTGTAATGACATGAGGGCAAGTAAATGATGTTTTGTGTGAACTATTCCTTTAAGGAAGGAAGACCAATAATGATGACTCTCCAAATCAGACAACTCCAAAGTTGGTTTGAGTTCTGCAATGAAAAACACAGACATCAATGTTTACATAAAATATGAACACGTAATCACACTGTTGTTGCATCAAAATGTGAAATAAACAGGCAGGAGACAACAGAAACATTTATTTTCTAAAAAATAACTTACACAGGGTTCTTGCACCATTTTAAAAGTAAAATTTAATGCTTTTTAAGACCTCAACAAATATAATTTAAGACCCAAAAATGTCAATTTCTTTGGAATACTCAATTTATTGCCTCCTACAATGGAAATCAAAACTTAAAGTTTTCCATTTGTTATCAATTATGTGCAAGGTGTAAACTCTGCAAAAATACTCTTTCATGAGTATACCAGTTTTATGAAATCAGTTTTAATAAGATTACATTATCTCAAAAATCTCATTTTTTTTAGCTTGTTGATATTTATACAGACTCAAAGCCTCATCTCCTGAGCCACTGCACAAAAGGAACAAAATATATCCAACACAATAAATAAATAATTTTAATAAAGTTCAAATAGTTTTCAGTTTACACATCTGTTAGGCTACGTTTACATTAGTGTGTGTTCATTTTAAAACACAAAGCTCAGACAGAATCATCATTTCTAGGTTGTTAAAGACTTCAAGAAATTTTAAATCTTCATCCACTTTCATAAGTGGGTGTTTTATTTTCTTTCACCATATGTTTTATTATTATTAAATTCTGGTGTAGTATGTCTAATTATTTGAATGCATAATAACAACTTAGTTTATTTAAATTTATTCTTAAATAGCCTTATGAAATGTTTTATTTTTCCTCAGAAATTCTGTGTTCTGTATCTGATTTTCAAATGAAGACATAAAACATTAATTTAATTTCTCTTTAAATTATTGAAAATCAAAGTTTATTTATTTTGGCAAACAAAGGGGGGTTACTATTAAAATTAAAACATGGAATAACTGTTGTGTGATCATTACTAAAAAAAAAAAAGTTTTAATTTTAATAGTAGCCTAGTATTAGCAGTGCTGTCTGCTGAACAATATTAATATATTTCTGCCGCAGTGTCTTCAGAGTTAAACCGAACTTTTATTTTGACGGGTTGTCTGGAATACCTTTACAGTTCTGTGTATATGATATGACGCTAGTTCTCTTTCAAGCATACGTTTCGGTGTCTCACTATGGGATACGCCCCTTCCGCGTATTCCTCAGAAGCCCTATTACATTACGCCAGCCCCAATTGGCTGGCAGACGTGACGCTGTGTCTGGGCGTGGCCTCCCCACCCCTCAGTATAAAGGAGCGACACAACGTCACTACGACATTCAAAAACCTCTTCTCGCTTCACACCAGAAGCCTTAACGAACTCTCGGACGAACGACTGGCCACCACGCCGTTTTTTCGCCTGACTCCTTCAATTTTGCATTCCAGCCGATTGCAAGGAGTGTTCGATACTACGATGGCTGCTGCAATGCAGACTGTCCCGGCTAGCGAGGGAGATGCTGTGCGACTTTGCTCATGCGGGAACAAAATTACATGCAAAGACACACACCAGGTCTGCTCTGCATGTCTTGGGCTGAAACATGCCCAAATGGCGATCGAGAACCCCGGTTCCTGTGAACACTGCGCACGCTTCACTACGAAGAGCCTTCGTCGCAGGCTAGCACGCCAAGCTAGCCTGTCAGGCCACGATCCCCTCATGTCGCCTAGCCCCGTTCCAGCTGCCACTCCGCAGGTATCCATCCCTGTAGAGCTGCCCACCACGGCAGCTTTATCATGGGGTGAACAGCTTGACGTTTGCGTCCCTCTGACCAGTGTGTTTAGCACGGACGAGGAAGAAGACGCGCTCGATTTCGAGGAAGAGGGACAATCGGACTTTCTTCTCTCTGAAGAAGAGGAAGATTTCGAGGACTCCCCTTTCATTCCCCCTGCGCACACGGCACAACCCTTCGCCGCGGCGGGGACCACGGAAGATGCGGATGGGGCACCATCCCCGCTGCTCAGTGTGGATCTGCAAGATGTGTGCAAACGCGCTGCAGAGAAACTAAATATTCCGTGGCCGACCGTGGTAGCAGAGACTGCAAAGTCTCGCTATGAGGGTAAGAGGCTTCCGAGGGCGAAACGGGCAGCACGGCAGCTCCTTCCTGTGTTTCCAGAGCCCCTGGAGGAGCTTGCGGTGACCTGGAAGGACAAACCGTTCACCAGCAAGTTACCCGTGCAGGGAGGATCCGCTCTCGATGTGGAGGGAATGGAGAAAGCAGGACTTCTCCGAATGCCTCCCATGGAGCCATTAGTTGCCGCGCACTTGCATCCAAAGCACACGGCAGCTGCAAATCCGACGTTGCCATCCAAAGCGGACCGTTTCCAGTCAAGCATGTCGGAACGCGCTTATAAAGCGATTGCTCTCTCTGTCAGGGCGCTGAACGCTACCTCTATGCTGACCGCGTACCAAGCGGAATTGCAGGACGAAGCGTCGACCATACCAGGTCAGACGCACTGGGAAGAGATATGTGTAGTGACAGATCTCTCTCTGCGTCTTCAGAGGTGCGCGGTTCAAGCCGCGGGCAAAGCCATGGCCACAATGGTCATCCAAGAGAGAGGACGTTGGCTTAACCTGGCTAATCTCTCTGACAGGGAGAAAGAAGCTATCCTGGACGCACCGGTGGTCACAGAAGGCATTTTTGGCTCGGCGTTGACACTGATGCAAAAGAGATGCGAGGAAAAGAAGAGGGATGATGAGGCTTTGCAGCTCTGTATGCCTCGGAAGGCACAGACTGCACCCCCCCCGCCACCTCGGCAGACTTTCGCACAAGTTACGGCCCGCCCACCCCCCAGCTATCGCATTCCTCGGCGGCAGAGACCGAACGTGAATGCAGCGGGTCACAGCGGAGTCCCGGAACAGAGAACTGCCTGGCCTAGGAAGAACTACCCGCCTGCAACAGCTCAGGCGGTCCAGCCAGCTCCTCAACCTCATCCTCACTCCCATCCTCAGGGAGCGAGGAGGAAGAAGAAGGCAGTTTGATGGGGTCTTCCCCGGGGAAAGGAGCACAAAAGCCCCCCCGTTCGCGAGCTCCCGTCCCCCAGATGTTCAGCGTTCGACAGTGGACGAGTTCCAAAGTTCCCGGATGTTCTGTGGAAAGATAGAGCCCGGTTGGGCCAGGGGAACCAGAGCAGTGAAAAGGACAAGGGATGGTGCAGTGGTGTACACCCACCCACTAGTCACAAGCATTTTTCATGTCCAAAACTCAATAAAGTTTTCATTGTATTCCCAAAACATGTTGCAAAACATAATTCCCCAAAAAACGTTGCAAAACACGTTGACAGACCACAGCATAACATCACCTCGGGGAGCTTTAGCTCCCTTAGGGGTGATGAGACGCTTAAACTCTGTCCGAGCGCTGAATGCCCACGCATGCGCAGTACAGACAACAAACTCGCTCACGGCTCAGCCACACGAGGGCGCCAGAACGCTGCAAATAAACAGTTGGCGAGAATGCACACGGTCCCGCTGGGTACTAAGGACAGTACAATTCGGGTACCGACTGCAGTTCGCCGCTTCCCCCCCCGCATTTCAAAGGAATAATTCATTCTCAGGTGCGGGAAAAATTAAAGCATGTTCTTCAGGAAGAAATTTCCTCTCTGTTGAACAAAAGGGCTATAAGAGTGGTCCCACCCGAGCAGAGCCACAGCGGGTTTTACTCGAGGTACTTCCTCGTCCCAAAGAAAGGGACTCAAGCTCTTCGTCCCATATTAGATCTGCGGGCACTGAACAAGTACTTAAGAAAGTACAAGTTCAGAATGCTCACTCATTCTACACTCCTAAAATTAGTGCGCCATGGCGATTGGTTTACGTCAATCGACCTGAAGGACGCATATTTTCACATAAAGATATATCCACCCCACAGGAAATTCCTGAGATTTGCTTTCCTCGGCGTGGCATACGAGTATCTGGTTCTACCATTCGGGTTGTCTCTCAGCCCCCGAGTGTTTGTAAAATGTACAGAAGCGGCACTCACTCCGCTCAGGGAGAAGGGCATTCGTCTCGCTACTTACATAGACGACTGGCTGGTGACAGCTCAGTCAGAGCGAGAAACGAGAGAACACACAGTTATGCTTCTGGAACACATACAGAAACTGGGTTTCAAATTAAACATCGAAAAGAGTGTTTTAATTCCCACACAGTCTATAACATATCTGGGGCTGTCACTGAACTCGGTGACATTCAGAGCACGACTGTCAGAAGACAGGGTGAGAAAATTCACTCGGTGCATGACCGATTTTCAGAGGGGAAACAGTGTTTCCTTTCGCACATGCCTCAGGCTATTAGGACTGATGGCTTCAGCCCTGATAGTTATTCCCTTAGGCAGACTGTTCATGAGAGAATTTCAACGCTGGGTAGCGTCTCAGGGACTGGACCCAATACGTCACTCCCGCAGGAGAGTAAGAGTGACCTCAGAGGCAGTCTTAGCACTGCGCCAGTGGAGACACCCGACCTTTCTGGTTCAGGGGGTACTCATGGGCGTGGTTCGAGCCAGAAAAGTGATAACAACGGACGCGTCGTTGTCCGGTTGGGGGGGCATTCACGAGGGCAGGATAGTGAATGGAAGATGGGATCAACATCTGACCAGTCTTCACATAAACTATTTGGAAATGCTAGCCGTTTTTCTGACGTTGAAGCATTTTCTTCCTTTTCTCAAAGGGCATCATGTTCTCGTGAGAACGGACAACACTACGGTTGTGGCTTACATAAACCGGCAGGGAGGTCTCAGATCACTTCCCTTGCACATGTTAGCACGCAAACTGATTTTATGGAGCAATACCAATCTTTTATCCCTGAGAGCGACGCACGTACAGGGTGTTATGAACCAGGGTGCGGATTTGCTTTCCAGGGGCAATCCTCTCTACGGGGAGTGGAAGTTGAACAGGGAGGTGGTCGAACAGATTTGGAGCATATACGGCAGAGCGACAGTAGATCTGTTCGCGTCACACGACAATGCTCAGTGTCCTCTGTTTTTCTCCCTGAAAGATCAGAGCGCGCCTCTGGGGATAGATGCGCTGGCGCACGAATGGCCTCGCACTCTCCTTTACGCTTTCCCACCGATAGCATTGATATCCCCAACACTTTACAGAGTGAGGCAGGAGGGACTAAAACTGATATTAATAGCTCCGAGGTGGCCAGGGAAGTATTGGCTAGCGGAGATCATACATATGCTGTACAAAGACCCGTGGTCTCTCCCGCTGCGCAGAGATCTTCTGTCACAAGCAGAGGGGGAGATTTTTCATCCTCATCCAGAACGCCTGGCACTATGGGCATGGCCTGTGAGTGGGTCAATTTAAATATAACCGGTCTGCCTGACAGCGTTATTAGAACCATACAAAATGCTAGAGCTTCATCGACTAGGTCTCTTTATGAATGCAAATGGGGCGTGTTCGAGCGCTGGTGCGCAACTAAACATGAGATACCCTTTCAGTGTTCAGTGGCAGTGGTTCTATCATTTCTTCAGGATTTGATAGACCAAGGGAAAGCGTTTTCAACCATAAAAGTGTTTCTGGCTGCTATATCTGCTTGTCACATTGGTTTTGATAATAAAACTGTGGGGCAGCATCCTTTGGTAGGCAGGTTTATGAAAGGTGCGCGCCGCGCCTTGCCAGTTTCGAGACCGATTTCCCCCTCATGGGACTTGGGATTGGTGCTAGATGCTCTTTCCATGTCCCCATTTGAGCCGCTGGATAAGGTTGATTTAAAAATATTGTCATTTAAGACGGCACTGCTGTTAGCTTTATCCTCGGCAAAACGCGTAAGCGAGATTCACGCGTTTTCAGTGCACTCAGCGTGTTTGCAGTTCATGTCTGGGGATGCAGGGGTAGTTCTGAAACCTAATCCTGCATTCATGCCCAAAATAGTTAAGGCTATCATTCCTCTTGAGTTAAGAGCCTTCTGTCCACCACCTTTTGCTTCATCAGAACAGCAAAAGTTAAATGCATTGTGTCCAGTGCGTGCTTTACGCATTTATACAGAAAGAACTAGAGGGTTCAGGGAAAGTGATCAGCTGTTCGTATCTTGGGCGAAACCTCGTACGGGGAAGCCGATTACTAAGCAGCGGTTGTCGCACTGGATAGTGGAGGCGATCTCGCTGGCATATTCCAGTAAGGGTCTTGTGTCCCCATCTGGTTTACGTGCACACTCAACAAGGGGAATGTCAACGTCCTGGGCCCTGTTTAAAGGAGTCTCGTTACAGGATATTTGCGAAGCGGCGAGCTGGTCCTCACCGCATACATTTGCAAGGTTCTATAAGCTGGACGTTACAGCTCAGACTCTAGCGCATGCAGTATTGAGCGTTGGAATGTGAATCACGAGTCATGACTCGTTCAGCCCCGCACGCAGTATTGTGGTTGGCAGGAGACTTCGAGGCAGGCTATCTGGCAATACGGGAGTTAGGATATCCCATAGTGAGACACCGAAACGTATGCTTGAAAGAGAACAATAGGTTACTTGCGTAACCCCGGTTCTCTGATAGCATTAAGTGAGGTGTCTCACCAGATCACCCTCCTTGCTGTGCGAAGCGAGGAAGAGGTGTGCTTGTTTTGAATGTCGTAGTGACGTTGTGTCGCTCCTTTATACTGAGGGGTGGGGAGGCCACGCCCAGACACAGCGTCACGTGAGTCTGCCAGCCAATTGGGGCTGGCGTAATGTAATAGGGCTTCTGAGGAATACGCGGAAGGGGCGTATCCCATAGTGAGACACCTCACTTAATGCTATCAGAGAACCGGGGTTACGCAAGTAACCTATTGTTTTACTCGAATCAAACGGTAAAGTGACAATGAAGTGACTCTCAGAGCAGGTCTGGAGATGTTGTTCATGTGTTTATGTCCTCATTTCGAGAGGCGGCAGACGCTGAAATGACCGCGAGCGTCACGCGCGCTTCAGTCTGTGTATAATAAACAAACCGCGCGATTTAAAGAGCGGACTGCTCCGTGCGCTTTCGAAACGCTCTCGCGGATGTCAAACACTGATCTATCAGTGCTGCGCCGCTTCTAGTCAAACACACCTGGTGCTGCAGGATTATTGGCTCACTGACGGTGATGAGATTAACCCCTTAGGTATCGAAATTTGGTACCGAACGACAAGACGTTTTTCGATACTCGGTAGTATCGAGGCAATTCGGCAATTCATATGCGACTCGACGGCTTTGAGCCCCATGGTCCCTAATGAAAAGGTCTTTTTGCATAATTTACACATTGCCTCGTTGTTTTCAGCCGGCGCCAACCACCTCCTAAATGCATCCTCTTCCATCCACTTGTCGTTAAATTTGCACTTCCCCATCTTCTTTGCATTTTGAACCTCACCTCGACAACCGCGTAATGGCGACACGCAGCCTGACGTCAGCGTCTGTAGCCGACGTACCGTAAACAGCTATTAAATCGCGGAGACTCATTTCACACCATACTAAAATTAATCAACTATTAGATGTTTTACGGTGGGCCACTGTGCTTTCCCATCGCCATTAAACGCACCGGCAAAAAAATTAATACCTACAGCAACTTTACGGTAAATTTAAGACAATTTAAGACCTTAATTACCCGGATTTTAATTTAAGACATTTTAAGACTTTTTAAGGACCTGCGGGAACCCTGTTACATCAATCTCAAAAGAATGATGCTCTCCTATGTCTCTGGCTTTCAACATCTACAAAAAAACAAACAAACATTATTTTACTCTTAGTTAAAAAAAAAATATTTATGATAACATGGGATTATGAAGTTTACTTGCCTTATCTTTCCCTCTCTTCTGAAGAAGCTGAGAATATCGCGTCCTCACACGAGCAGGCCTCAGTGTCATTAACTCCCGGCGTGGGCATTAAGACACAAACTCAACAAGTCTGAAATATTACATGAAAAACATTACTTATAACAATTATCACTTCATGAGCCTCAAAATAATTAAGATAGTCTTTATTACATAACGCCGTTTCCTTTAGGAAACTACATTCAGTTTAACCGCGAAAAATAAGAAAACAAATTAACATGTAAATGTGTTAATAACCGTCTATTAACACCTCTAAAGGTGCAGATAATGTAAAATATTATGTAAATATGACATAAGACACTCACGGACGTTATATTAAAAGTATCTCTTCCGTTCAGTAAAAAAAGTCCGTTAAGACCGTTTCTGAGGCGAAAACCGCGTCCGCGTATTTTTAAATATAAGCTCTTTTCGGACTATTTCCGCCTTCCATGAAACCTCAAAATGCTCCCGGACACAAACTATGAATTATGACTTTACATTTTTAATCTTTACTTACCATAACGTCTTTCACTCGCTTCTCGCTTCTTTCAAGCGGAGAAAATGGCGGCTTCTCGCACTGGTGTCGTCCGATGTTAACGTGACGTGCGTGCTCTCTTTCACGTCCGCGTTCCCAACCCAGCGCCGCTGGGTTATGATCAAGACCAATTTTCAACCCAAAACTGGGTTAAAACAACCCAACGTCCTACCCAGCGGCCTCAACCCAGCGTTTGGGTTGAAAAAACAACCCAGCATTTTTTAGAGTGAGTTCTGATGTGCAGAACTAGATTGTTGAGCTTCACAAAATAGAAAGTGGCTGTAAGAAAACTGAAAATCCCAATTTCTACCATCAGGGCAATAATTAAGAAGTTCCAATCAACTAATGATGTTACAAATCTGCCTGGGAGAGGAGCGGTCTCTATATCATCCTAATTCACGGTAATGAGGAGAGTTTGAGTGGCCAAAGACTTTCCGAGGATCACAGCTGGAGAACTGCAGAGATTAGCTGAGTCTTGGGGTCAGAAAACCTAAAAAATAGATATAACAGCCATACATCACAATGTTGTTCGGATGGGTTTCAAGAAAAATCCTCTTCACTCATCAAACAAACTCCAGCATATTCAGTTGTCAGACATGACTGGATCTTCATTCAATAGGACTGGCTTCTAGATGAAACTTAAAAAAAGAGCTTTTTGGCAGCAAACCCACCAGATGGGTTTGGTGCAAACAGGGACAAAAAGTATCCCATGCCCACTGCTGTATCTTTAATGTTGTGGGACTAATTTTCTGCCAGAGGTCCTGGACATCTTGTTCAGATACATGGCATCATGGAGTTTAGCAAATACCAACAGATAAAATCTCTGTTAGAAATATTATAATGGGCTGTGGTTGGATCTTCCACCTGGACAACAATCAAAATCAACACAAAAATGTGTCACTAATTACAAAATGAAGCTTTTGCCATGACTGTCCCAGTTCCCTGACCCGAACCCTATAGAAAATAAGTGGGTGAACTAAAGAGAAAAACCACCAACATGGATATGGAATCTGAAAAATCTGAATTGATTCTTCATGAGGGAATGATCTCTTGTCAGGTGTTCTCCAAAATCATCAAACATTACAGAAGAAAACTCAGAGCTGTTCTGTTGGCAAAAGGACGTTGCAATAATTGGGGCCAACATGAACTGCAGAAAAACATGCATTTCACAATGAGATTTTCCCGCATTTTCCATTGTTTTACTTCAGTGAAAGATTAGAATTTTTTTTAATGACATTTAATTTAAATATTTATTTTTCACCTTCGCTCATATTATCGTAGGGTGCCATTATTAGTGGCACTGTAGATAAGATAAATTCATTCATTTTAGCTTAAACCTCAGCCAAAATTTTCCACAAATAATGCTTTTTTTCACTCAAGAACTGAGGTGCATAAGCTCAGATCAATGATACCTATGATTAATGAGCTCCAAAAGAAATAAAACCTATGCTAAATGAACAAAAACAAGCTGAAAAAAAATAGGATAATGAGAGATTCGTAAGCAATTTCTTGAACACCAAATTAGCTGAAGGCTTTTCAGCACAGCACAAGAAACGAGCGTCACACTTGAACACCAAAGACACTGGGAATGAAAGATTTTATTTGTGACAAATGACAGCGACATGTTGCAGTAGACATAATTGTTTCTTATTTGAATAAAAAAGCAGTTTAATAGTTCATTATAAACTTTCGTAAGGAACTTGCATGAAAGCGCGTCGTGGCGATGCTACGCTATTAGGCAAAGCTCAGCTATCATTAGTACTTCAATGTTTGAGTCAAAGATCCTCAAACACCTTCTCCCTCTGATTGTCAGCGCTCAGAGCTCGAGGTTTACCGGCTCCAAGTGAATTCCACCAACCTTCACACAAATGTTAAAGTGCTGCCATTATATACTACAAGGAGAAACACACGCGTAAGTAGTGCGGACGGGAAACGAGTCCCAAGAGAACTGCTCATCGGATCGATCTGTGGAGAAACAGCATGCAGTTATAGGCAGATCATTAATGCGCATATTAATTTGAATAATTATAGTCATTCGGCTGCACAGCATCCCGACAGAGGAATATGCAATTACGCTAAAAGACTGTGCTGAATCCTCGGGGTGTTTTCACTCCAAAATCAAAAGAATAAAACAAGAAATTATCATTTGCATAAAGATGAAGGGCCGAGACATTAGCATTGCACTTTTAGCATATGCATTCTTCTGATAGGATGAACACCTGGAAACAGCTGTTTTTGTTACATTCATTGGCCGTTATTTGTAATGTGGCAAGAGCCAAATGATGAAATTCTGGACCACTGCAATCTGTAATATGGTACTAAAGTTATTAATATGTTAATCTGCTTCTCTCAGATTCATCATGCACAGCGTTGAACATCACAGATGTTCCTTCACAAACACTCGTCTCATTCTCACACGCACGAGCAAAACCTCAGAGCAGAGCATTAGTGCTGATGTTCGGTAAACGCTCAGCCTTACTGAAGGAGCTTCTACGCTACTGTACCAACAGAAATCTATAAATTAGCACATTACATACATTTGAACAGCTGCAACATACATCTTTGCGCTCTACAAGTTGGTAAAGGATCCACGTTATCTTCTAGTGCATGAATTCAGAGCCACTTCGCTTCAAAAATAAAGCTGGCAGATGGAGATAAGATACTTGGAAGATTGGCATACAGATACAGGGGCTTCTGGGTAAATAATGAAGTATATAAAAGACGTGCGTAAAAATACTAGTGTAAGACTGGCCTTAGTGATCATATGTTAGTTCCAGCACATTTTAGTGGCAGCCAGCCGACTATTTCTACCTTTCGAAACGTATTGCTATCGCTCTAAATAGTCACAGACTACATAAATATGAAATCGAACCGCATTAATCATACCATACAAGCCATCTGTCAGTTCTGTTCAGAATCTTCAGGTGTGTTGAGCTGTTTTTAACATGTCAAACCAACAGCTGTGATCCAGCAATCGCATTACATTTTTGCATAATTTCCCACATTGTCTTCAAAAATTATCCAAAACAATCATTATTTCGTAAAACATTCTGATTTGAAGAGTTATGATGGTATCAGTAGTCACAATAAGGCACAAGTGCTTCAACCTCAACAAAATCAAGGCCATTATTCCTCCTCATGAAGATATGAGACGGGCATCTTTCTGACTGACTCAAGCTTGAATAAAATGCTCAGGCTACTAATAATAAAACAGGAGAAGCGGGTGAAGATGAAGTTTTGAACTCTCCACAAGAAAGACGAGAGACACCAAATCTTCAAGATTCTCACAGAAAAGCACAAATATGTCCTTAGTTTAGTCATTGTCATCTAGTGTTGATCAGAATCATGACAGCTGTCAATCAATGGCACTGATGAGGCACTTTAACACACAACAACCGACAGTGCAAAATAAAACCTTGTGCATCAAATCAGTAGATCTTAACATCACGACTGAAGATGCATTTCTGGAAAAAAACAACATACCTGGAGATTCTGATAACTACAGTATTAAATGCATGACAAATACACAACGCAACTCAAGAGATCTCAAAAAAAAAACATTCATATTTCTCCCCAAAATCAAAGAAATTACATTTCTCATGAAGAAAACACAAATATCAAGTGTATTCCAACCCCACTTGAACTTCATATGGCCAAAGATCATTTCGAGATGATTTCGGGGTGTTTGTGGGTGTGTTGTTGTGGGAAAATAAAATGACTGTACATGCTGGACAAAATCCAATTTAGGTAATCTTTAAGATGCTGAAGTCTAGTCTCTTCTAGACTAGTGCATATGTCAGAAACACATAAGGAACAGAACGCATAAAGCAAAACCTACATGAGGAGTGAACAGAATCACTCAGAGACACGGATATCGCTCTTAGTGCCGCTCACAAACAGTCTTCAGCAGCTGCTCTCCATCACCTCCTTAAACTCGTCAAGTGCAAATGTAATGAAGTTAGCTAGATTCATCAAACAGTTTACAGTACAGAAAAACCCCACCGCTTCAATTCCAGACAGCAACACACCGTGAAAACCCGACCTGTTGACTAAAATCATCACTTCTTGTCCGACAAACAGTCCTTACATAAACAGTAGCAGTTTTGTTTGTTTTTCGGGGATGCAGATTATAATCGAGGCTGTAAATTTGTATCTGATCTGGCATGCAAGCAGTGGAAGGGAGCGCTCATTCTAGCAGCGTCAGCGTGCGTTTGTTTTTCGAAAGATCGGTGAAATGTCTGATGCCATCCGTGTGCCGGCTGGTCATGTGAGTGTGAGGATCTGTCTGTATGTCAGCGTTCAGATCGGGTCAAACACACGCAGGCATTGCTCTTCTGAAGGGATTATCATTCATGTACCAGTCAAACGTGTGAAGATGGAACTATTTTAAACAAGCCGTCAGATCTACTGCACTAAAAACTGAACATGAAATGTCACTTAATTATTTCAGCTTCAAATGCTCTATTAAACGCAACCATTTCTCTAAATAATAAATGAATCTCACAAAAAACATGTCCAGATTGCACAAAAATACGTTTGGGACCATTATGGTTGCAAATTAAAATAACTGATCTCAAATTCTCATTAAATTTTTTTTTTAAATACTGCATTAAATCGATGATTCCAATACATTACACTAAAAATTAACATCAGAACAGAATATATAATAGTTAAACATGAATTC
The DNA here is from genome assembly GCF_936440315.1 of Barbus barbus. Lineage (NCBI taxonomy): Eukaryota > Metazoa > Chordata > Actinopteri > Cypriniformes > Cyprinidae > Barbus > Barbus barbus. Next base: position 5,881,575 of record NC_136734.1, read on the forward strand.
AAAGTTGTTTGTTTATTTGTGCATTTATTCAGATTTTTTTTTATTATTATTTTAGATTAATATAAATATAATGGGGCTTAACTGTCACACAAATAATGGCACAGCTATGTTTACATGCACTAATTTTCATCACCCATAACGAATCCAATCTGGTTTCAGATTCTGTTCCGTTTATATGAGCCCTAAACATTGCAAACCAATTCACAGGATGACATACATAAAAAGTACCGTAATCTGCTATGTGTGTCAGAAGAACTTTTTTATTTGTACATTTTTTTGCAAATATTCAGTTTCATCCATTGACCAGTTCTTAAGATGCAAGTCATATGACGTAAAACATATGTAAACTGTGCATTTTATGCATGATATTACTGAATCTAATTAAGAAAATAGTCTCTTTCAAATATTTCATACGGCTGGATTTATCTTGTTGATTGTCTTATTTCAGGTCAGAAATCAATTTGATTTAGCTATCAATCTAATCATAAACTGATTTTTTTGGATGCATGTAAACATAGCTACTGATATAAATGTTATAAGTTCTTGTAAAAGCTTCAACCTTATTTTTTTCCTCTTGATTTTGGGGTGTAAAGTGATCTGGTCATGTTTTAGTGAGATTCACTGCTGTATTTATGGCAAAGTTATCTCAAGAAGGAACGTAATATAATTCTAAACGTAATATAAATGTTTCACAATGAAGGTCAGCCGCCGTGCCACTGGCATGATTTCCTCCCACGACCAGTGACTTCTGCTCTCTGGAGCACATGATGAACATCCTGCCAAATCCAGTGTTTGAGGAAAGTCAAATGCACATGAATAAGGTTGTGTTCTTCACGAATGATGCCTGTGTGTGTTTGATTCCTCCCTTCAGCATTTATTCACATGGTGAATATGAACTGAAGGCTGTTTTCTCCAGTCTCACTGCCCATTTATTCTCAGGCCGTCCACAAACTCCTCCTCCTTCTGCTGCCTCTCAGGAGGTGTGGCCACAGTGGCCCCACCTTCAGCTCCAGGTTTGACAGGCCCCGCCCCCAACGTCCCATCTGCGCTGTCAGTCTGGACCTCTTCCTCCTCATCCTCCTCAGCCTGTGTCTCCTCCTCTCCTCCGTCCCGTGGGAGATCGGGGCCGTCGCCGTCCAGTGGTAAATGAGTTCTCGCGGCTTCCTTGCGCTCGGCGTAGAGGCTCAGGCCCGAGGGAAGCAGGTTCTTAAAGTCTGTCTCAAAGGGCAGCTGAATGCCCACCGGGAGGCCACCGATGCCCAGACTGACGCCCGCCGCCACCGACGAGCCCTGGTAAACCTCCATCCCATCCGGAAGCATGGACTGGATCTTGGGAAGCCAGCGCTTCCGCACGCGCCGTGCGTTGGTGCACATGTCAGCGGCGATGACGTTCATCTCACTTTCCTTAAAGTTGGGCGCGAAGTTCTGACAGTAAACTAGAAAAAAAAAGTGTGCATTATTAAGAGCCTGAATGAGAAGAAATCTAAAGCTGCATGAATGGTGTGCAATTAACAGTTAATGATCAATTCACATACTGTTTTTTGCTGAGTTGCAAACATGGCTTGTATTACCTAATTTGATAATGCGGAGTTCAAAAATATCAATAAAATATTTCCATCATGGAAATATTTTTTTCATCATGGAATTTTTTCTTCAAATTATATATACACACTACTAGTCAAAAGTTTTTGAACTAAGATTTTTTTATGTTTTTTAAAGAATTCTCTTCTGCTGAAGCCTGCATTTATTTGATCCAAAATACAACAAAAGCAGTAATATTGTGAAATGTTTTTACTATTTAAAATAACTGCTTTCTATTTGAATATATTTTAAAATGTAAGTGTTACATGATCCTTCAGAAATCATTCTAATATGCTGATTTGTTGTTCAAGAAAAAAGATGAATAGAAAAATCCAACGATCAGCATTTATGTGAAATAAATAGCTTTTGTAACATTATACACCATTCAAAAGCTTGGAGTCAGTATAATTTATATTTTTTGGGAACTTTTATTTAGCAAGGATGCTTTAAATTGATCAAAAATGATGATAAAGACAGAAAAAAAACTCTACTGGTTTCCACAAAATAATAATAGTTTTTTTGAGCAGCAAATCATAATATTAAGGCTCCATTGAATGTCAAAGAAACTTTAACAAATTAACAAAATCTGTGATTTTCTGTCTGTTTGGATGCAGTAAAAGCAGTAAACATCTGGCTCATGTTTGCCTTTTCTTCTGTCAGTTTCCATAATTCTGACCTTGAAATTGGAATTAGGCATCAAATAATGTCAAACATGTGAAAATGGGCTGAGAATTGAACTAATAGTTGTAATCTAGCTCAGAGGAAGACAGGAATCATGTGTTTGTGGTGTTTTTCCACTGATTACAGATAATATAAGACTTCTTCACCTTACTAATGGCTGTCAAAAGCAAAAATGCTATGATATGCATTATATTTAGTTAAGAGTGTGACATGCTTCACTAAAACAGACACTACTTTTGGAATATTAAGTATTGGATTTCATTCAGCGGATGTGATGCAGGGCGGAGTAATGAATGTTGGTTTGAACATCACTGATGATATATAGAGTGTAACGTACGTTTGACTGCGTTCAGGACTCGACTGTCCAGTGGTTTTCTGCTGGGGTCGCTGGTTGATGATCGGATCCCCGTCCCACAGCTGTTTGCTAATGTGTTCCTGCAGGTTCAACAAGCAGCCAGGAGAGGGTGTAGTGGAAAGAAAAGCCATGAGACCTAAACACTCAATATCTTAATAACTGCACTGCACATAACACATAACTGGAGGGGTGTAACGCTACACAATATGATGGTTTGGAACATAACTCGTTTTTGAAGTCGTGGTTCAAGGGGAAAATACAACATGTGTTTTTTTTTTCTTTTATTAAACTGTTTTACTGAACAAACTATGTCTCTGTCTTTGAATAGAAAGTGTGTTGTTACTGCTGCAAGCCTACAACAGACTCTTCATACTGCAGTGTATGGTGCTGCTGTAAATGAGCAAAAAGTTCCTCCAGTTTTGGATGGAATATATTTTAGCAAAATGTATGTGTGACCCTGGACCACAAAACCAGTCTTAAAATGTAAATTTAAAAAAATGGAGATTTATAGATCATCTGAAAGCTGAATAAATAGGCTTTCCATTGATGTATGGTTTGTTAGAATCTGACAATATTTGGCCGAGATGCAACTATTTGAAAATCTGGAATCTGAGTGTGCAAAAAAAAAAAAAAAAAAAATCGAAATATTGAGAAAAATTGCCTTTAAAGTTGTCCAAATGTAGTTCTTCGCAAGGCATATTACTAATCAAAAATTACGTTTTTGATATATTTATGGTAAGAAACTTACAAAATATCTTCTTGGAACATGATTTTTACTTTATATCCTAATGATTTTTGGCATAAAAGAAAAATGGATAATTTTGACCCATGCAATGTATTTTTGGCTATTGGTACAAATATACCCCAGCGACTTAAGACTGGTTTTGTGGTCCAGCGTCACATATTTTAGTTAGCTTCCATTCTATTGTGCTCCATCCGTTTGAAGCTCATGAATGAGAAACTGCTCCTCCATTAAAATCTGTGAAGTTTAGCCAGAGACGGTCTTATTATTGGGAGATACCATGATCTTTCTTTGGAGAAAGTGTAACGGTCAACTTAGATCATGTGTGCCTTGAGAACCAATCACATTACAGTTTTAACATTTTTTGAATTTCTGTCAGAGTTGTGCTACAGTCAATCACTGTTTACAGAGTGCATAAAAATTACTGTAACATGCTGTAAACCGAATCTGGCCACAATTCATTAAATGATAGACAGGAGAACAAACCGCTTTAAACTGTAAGCTTATAATTACAACTTGGATCATGTGGTTTCCTAACAGCAGTAAGTCTTTCATTATTTTTTAGATGCGTTCACAACAAAGTATAGTGATATAGACTGTATCATTCCATCCATGTGCAGTGGTTAACACGCCGCATTCGTTCAGTATACATGCATGTCAAAGTGAATGAGATGTACAGGTACATGTAGCGCTACACCGCTGCAGACAGCAGTGATTTGATGTGACATCACACACCTGTCAAAGAAGGTGGCGAGGAGCCTGCGCAGCAGCACCTTGTGTTTGACACCAGCACACAGATGACAGTTCATCAGCTGACCTCTGGTCATGAACACACTGGTGCCTGAACAACACAGAGAAATGTGACCGTAATCAGCTCCAGTGCATGAACAACATCTGTGACACAATATGCATTAATTAGCACACATTTCCAGCATAAATCTGAACATTATATAAAGCCATATGAATAGTTCTTGTTTGATTTTGTTGTCCTGTATTAGATTTAAAAGTGTTTCCAGGGGGCGATTTTGGATTTCTCTTTTTATCACTCCATAAATCTGAAAATACTGTCAACAGACAGAAAACAAATACATTTTCACCATGTTTTTAGGAGTAAAATGTTGTATAAATCAGTGTGAATGATTTATGAACAAACCTCTCAGTAAAAAAAACCTTCAGAGTATAGATAGGAATAAAATTGAAACATTTGGTGTATGTAAGAGAAAAAACTCTTTAAAGATATGGATTGAAATTGCAATTTAAAATAATCTTTTTTTTTTTGGATGTTTTCTGCCCACTAGTATGACAGTCTGCAAGTCTCTGAAAAATAATGCGAGGTAATCTGAAGTTTTTATGAAATATCAAGGTTCATTTTGGTTGTAAAATGGTATAACCTCAAGAAAATGGGACTTTTTGTAGATACATTCATTCTGCTGGAGTAGTAAAGTGTGTCAATCTTTCTCTAAGCAGTCAGACTATAGTTTTCAAGGTGGACCATCTTCTGCTTCAGGTTGGTACATTGTAAAAAACTATTTTGAAGTTTTTTACTAAGCAACAAGGGGCAAAATCATTCATTATGATCTTCTACATTGGATAATGCTGTACTTCAATGTCTTAATGATGACGTCTCATTTTTGTTAACTTTCACATAGGGTTTGACTGATTTCACCAACCTGCCACCAGTTCCAGTTTCTCTCCGGGGTCTCCCTCGGTGTAGAGTTTGGGATGGCATCGGTAGCCGATTTGACTGATGAGACTAGCTGGCAGAGCCACCAGATCCCTGCGGATCAGCACACACGAACGGTTCTCCAGCGACACCGGCATGACCGCCATCTCCGGCTTCTCTGCCACTGGAAGAGACAGAGTCACCACAACCTTCAGAACCTCCGATACGGCAAATCATGCTGAGAAATCAATAAGTTTGAGAACTCAACACCGTTTTAGTCCATCTAAACGGATGCTTATAAGTTTTGCACATAGTAAAAAATTATGCATACACTCAATATAATCTATTTACTTTAACTCATTAAAATCATTTAACCAATTTCAACTTTTAAGGCGAGACACTACAGGCACAAAAATGTTCATGCATCTGTCAATTTTGAGATTTTTGCCTATTTGGCTTTTCATAAAGTGTTGTTTCACAATACTGTAACATTCAAAAACACATCTGAAATACACATTTAAGTGTTTACTTTATTGCACTTTATCTACATGTGTCTGTAGATTTGATTTCCAATATCCATATCAATTCAAAATTTCTCCAATTTAGCAGCACTTACTCCAAAACTTAGGGTTTTATTCATATCTATGTTCTGAATAGATGAATTCTGAATTCAGTTTTACTGAGGGATTTGTTAATATATCATTCAATTGCTTGTATTATTGCAACTTCATCTATTGGCGTCTGTAGATTTTCTCAAAATGAGTTTGTTTCTCCACTTAAGCAGCATTTACATACTCCAAAACTTACAGTTTTATTCATATCTGTATTTTGAAGGCTTTTACTGATGGGTTTGTTCATATATCAGTCACACTTATTCATATACACATTGTTTTTAGGAACAAAATGTTGTATGTATTAGTTTTCGGTCTATAGTTAGTATTTTCTGATTTATACTGTGATTAAAAAAAGTAATGTATCATTAAAATCAAACAATTTTCAACCTGGCTTTATCCAGTGTTACCTGTAGTGTCTTAAGTTTTTGGAATTAAAAATTTACAAGATCTCAAAAAATGAGTTGAATGAATCAAGCCAATTTTCTACTTAAAATGTAAGTTAAGTAGAATTAGGTGGACATTTTTACAGTTTCCTCTTATTCAGAGGAAGTGCCTGCTCTTCACTTATTTGACGCATCAAACTGCCTCAACTCAATAAAGCTCTGCACTGGCACAACTAATAGAAAAGTTCTGCTTCCCATTTGTCCTTCAGTCTCACACACACACACACACAAAAGATGTGTGAGCTCTCAAATAACCAACAATGTGAGCCTCTAGAGCGGTGACTGATTACAGACTGAATGCATTTCACGATCTGTGACACCCGAGCGCCGGGCGAGAGCTACAGTGAGTGTCACTGCAGAGAGACAGTCAGGATAGATCTGTATAGTTACCAAACATATGGGTCAAATCAAGACAGGAACGCCGACAACACACAGCAGACAAAAGATCAGCATGTTACTCGACATGGAGGAATGCTCATATCCAACAGCATTTCACTCTGAATTTGACCTTTCAGCTGCACTTTCTTCAAACTCTGACTCATTAACCTCAGGCACTTTGTGTCTTCATGACTTACTACTGATGAAATAAACAGCAAACTCAACTTATATTAACATATCAACTGTTACAACAGAAAGTTGGTGTTTTTCCATTGGAATATCATTAGACAGATTTGCACGTGTTACTCAATGAATTATACCTAAATTAAGCTTTAACTGATATTAAAATGTTCTTTTGCCTCAAAAATGCCCTGCACTTACTAGCAAAAATTCCTGAATTAATGCTGTGGTATTTCATAATTTCACATTTGAGTGAGTGCCATCTTAATTTTTTTCTTGACTTCTTTTTTTTTTTTTAAACACATTTATATTGGCCTAGAGCTTAATATTTCAACATAGCAATGGGAAAACATTTTTACTGACAATGACAGATCTTGGCACAAAGTCGTGGAAGCAATTCAGTCTTTTTTCCTCAAATCACAGTTCAGAATTATGAGACGTCAACAAAGTATGGATTGGGAAATTTAAATGGGTCATTTTGAGAAAATCCTCACAAGTCACAAATCTGTTTTTAATTGGGACTTTATAGCACACAACTTTGACTTTTTTCTCAGAATTGTGAGTTTATATCATGCAATTCTGATAAAAAAAAAAAAGAATTGAGAGACAAAAAAAGTCAGAATTGTGAGATAAAAATGTTTGTTTTTATCCCATGGTGGAAAAAAGGCCTTTGGAGTAACATTTGCTAATTAGGGCCTTTACTATTAATTTTTGCCCTGATCTTTAATCCTGTAACATTTTAAATCTAACAGTGTTGGCATTTTTTTACATAAAATTGGTTATTAATACATTTTAATTATGATGTGTGATGTCCTGAGAATTACCATCCAGCTATAGAAATATTACATTTCACTACAGACGGAGTAGTTTTAGACAGAGTGTGTCCTGGAGAAAGCCACACTGTAATAATACATCAGGTCATCTTTAGCACATGTCTCTGATAGCACAGTTAAACAGACATCATGAACCGCCCAGTGTTAACACTTCTGCTCATACGTGTTTCTTGCTGCCTATTTTATGTCTCACAACAGCTTTTTTTTTAACAGCTCACTAGAAATTCTGACAGTTGTAATTAATTGCTCATAAGCTTACTGATGAAATGTGACTAAAACCCAGTCTTGGACCTGAACCAGCCCCTACAACCCACTGCAAAAAAAATCCTGAAATATAATTAGGTGTATTAGTTTTACTTTTGGCTCATCTTATTTACTCTCCACTACTTGAAATTGTTTTGACAACTTCACATGCTGACCCAAAGTAATGAGCCTGTAACCTATTTAACAGCAACAGAAGCAGCCTCTGGTTTACTAGTGAATGATTTGATATGATCCCAGTGTAATATATTCATTATTCCTTTACTAAAAGTCCAGCGTTGTGTTGCGTGCACACGGTTACTCATTACATTTACTACCATTCAAAAGTTTGGGGTTGGTAGGACCAATGTTTGTGAAAGAAGTTTCTTCTGTTCACCAAGGCAGTATTTAGTTGATGAAAAATACAGTAAAAACAAATAATTAAATAAATGTTTTATATGTGAATATAAATGTATCTGATTGCTGTGATCAAAGCTGAATCTTCAGCATCATTACCCCAGTCTTCTCTGTCACATGTTTCTTCAGAAATCATTCTAATATGCTGATTTGCTGTTCAAGAAACATTTCTGAAAACAGTTGTGCTACCGAATGTTTTTTGGAAACCGTGATGCATTTAATTTTTTTCAGTATTTGATGAATAGAAATGTCAAAAGAACAGCATTTATCTGAAATAGAAATCTTTTGTAACATTATAAATGTCTCTACTGTCACTTATATATCAAGTGCATCCTTATATATATATATATATATATATAAAATAAAAAAATCAACCCCAAACTTTTGAACAGTACATAGAAAAAAAATATATTAAAATACATTCAAATAAAACCAACTAAAGTAAAATCAATTATTCTAAAATAAATTCTCCTCCAAAGCAGATATCAGAAAAAGTATTCCCCCAAAATATTATCAGACCGTGTGCACTGTATCAAGATCATATACAGTACTGTAATTAAAACTCTTCCACTCTGAATGAGAACGATGCAGGTTATCAAAAGACAATTCATGAAACATTCAAATACCTCTCCTGTCAGCCAGTTTTTAACTGGCACATTGTCACTTTTCAAATCATCTGCCACATGCTAAGCAATCCATCTCTAAACCAAAGTAACCTCATATAACATTTGCCTATCATTCAAATCATCAGAAATGACACACAATCAACAGCAGACGAGAGTCGGACAGAAGAAGCTGCCTACTTCCGTAAGGGTTGGCCGAGCGGCCGCACAGCTGGCTGTAAGTCTCGTTTGCATCGAACGGCTCTTCCTCAAACTCCTCATCTTCGTTCTGATAAGACGTGGGGCTGTCAGTTGTCGGGAGGCTGGACGCTCCAGGACTGGAACGCTCTCCCAGATACGCTGAAGCCCCAGGCAGAAACGCCCCCGCTGAGAACAGGGGCATGGCCCGTGCAGAACGTGTCCCGTCGCTAGCTCGTTTGGCCAGCGGCTCCTCCAGCTTGATCCTGCGAGCCTGCGACGGCAGCGAGGGTGACCAGCCGGCTGGCACCAGCGGGTGGGTGCTGGGACTCTGGGGGCCCGAGTTGGGCTCGTCCATGGAGGCCGTGGCCGAGTCGCAGTGCGGCGAGTTGGCTTTGAACATCAGGTCCATGCCGCGTTCCACGATGTGCTGGATCTGCAGATATCCGGCTGTGTACATCACGACCAGCTGCTCGCTGGCGGCCATGGTCAGCTTCCCCGTGTAGCAGAAGCTGAGGATTTGCTGGAAACAGGCCGGCGTGACGGAGGACGGCAGCTCGAACTGTGCTTTGCTGCTGCCGCTGAAGAGGTCACGGAAGTACAAGCTGCTGGCGGCCAGCACGGCGCGGTGGGCCTTGAACGCCTGGCCCTTCACCAGTATGGAGACGTCGCAGTACTGGCCCTGCAGCCGCTGCTCGTTCAGGGAGCCCAGCACCATGCTGCCAAAGTTAGGGATCTCCATGTGGAGCATCTGGGACATGGCAGCCCACATTCACACCGTCGACAGAGCCGGTGAGAGGGTCATCTGGACAGAGATGAGACACAACAAGAGTGAGAAACAGCCACATTCAGAGAAAAGGGCACATGCAGACAGATGATGACATGCACACATCTGATATGGCCATTATGACTAGGGTTAACTAAACCACCCAAAAAAAAAAAAAAACATAGGGCCTACTTATTCATGACTTGAAATAAAATAAACATTAGCTGAGAAAAAAAAAAAAAAAGAAAAAAAAACTTCAACTAGTCTGATTCTCATTTTCATTTAATTTAACATCATTTAATTTAATCAGCCGATGAATACCCTAATCAATGAAACAGCAGTAAAGAAGCTCTGAATCACACTCAACAACAGCTGATAAACACATTTGAGCTCAGACCGTTGATCCGACACACACACAAACACACACACACACACATTAATCATCGACTTCACATACATACACACACACACTTACACTTGTATATGTGGTTTACAGGGTTTTTCTACGGTTCAAACTATATTTTCTGTCTCCCCTTTCCCCTTCTATTATCTACTCCCTAACCTTACACCTAAACCTACCCCTCACACAAAACTACTAGCATATTTCGAATTTCAAAAAACAATGCTCAGTATGTTAAGCCACTTGTTTTATAGGACACAAGTGTAAACCTCATAAACCAAACCAGTACCCATGTCATTAATACACATTTGTGTCCTCATAAACCATATAAACCTGTACACAACACACACACACACACACACACACACACATAAAGCCCCAGCCCGTGTGACACAGACAGAACTTCCACTCTTGGGTAACACCACAGCTCATTTCCAGGAACAGCAAGTGAAACGCAGCATCTGTCTGTCTGTCCGTCAGTTGCTCACTGAGTTTCAGGAGACAAAGCTTTCATGAGTGTCCATCTCTCATCGGGACTCAACAAGTGCATCTGCATCAGTGTATGTGAGATAAAAGCAATCAATGCTGCGTCTATAACGTCACACACAGAGACCAGCTCCAGTTACACAGAGAGAGAGAGAGACGGGTGAGGGAGGGGTGAGAGACACAGCAAAGTCAATTGAGGACAGAAGCAGCAAAGAAAATCAACTGCAGCACGACACACACAGAACTGATTTCACTGTAGGCAAATCACAATGTCCTGGAAAGTCCACATGGATGATTTTTATGTTGTTTGTTGGGTGATTTATGAGCTTGCATTGTCACTATAAGAGCATCACAATATGAATATGAATCAGCTAACTGATGCAATAACTAGCATCTGCATCCTACTGATAGAACTGTGTTCCATCGACTATAGTTAAATAACTAAACCCATAAAAAAACTTGTTACTTGAAATGAAAAAATGTTAACAAATAAAATGTATACAAAAATCTAACTTTATTTCAGCTAGTTTCTGAAGCAATAATTCTCACCATTGACTAGTTGCTTATTAGCATGCATATTACTAGAAATTTAGCTGATTATTAGTACTTATAAAACACATATCAATGCCTTATTCTGCATGACCATATTCTAGATCCTTAACCCATACCTAAACTTAACTAAATGACTAATTATTAATTAGCAGCAAACTAGGAGCTTATTAAGGCAGAAATCATAATAAATAGTTATTAGTGAGAATTGGTCCTTAAAATAAAGATAACTGAAATTAACTTAAAAACAGAAAATACAAAAAAATCCATATTAACATTCAGCTTTGATAGAGCAAAGCAAAGCCAATTTCTTTGTCTTGTTTAACTGTAACGCATTCTGAAACAGTCTTAATATTGTGTGCAGTTTTGTGTCTTGAGTCCATTTATCAGAAGATATTTTCACTCTTAAAGCCGGTGGTGGTTTGTTCTGCAGGTATTTGTCTTTGGCACAGACACTGAAAACTGCTGTCTGCTTTAGTGAAAGGAGAAAAATGTCTCGGTCTGAGCCGCAGATGAAGTTATCAATCCAGTCTGACAGACACATGAATTCAAGACAAACATAAAAACGCAAGGACATCCAACACTGACAAGCTGCGTGTCTGCAGTCTGAATGTGTTCAATATTTCTGCTCTGAGTTTAAGGAGATATCAACATTTTTGCATTTCAACACTGTTAATATAAAAATTAATTAATATAAAAAGCTATTATTCTAATTTATGAAAAATGTCATGAAATTTGTATTTTTTATTTTCATCCTTTCGATTTTGCAGTGAAATATGAGTTTCGTGAGATCGCTCACTAAACATCCATCCAGTGTTGGATTGATACTACGTGATCCGATGCAGTCAAAGACGGCATTTCACGGCAGAGAATGCAAATCGAAACAGGAGTTTCTCGCCAGAGGACGACATAGAAAACACAAGTCAGTCTTGCTTTAAACATTTGCATTGGTTTCCACAGATGCGAGCTACACTACAAAAGCAAACGGTAAAATCCTGAAACACCATTTAGCAGAATGCTGTTTATCCAAAGTGACCTAAAGAACACGGACTGCTGGGATTTTCTATTAGTCCTTGATGGGTCACTATCACTATTGGGTGTTTCAAACAGCTTTCAAATGCTTTTATTAAAATTATTAATCTGTATTACAATTTGAGTAAAAAGTTGAACTGAGGTCACAAATTTGGAATCATTAAGAATATTTGGAATATTTTTTATATAATAATTAAGTCTCTTCTGCTCGCTAAGACTGCATTTTTTGATCCAAAATTCAGTAAAAAGTGAAATCACAATTTAAAATAGCTTTTTTTCTATATTAATATATAGTAAAATGTAATTTATTTCTGTGATGCAAAGCTTAATTTTCAGCATCATCACTGCAGTCTTCAGTGTCACATGATCCTTCAGAAATCATTTAATATGCAGATTTTCTGCTCAGTTATCATCAATTATTATTAATGCTATTATTATCAATGCTTAATTATTAATAATTGTTCTTATTAAAATCAGTGTTGAAAACCGTTTTTGCTGCTGAATAATTTTGTGAAAACCGTGATACATTTTATTTTCAGGATTCTTTGATGAATTGAAAGAAAAATCTTTTGTAACATTACCAATATCTTTACTAACACTATATAAAAGTATTTATTTCTATAGTCTGAGTGGTAGTGTATTGCAGTTTGCACAAAATATTCGGCAGCACAACCGTTTTCAACATTGATAATAATCAGAAATGTTTCTTGAGCAGCAAATCAGCATATTATTATGATTTCTGACAAATCACGTGACACTGAAGACTTCAGACAAATTCAGCTTTGAACACAGCAATAAATTACATTTTACAAGATATTCACATAAAAAAATAGTTGTTTTCAGTTATAATAATGTTTCACAATATTACAATATTAAATGTACTTAAAATTAAATAAACACAGCTACGGTGACCACAAAAGTTTAACAGGGATAACACAATGTTAATTATTCCACACATTTGACTGGTAGTGCACATTACAGTTTGTTTTGAATTTAAATGAACACTTATTTTACACAATATATGCATTAAAAATACAGAAATTAATTCTACATTGCCAAATATTGTCCTACCACTAATTTCCAAGTAGCTCATCTCTGTGTGTAGAACTGAGCAACACTAAAAATGTAGCTCTAAAGCCTGATTCCCCTGTATCCTTTGATTGTGATGACGCTCTACATCAGAAGTTGTGATATGATAGACAGTCGTCAGATGCCCACGTGAGCCATGAAGCACTGCTGTCACACTGCAGCATGTGAGGATGGGCGTTCACATCACACTGCCAGCTAATGCACAGCGCTGCAATGCAGTGCCACACACGCATGTACGTGCAGCAATAGTGTCGAGTCAGGCTCGCACGCGTACACATGCAAACACTAAATATAGACTTTGCACATCTTTGATAAAAACATACAGACGTGAACTCCATAAACCTGCTGCGATCCTCAGCTGAACCATTGATTTATCAGCACGCATCCGTCTGCGTGTCAGAACTGGGCCATGATGCACTGCTGAAGACATAAAACTCCTCAGACTCAAAGGAAAAGGAGTTCTGTCAGAATAAAAGAGCAGTCTGGGACATTCTGTCCTTGGTAAAGCGTTAAAGACCTGCAGAGCACGAGTTGATCCAGCAGAAACACACGTATATACGTATATCTGCTTGCACTCGCTGACCCTCTTCATATGAACGATCTGCTTTATAAATATTCAAGCACTGCAGTCGTTCTAAAGTCGAGCATGTCTAAGTGCACAGACACAACACATTCAGTCCACGTTGAGACGCAGCGCTCCCTGGCAACAGGCCTGCCAATCGGAGCTGCACGTCTGAGGAACGTACAGAACCCAAAACACAATCTCAGCAGTCCTTCAAACTCCAGCAGACGGCGTTCACTGCGACCGATACGTAATGCTTTTTGTGATGCATGAACTTTTTCTCAGTTCATGCATCACCTGGGAATCGAACCCATGACCTTGGTGATGCTAGGAATATAATCTCACAGCGATTGGAGATCTGCGGTCATGTTCGGCGTCCAGCGTTTCTTAATATAGAGAGACCGGCACTGGGGTGAGATGGGGTGATGGACACAGAAATATCATGATGGCATGTCCTCTAATGCCACCGGCGTATGACATGTGATCCCTTACGTGTCACCCTGTTAAATTTAATGCATGGAGGCAACTGTATCAAAAGGCCCTTATTTTGAGCCGCGATACTGTTTCCAAATAAAATATTACGAGATGCTATTGCTCAGAATTTTAGTTCTCAGTTATTATGTTCCCTTGAATGATCAACAAGCAGTTTAGGGTCAGAGACACATGTGAAACTAGGGCACGATTCATCAAAATAAAACTAAAATAATGGAATTGCTTAGTGTGATTATCAAATCGCAAAGGCTGTGATTTAAGTAAGTAAATGGATTGAACAGAGTGAAGCACAACACTGTGTTCATTCACACACGAGCGGCTCGTGATCCAGCGATTTCAGTGTCTTGATTCACAATAATGGATCCACATGAACTCTTTGCATCTGCTTTGAGTCGGAGTCGCTTTAAAGTAAACTTGGAACCCCAACATGCACCAACCATCTTTACAAATTTGCAATGAAAATCGTTTACCGACAAAAGAGAAGCTTTAGAAACTCCCAGTGGACTTCTGCCAGAAGAAAAGCTTGATGGATTAACATTAATATTTATGTCTTAATGTCTTCATTTTCTAATACTGAAATTTTACAGATATAAAATATGATGATTATTATTATTAGGCTATAATTTTTCAGAATTCTCAATTACATCTCTTAAATTCTTTATTTTTATTTTACAGTGAAATGTTACAGTATTACAGTTTTGCATAAAATGATATAAAATATTTGTAATCTTGATAAATCTTAAATTGTCATTGTTTTTATTTACAGTGAAATATTACAACATTTTTAATTAAAATATTACTATAAATTATATATTTTTGTAATGTCTTAAATTATCTCTTTTTTTACAGTAAAATGTCCTTATTTTATTTTATATTTATTTAAAAAAGTTAAAAGCCCCACAAACAAACACAGCAAACCTGGAATAATTTTAAAATCACATTTTAAATAGCAATTTTTATCTTACATTTTATTTTATTTTTTTCCCAAATTGTGTGACCCTTTGTGAAACTCCTTTTTCTAACAGAAACGTGAGAATCCGGATTCTCCACCGAATCTCAGTGCTGTTTGAGAAAGAGCATTGGTGGTTTGTGTGAAGGTAAAGGCTCGTTCAGCCACAGCAGAATCTCAGCGGAGCCTGCGGGTGAGTCAGTCAACACACTAATGGACTCAAGCTGCAGAGAAGATCAACAAACAAACAGTGACTCCAGCAGCCGCCATCCAGACCTCCACACACAACTACAGCTCCAACAATGACAAAACTGCACAAAAAAGTAGACTATAGTCCATATCTCTGAGTAGTGCATCAATAAGAGGGTCTGGTCACAGTTCTTAAAAGGAACACTCCACTTTTTTGGAAAATAGGCTCATTTTCCAACTCCCCAAAAGCTAAACAGTCGAGTTTTACTGTTTTCAAATCCATTCAGCCGATCTCTGGGTCTGGCGGTAGCACTGTTAGCGTAGCTTAGCATAGATCATTGAATCTGATTAGACCGTTAGGATCTCGCTCAAAAATGACTAAAGAGTTTCGATATTTTTCCTATTTAAAACTTGACTCTTCTGTAGTTACATCGTGTACTAAGACTGATGGAAAATTAAAATTTGCGATTTTCTAGGCCGATATGGCAAGGAACTTTACTCTCATTCCGGCGTAATAATCAAGGAACTTTGCTGCCGTACCATGGGTGCAGCAGGCGCAATGATATTACGCAGCGCCTGAAAATAGTCCCCAGCTATATCATAACTAGTTAACTAGCTATAGTCTAATCAGATTCAATTATCTATGCTAAGCTACACTAAAAGTGCTATAATGGATTGAATGCATCAGCTGAATGGATTCGAAAATGGTAAAACTCAATTGTTTAACTCTTGGGTAGTTAGAAAATGAGCCTATTTTCAAAAAAAGTGGAGTGTTCCTTTAAAGATATTCAAGATGCATTCGATTCACCGACTGTCAAAATAACTGTGACTGTGAGTTATCTAAATGGACAGTTCATGGCCAGATTAACCTACAATTTGCTGCAGATTTAATGGCCATATTTCACGACTTTGGCAAGTGAGCATGGCCGGTACGTTGAGGTCCAGACCGGTTTATGTTTACAAGGGGTAGCTATAATAAAAGTTGTGAAATAGTTGCCTAATAATAACTTTTCTTTGGTATTGTACAACGCCAAAACAACTGACCCTCTCATCTCAGCTAATCATTGGTTTAACAGCACGTCACTGTCAAAACGACTGAGATTAATAATGCAATCATTATTAATGCCAATCAAACCAAAGAAGGCAGGAATTACCGTTACTGTTACAGAAGCTGAGCGTGAATTTGACCGACAAAAAGTGAGATGTATAATGCAAGCAGCTAAATATTTAATATTTGACAAGTGTGTTATGATAGAAATGACCTAGAGTAATAATGACCTACAGTTATATTCAGGAACGCAAACAACACGGCATATTAGGAAAGATTAAGAATGAACGTGCATATGGTGAATTCACTCTTTTCTGATAGCTTTTCAGTAAATTCACTTATCATCCTCAGACCTGTACTAGAACATGGTAAAATGTGTTTATAGTAGTGCTGTCAATCTATTACATTTTTTTTTTAATCGCGTTCATCACGATTAATGGCAAATTTAAAATACTAGGATTTACCTGTAAATGTGTTGAAATAAAGGAATGTCACACAGAACCAGAACCTTTCACATCTCCGCAAAGTATGAGACATAATCCTTATTATTCTTTTGTTTTTATTCAGCCGTTATCAGCCTATAAAATGTTTACCAAGCCACATCGCTTCAATCCCAGTACACATTTACCCAACTATTATCAAAAGTATTTCTAAATAAATACAACAAAACATTTTCTTTCGACCTTACATGAAGTATTATGATAAAATGCATTGTGAAGAAGAATTGGACCTGTTCTGCAGGTGCATTAGAGCTAACATTAGCATCTTGCTACATAAGACAATTTATGAGATTAATAGTACACTTTTACTCAGAACTCACTTTAAACCACCATCACTTTCGTCTAGCCCGGCGCCTCAATCACGCAATCCCTGCGTCCCAATGTGCATACTAGTCAGCCTATCTGCCCTAAATAGTACTGAAAATGACTAAAATCACATGGAATTTAGGATGGATAGTGTGCACATTGGGACACAGCCACTGATTACCTTCTGCGCTGCGATGATGGCAAGAAGTTGGGGTCAAACCTTATCAAACAATTAATTTGCTTTAAAAAAATATTAACGCGTTAAAATGTTTAGATTAAAATCGCATGCGTTAACTTTGACAGCCCTAGTTTATAGGTTGTGGATAGGATAGTCAGTTAACCTATTAAAATAATATCTGCAAATAGATCTAGTTCTTAAACTATTAGCTTCTATTTTTTAACTATTTTACTCATCTTCTCCTTTATTCCTAAAAAGTTTATATTTTTGAACAAACCCCCAAGCGTCTACCACCTTTGCATACATGTCAATGGCTACTCTGTGCTCAATTTAAAAAGATAGATCACCTAAAATAAAAAAAATTATATTATCTAATTTACCCCAAACCCTCTAGCAAGCTCAGTTTTTAGATCTCAGTATTTCTAAAACCCTGTGTTCGGCCATGCATGTGAGACATTGTGTAATATTAACCAAATACTAGAAAATAGAAGAAAAGTTAGATTATTCTAAGTGCAAGGTTTTTGAAATACTACAATATGGTCCACTATGAACACTTTTTACTCTCAATACACCAGAAAATCATTTTGGGTTTCGTATTTGGGAGAGAATCCAGAAAAAGAGTAAAAAAAAAAAAGTGACTGATAATTGTTATATTACTGGCAACAAGTAAAACCACTATATCCTGGAAATAGTACAAAGAGCCACCTACTAATGAACAATGGAACAGTAGCAGAGGTCAAAGAAATGCAAAGACTCTTTGTCAGCAAATGGAGGAAATGTATTGTCAAATTGATTTGAAGAATGTAAAGTTTGGCGACTGGCTCCTCACAGACTCTTTTTGAGAAAGTTTTCAGAGGTCCTTGAAATGTGGGATGAAATGACACACTACAATGTGTGCATGTGTGTGTGTAAAAAGTGCGTGTTAAGGGTGTGTATTTTCGGCTCGGTTTTAAGATACCAAATCAATCCACAAGACAAAGAGCCGCAGCTCTACAACTCTTTGCCCTGAACATGACTCGGCACACAAACCACACACATATTTTCACCAAATAATCTTCACCTGCTCCGCCAGCAGTCTGTCTTTCCAGCTGGTTGGAGTTAGTCTTTTTCACCAAGTCAAGCAGCCCTATTGCTATTGCTCACATGTGGAACAAACCTTTAACTTTTTACAAGTGATTCCTCAAATCGATGCTGCCAGTTATGTCCAAATATCAGTCCACCACTTAAGACTTTCCAAAGCACACAGTATCTGTCACAAGTCATTATATTATTTTACTAAAGGCGTCTTTACACAGCCAGTTCTGTGCCTTCTGCAAATTCTGTGTAAAGATGCAATGCCACATAAAAGCGTGGCTTAATTATGGCTGCTCTGACTCACCTCACTTCCTAGTACTGTATAAAGGTGCAACTGCTGTGTAAATGCATTCATGCCACCTCTGAGCAGCACTAAACAGTCTGTGTCAAGACACTTAAATGCCACTTCAGAAGTGCTTCTGTGCCACATTTGCAGTGCAAATTTGGCGTTATACAGACATGTATCAATTTTAGTGTCTCTTTGCTAATTGTCAGCACTTCATGGTTAAACTTTAGAAGATTGTAGCAGACATGTTTAATGCTAGTTAGATACTCTGTAATTCAACAGCTAGCTGTTATTTCTTGAATGAGATTTATACTTTAGATTAATTGATGTAAGCGCTTAAAATTTCTTGCGTTAACAGATGTTTGACTATAGCCATGAAATCTGGTCCACTTTGCAGCTTATTCTCACCCATTTGTACAGGTGGACACTAACATGACAAAATATGAAAATAAAAAAATAACACTGCTGGATTATTAACAATGTATCAATATTTTTTAATATAAAATTTTATAGTATAGAAACAAACGAATCCTATAAGAATAATCAGATTGATACATACTTGTATATTTACACAAAATGATCCAAATGCAACTTGAGTGAATTTACGTGAACATGTGTAATTGCAGTTGTGAATGCACTTCTCCCGTAACAACGTGCTGGAAAAATGCCACTAAACAAATTCACAACATGCTATTACAACAGGATCTCATTTTAAATGTCATGTACCATATGGCATTTTGCCACCGCACATCTTGTACTTTCATTATCAAATGCACTTTGCACTATCAAAGTGAGTTCAGGCATGACTGTGTGCTTTCAAAACTATAGTTTCACTTCAGTTCTCCAGTCTGGATGGCATGCTGTTCTAACACTAACCTACCAGACCCCAATCTACTGGCTATATAGCAAGTTAAAACCAAGAACTATAAAGATAAACTATAAACTATAACTAGCATCCACACCAGCAGATGAGATCATTTTATTATATTATCCCAAGTCATATTTTGAGTGCGAGTCATTAGCCAAAAAAGAGAAAACACAAAATAAACAAAGTTAATTTTACTGATTACATTATTAATTAATAAATTTTTACTTTTGTTTTTTGCTAGATAATATTGTTACCATGGATTATTTTGAGCATGATAATCTGATATGAAAATATGATATTGTGGCAGCTTTATTTAGCAATTTGGTAAACACACGTACTAAACGGCACTATTTTTTTTTTTATACATCCCTCAGCAGTTTTTGGTTTCTAGCATTTTTGTGTGTTTATTCTACTATTGTCCACACAGACAGCAGAACCGGCAGTGATAAAGTTCAGTCCAGGGAGCCATTCACAAAGACTGAAAAATAAACGAGAAGCAAGCAAAATACCACAAAACTGTGGTGGATGAGTCTGCATGTCTGTATTGATCTGAAATCAAAAGCGATTTCATAAAAATAGAGCTGTACAGAAAATACCAAAGAAATGAGTGTAGACTTCATAACCAAAATGCCTGTCCATGTAAAAGTAAGAAGCGCTGACTACTTCAGAAAACAAAGCAGTTCTGCTCATTGAATTTAAATGTCAAAAAAAAAGCTAACTCTCAAAGATTAGTCAAAGCCAATGCCTAGCTCTTCCTCAAATTTAACTGTGTACATACTAGGTTATTTCCAAGATGACTGTTTGTGTAAAGCCAGCCAACAAGTGATATCAGCTAGCAACTGTTCAGTGCAATATGCATTATTTACAATGCCTTCATATCTGCTGCTGTCATTCAAGGTAAAGACCCATCAATACTGTGTATGCATGTGCTGGAACTGTGTGGTTTTAGATTTCAGTACAGAAACTGTCCAGATGATAAACAGAGAGCGAGTCTGCCATAATGTGAGTGAGATTTATGCCCGTTTGCTACTCTAGACTTAGCAATCATATGATCTCAGATGAATATGCTCATTACAGCAAATGTTTCCATAAACTCCATCTGTTCATGGCACTTTCAAATACATACAGTATAAGTCAAAGATCAATCCTGAGACATTTTGGGGCAGCAATTCAAATTACGTGACAGGATTAATTGTTAACAATACACCCATTTCCTCAGTGGAACTGCATGATAAAAGTGTTAATACCACAGAAATCAGACAGGCTATTTCATGTTAGTCATGTATGACTGTAAAACAATAAACAGCAGAACTGATATGAGTCTGCTCTGGACTGAAGCATTCCAGTAATAAATGTTAGTCAGTGATGATCCTGCTGCAGTGAAGACAGACACACATCTGACCAGTAAGCATCAGGGCAGTCAGTGATGATTTGATCTCATCATTATCCTGAACACGCTGCTTCACTGTGTCTGCGTGCCAAACCATGCAAAACAGAAGACAATCGTGACCCACCAACACTGTATTCTACACACACTGATCACATGCACTGCAGCGATGCATACACAAATGAGAGCAGACGCCAGTGTGTTTAGTGAAAGCGTGATGTGAATACTGGGGTAAAATTCTCTATATGAGTCAGTGAGCAACAGCCGCTGTAAGTGCATCTAACAGTGTCTGCTGTGATGCGTGAAGCATCGTGCAAAGAGCAGCTTCATGAGTTAATGCAGTCTGAGCTGTACTGTAGAACAGAATTATAAATGAACAGGAGCAATAAAATGCCACAAAAAGGTAGCTAAATGCCCCTAAATTCAAGATAATGGGGGCAAAAAAATGCCCCTGCATAATTACACTAAATCGATCACTGTGAGTGGTGACGACTGTGGTGATTAAAATAAATGTGAAATTAAAAAGTTTTGACTGCTGCATTTAGATATGCCATGTTATGGTAGCTGCTGAAACTTTTTATTTAGTATTTTAATTAGTGATGCACCAATCATGATTTTTCATGGCTGATTCAGATTCTGGTTCCATTTGTTTGTTTTATTCCAGTACTGGTTGCAATTTTTTAAAGCTAATTTATTTATGCTTTTGTTTATTTGCTCTATAACAAGAAAAAAAGTTATCGATTTGCATTTTAATGAGTCAAATAAGTATTTAACCCCTTCGCAAAACATGACTTAGTACTTGGTGGCAAAACCCTTGTTGGCGATCACAGAGGTCAGATGTTTCTTGTAGTTTGCCACCAGGTTTGCACACATCTCAGGAGGGATTTTGTCCCACTCCTCTTTGCAGATCCTCTCCAAGTCATTAAGGTTTCGAGGCTGACATTTGGCAACTCGAATCTTCAGCTCCCTTCACAGATTTTCTATGGGATTAAGGTCTGGAGACTGGCTAGGCCACTCCAGGACCTTAATGTGCTTCTTCTTGAGCCACTCCTTTGTTGCCTTGGCCGTGTGTTTTGGGTCATTGTCATGCTGGAATACCCATCCACGATCCATTTTCATTGCCCTGGCTGACTTCAATGCCCTGGCCCTGACGGTACATGTCCCCGTCCATAGTCTCTTTGATGCGGTGCAGTTGTCCTGTCCTTTTAGCAGAAAAACACCCCCAAAGCATAATGCTTGCACCTCCATGTTTGACGGTGGGGATGGTGTACTTGGGGTCATTGGCAGCATTCCTCCTCCTCCAAACACGGCGAGTGGAGTTGATGCCAAAGAGCTCGATTTTAGTTTAATCACAACACTTTCACCCAGTTCTCCTCTGAATCATTGGCAAACTTCAGACGGGCCTGTACATGTGCTTTCTTGAGCAGGGGGACCTTGCGGGTGCTGCAGGATTTCAGTTCTTCACGGCGTAGTGTGTTACCAATTGTTTTCTTGGTGACTATGGTTCCAGCTACCAAGATCCTCCCCCATGTAGTTCTGGGCTGATTCCTCACTCTTCTCATGATCATTGAAACTCCATGAGGTGAGATCTTGCATGGAGCCCCAGACCGAGGGAGATTGACAGTTATTTTATGTTTCTTCCATTTGGGAATAATCGCACCAACTTGTCACCTTCTCACCAAGCTGCTTGGCGATGGTCTTGTAGCCCATTCCAACCTCGTGTAGGTCTACAATCTTGTCCCTGACATCCTTGGACAGCTTTTTGATCTTGGCAATGGTGGAGAGTTTGGAATCTGATTGATTGATTGCTTCTGTGGACAGATGTCTTTTATACAGGTAACAAACTGAGATTAGAAGCACTCCCTTTAAGAGAGGGCTCCTAATCTCAGCTCCTTACCTGTATAAAAGACACCTGGGAGCCAGAAATCTTGCTGATTGATAGGGGATCAAATATTTTTTTCCCCTCACTGTACATGTTGCATGAGCAGTAGTTTTTAATTTGAATCAGATTGTATAATTTCATGATTTAAAACAAAAACAGAATGGTCTGACAACATCTTCATATGCTACATAACACATGCATAAAACAAAAACAGCAGACCGGCTGCATGAGAATGCAGATTCACTCTCTGACAGCAGGCGGCGCTTATGGAACAGCAGCGAAATAGTGTTTCCTTGGTTACCGCTGTAAACAATGCAGTACTGCTGCTTACTACTTTATATGGAGGAAAAAGAAAATGCCATTGCCATCAAAACTTTTCAGAAGACAGTTAGTTTCCCTCAGAAATACATTCATATAACCCCTCACCCCCAATTCAATATTTATATTTTCTTCCGATATTTCGCAAACTGTGAACAGTGAGCTTGCTCCATCTGCCTGCTACTGTATTCTTTCCTCTTTGCGCCCGTCTTCAGCATCTCTGGCCTGTGTTAAAGTCATGTTTACTGACTCAAGCATGATGGATTTTTCTTTTTCACTGTCCCAGTAGCACCCGAAAATAACTGAAAAATAAGTACAACAAAATCCAGTACAAAGACTGGAGAAATGTAATGTATTTTTGTGCTTATTTTCACAATCGACAAGTTAGCGACCACCATGTTGAGTCTTCTTCAGTACAGTCATCTCACACAGTTAATAATTTGCATCTGGAACAGCCTTCAATTTCTCATCAACTGCACTGTACTGAAAATTAAATTATAATAAAGCAACGTGCCTTAAGGCAAGATAATATTATCTGCTTTGATTAGAAACAAGCAAACAGACAGCACTGCAGCTAAACCTCACACAGAAACACTAAAGATGCTTAAAACTGCAAGTTGAGCAACTGAAATATGGGTTAACTATCTACAAAATCAGCCGAGCACAATCCTCAACGTTTCATCTGGACTGAGGAGTGAGTCTGAAGCTGCACATACACACTGCAGTCGACAATATTTAATAATTAAGCAAATCCAGCTCTCACAGATTGTGACAGTGAACTGAGATATGTGTGCAAGTTCTTAGAAATTCCCATCATGTAACCCTTGTTATTGATCATTATCAGTTCACAGAAAATATTAACAAGCGCTAAGTTGAGTTAAGGAACGACACAGTGGGTTTGCGCTGGATCATGGGAGCAGTGTGGATGAAGATAAAACAGGCTGTTTCCCTGAGATTTTTCCAGACATTCTGCTGGAGCTCAACCAAAGATCTGGATCACAGCACATGAGAGCTCATGTGCCACAGGTGTACACAAGAGAACAGGAATGTGGCGTCAAAGACCAAGAACACTTGATAATAATACAAAAAAAAAAATTAAAAACAGAAGCATTACCCTTTTGCTTCTTGTGAAGAGTTTTAGGACTATTGATTGGAAGAAATTATCCGTGGCATTTGCCTGTGCAAAACCGTTTTCCTGCTGCCTGGCGTAAAAAGAGAGATATGGCTCGAGTTTGTCCTTCTGTGTGCATCTGTGGGATTTTTCCACCTGTTTGATGGTGCAAATGGTGTGCCTTATCACAAACGTACCAGCAGACTCTCCTTAACAACACACAAGATCTGAGGAATTATTCATGGTGTTAAAACTTAATATTAGTGTTTGATCACTTTGAGTACTAATACTGTATGTTAATTTCAGGGCTGTCAAGTGATTAGAATGATTAAATCCACTGAATTACACGATGGGAAGATTAATTAATCGAAATAATTGCACGTCAGTTTGGGCTAAACTAAAATATTTTAAAAAGTCATTGTGCTAAATGAAAATTGCAGATTTCAGAAATATTTTGATTCAACATAAGATGTATTACACACAAACGTTTAAAGGCTACAACGTGGCCATAACATTGCGTTCAGAAACTGCATCTAAATGTATTTACTCAGACTGCTGACAGAGGTGGCATGAATGCATTTACACTGCAATCAGAATTGCGTAAATAATACTATGAGATGAATGGTTTTAAATGAGCATTAAGGGATTTTGAAAAAAATAAGTGAATATTGAAATATGCCCTTTTTAAATGAAATGATACAATAAACATAAGAAACTAAAAGGTGCCAGGATGTGGCGGCTAGTTCATGCACAAATGAAGCAAGTATTGACTGCTTGTGTCTCATTTCAGAGGCTGCGTCCTCTGTAGGCTGCATACATCAAGGATGTCTTATTTAAGACAATGTCATTTCTGTAATTTAATGGTTACTTTTCTTAAATGAGACTGCACCGATGATGTATTCAACCTTCAAATGTGACCCCCGGAGGACGCAGCCTCCGAAATGAGTCTTTATGAATGAGTGATTGACGCATTGACTCAATTGATTCGTTCAAAACCGTAGATTCATTCAGCAACGAATCACTGCTGTGTGTTATGTTGCTCTGACTGAAACTTTTTTCATTTGCGAAACACAATATAAACTTTGTTTACTGAACTGTTGTATAAAATCAACTTTCAATTCAATTCAAGTTTATTTGTATAGCGCTTTTTACGATACAAATCGATACAAAACTTTGACAGCTCCAGTTACTTTGCTTAGCAAAGACTAATAAAAGGGTCACATTTTTATTACATTGTGAGACTCATTCACATCAACTTTGATGAAAGAGATAATATGTAAACAAATTGAGAACAATAATTTGCATGCTTGTTGAGGCAACTGGCGGCTCTACCTGCATAACGTGCATGTTTTTACATGTGTATCAAACATAGAAATGCATACTTGGCAAGATAACTTCGAGCAAGACCTAGGCAGCTATCAGAACTAATAAAAGCAGCTTAAACAGTCCTGAACAACACAACACAGGACGGCTAAAGTGGAAAATCATCTGAGCTTTGAAGTGTTTACAGTCCCAGTGAGCTCTGCCCTGCTGGAATTATACAATATACACACAGTCATTCATGTGGAATTATTCACAGACTCTCTCACACACACACACACACACACATACTGGCGTGACATCCATACCATGTGATCATGCCAGGCGTTATGCCAAAGGCCAACCATGTCACTTACCAGAAATCACAAAGACACAGAGGGGGAGGGGGAGACAGAAAAAGCTGTTTAATTTAACAAACTATCAAACCTCCAGCCCAAGTTGACTGTAAATCATTCAGAGTCTGTGTGCAACGTTCATTGCATGTTGTTGATTTAATACGTCCACTTAATGTTCTTATCACTGCCACGTCACTGTCTCTTTTTCATCCCATATTTTCCCTCTTACAAAAGTACACACAAATACAATTAAGCATGAACAGTTTTCCACGAAGACACTCATATGACTGTTTACACAACACAATGACAAAAGAGGTCATTCCACCCACATTTCATTCCAATATCTGACTGAACAGGTTCACAAGAGTATATGAAGCAACTGTATTTGATTTGATTTGACTAGAGACCTGAATGCAGACGGGATCTGAAGTCCAGCATATTCACCAGCATCTCACTGGCATCACAGAAACAGCGACAGGTGCATAGTTACTATTAATATATGCCAAGTGGGAGTTTAGTCACTGTAAATAACATGGGCTACATGAGAGATGACCCTAACCTAACCCTAATTCAAAGAACTCACTGTGAAACGTCCTATATAAACCGTTCTTGCACCGATCTTCAACCCTGCAACATTCAACCCCGAAACACTGTAACAGGGCTGGAACAAAACGTGTTTTGAAAGAGAATTGTTTTCTTTTGGGTTTTTAAATCAGGATTTCGCTTAAACTGGTCTCAAACTCAACAGTTCAACTCTTACAGGAAAAAAACTTACTTGGCAAAAAAGCACAACAATACTGACTGTAAATAATGCAGTGAGGTGCAATCGTATTTGAAAGCTGAGGTTCATTTTTTGCATCAGTCTTAAACCCTGAAACAATTTGAAATTTACATGTTTGGTTGAAATTTTGTTTTGTCATGCCAGGGAATATTTAAATGAATGAATGAAACAAACAAACAAACAAAGATATGATTAGTTTCAGTATTATTCTTTTTTTCTCAATATTTTGAATTTGTTATTTTCGGCCATCATTTTCATTTTAAAAGTTTTATTAATTTTTTTTTTTTTTTTATATGCATGTATAATTTTATGATTTTTTTTATTTTAATTGTTTATTCTAGTCCATCAAGTGAAACCAAATGAAAATTATAAAAGTTGTTGTGGCAACTGTCTTAAAATTATTATTGTGTATAATTTACATAATTTTATTTATCATTTATTTTGTTACCTTTATATTATATATATATATATATATATATATATATATATATATATATATATATATATATATATATATATATATATATATATATACACACACACACACACACACACACACACATACATACATACTATCTATACACACATACTAAAATGGAATTTACAGTTTAACACGGAATTTGTTAAAGTTTGGATGATTAATTTTCATTAATTAAAATATACATTAAATCAATGTTTTATGCCTTCATCTGATAACCAGTAAAATTTAAATACACAACACAGAATTTCTGAGGGGGGAAAAAAAAACCCACTTCATAAGGCTACTGTAAGAATAAATAAAAATTGTTTGTATGTATTCAAATAATTAGACATGGTAAAACACAGAATTTGGCAACAAAACATAAGGTGAGAAAAAAATTAAATGTTTCATACGGCCCTAAACATGATGTCATTTTTGTTACACTTTTAATAAATTAATGCTAAATTGTATAAGTTTCATGATTTTAATTAATTAGACATGAATTTTGATTAATAAAATTTAATGTGACCACTAAAAAGGAGTCCAGAAAAATTTAAATGAAAAAAAAAAAAAAAAAAAAAAAAAAAACAGAATTTGGAAAAAAATAAAATGGATTTCATAGGGCCCTATATATATATATATATATATATATATGATTTTTTAAGTTTAGTCATCTAAAATAACCCTGATTCCAATAAAAAACAAATTCCAATCAAACTGATTCAAATCTTTGAAAGAGATGAAACAGTGAGAAATAGTGTTTAGTACAGTGAGAAATAGCTTAACAATAGAGTATAATCAATAAATAAGAATAAAATAATAGTTTAAAGGGATAGTTCACCAAAAAAATGAAAACTGCCTCATGATTTACTCACCCTCAAGCCATCCTGGGTGTATATGACTTTCTTCTTTCAGATGAATGCAATTGGAGCTAGATTAAAATATGTTCTGGCTCTTCCAAGCTTTATAACGGCAGAGAATGGTGGTCCAGATTTAGGAGCATCCATTTATTTTCTATCCATTTATAAAAAGTAGTCCACAAGGTGTGGTGGCTTTTGCTGCTTCAATGAGAAATCACTCTCGAAGTCTTGAGGTTTTGATGCCAGAAAATAGACTTTGTCAGAGACAATGCTGCCGAGAAACTCTGCAGAGGATCTGTTGTGTCTATACACTCTTTATATAGTTTTTTCTCTTGTTCAGTATATTTCATACACAGTCCTACTACCCCCATACGATGTACACATTTTACTCTCCTGCAGTCCTCTCTACACACAGGAAATATATGATCATAACTGTAGAATAACTTGATTACTCTTCTGCAGGCCTAAATCACCTCATACACGTTCATAGCCTTGACTAGGCACAATACACTCTCCTGCGGGCTTCTGCAGGCCTCCTCACATACAGGGGACACGTGATCATAATAGTAGATTACAAACATGGCTATATTCACATTGATTATACTTGATCAATTCATATTTTGATTAAAAATTCATCTACAAAGGCTCCGGGGGTTTAATAAAGGTCTTCTAAAATGAATCGATGTGTTTGTGTAAGAAAAATATCCTTATTTAAAACATTATAAACCACATTCTCTAGCTTCTGCTTATATGCGCATTCATGACCTATGGTCATGGCCAAAAATATCAGCACCCTTGGTAAATATGATCAAAGAAGGCTGTTAAATTTAATCTGCATTGTTAATCCTTTTGATTTTTTATAAAAAAAAAAAAAAAAAAAAAAAAAAATCTAACCTTTCATTGGATATTAAGAATTTAAAAATGGGGGGAAATATCATTATGAAAGAAATGTTTTTCTCAAATACATGTTGGACACAATTATTGGCACCCATAGAAGTTATTATGAGTAAAATATCTCTGAAGTATATTCCCATTCATATTCACAATTTTGAGCACTCCAGAGTGATTATGAACATGAAACTATCCAGCCATGGCTTTCTGTTTCATAGAAATATAAATAGGAGGGAAAACAAAGCCCAAATTCCCTTAATCATCCATCACAATGAGATAAAACAAAGAATACATTTCTGATGTGTAGCATATGCTAATTGAGCTTCATAAATTAGTGAAGTGGCTTTAAGAAAAGAGCTAGAGCAATGAAAATTCCCATTTCCAGCATCAGGGCAATAATGAAGAATTTCCAATAAACATAAAATGTTACGAAACTGCCTGGAAGAGGACGTGTGTCTATATCGTCCTAATGCACGGTGAGAAGGAGCACCTACATCTCCACATGTTGTTTGGGAGGGTTTAAAGAAAAATTCTCCTAGCTCATCCAAAAACAAACTTCAGCATATTCAGTTATCAGACATGACTGGAACTTCAAATGGGACTGGCTTCTACGGTCAGATGAAACTAAAAAATGAGCTTTTTAGCAGCAAACACTCAAGATGGGATTGATGAACACAGGGATAAAAAGTGCCCCATGTGTACATGTGAAATATACTGCTTTATTTTTGATGTTGTGGGCCTATATTTCTGTTGGAGGTCCTGGACATCTTGTTTAGACACATGGCATTATGGATTCTATCAAATACCAACAAACAATAATCAATAAGTGACTGACTCTGTTAGAAATCTTATAATGGGCCATGTTTGGATCTTCCAACCGTACAATAATCCAAACATAAACCTCAAAAACACAAAAATGGGTCACTGAGCACAAAACCAAGCTTCTGCTGGCCATTCCAGTCCTCTGATCTGAACCCTGTAGAAAATGAGTGAGGTGAACTGAAGAGAAGAAGCACCGTCATGGAGCTGGGAATCTAAAGGGTCTGGAGTGATTCTGGATGAATGAATGGTCTGATCTCATGTCAGCTGTTCTCTAACCTCATCAGGCATTATAGGAGAAAATTTAGAGCTGTTAAACTGGCAAATGGAGGTTTCAAAAAGTATTGAATAAAAGGGTGCCGATAATTGTGGCCAATGTGTATTAGCGAAAAACATTTATTTCATAATGATACCCCCCCCCCTATTTAAATTCTTATCCAATGAAAGGTTAGATTTTTGTGAATTTTTTAAATAAAAGATCAGGATTAACAATGCAGATTCATTTTCACAGCCTTCTTAATCATATTTACCAAAGGGTGCCAATATTTTTGACCATGACTGTAGGTGTGGTGTAAGCTTTGGTGAGAATATGCTACTTTCGTTAGAACCCAGTTTTTTTTCCAGCAAAGGAAACCAGTCTCCCCTTGGCTTATAACGAAATCCTCCAACATTTTGCTCCCGCGTTCGCATCACCGTTCACCGGAGCTTATGCTACACCTACGTCATCTGTTGGATGCCACTCTCTCACGAACGTGCATCCCACAGTTAGCGGAAGCTGAAGATTATGGTTTATAAAGCTTTAAATATGGATATTTTTCTAATACAAATGCATCGCGTCACTTCAGAAGGGTCGTGTGTAGTACTTTTTATAATGGATGGATGCACTTTATTTTGCTTAAAAATCTGGACCGCCATTCTCTGCCATTATAAAGCTTGGAAGAGCCAGGACATTTTTTAATATAACTCCGATTGCATCTGTAAGAAGAAAGTCATATACACCTACAACGGCTTGAGGGTGAGTAAAACACAGGGTAATTTTCACTTTTGGGTGAACTATCCTTTAAAGAATTGGCCACTGAAAAGTACCTATTGTGGACCATTGCTCTCTCATTAAGCTGTAAAGCCAACGATAAATTAATACAAAAAGTCTTGATATTTTCTAGCACAAATGGCACACGGTATTACCAGAATGCCTATATCAGTCTGCAATACATCAGTGCAAAATACTCTTAAGATTTTAACCCTGTTGTCAACAAACAAAAGGTCTGGGAAAAGCATGCGACCGATGGTGTAGCGCACACATCATACAGAACGACAGATTCGTCACAGGACGTCTCAAGAGTCTCCAGGCCCGAGATCTAATTACTGATGAAGAGAGCAAGCTTATTGTATTCAGATAACGCTCTCAGTAAAGGGGCCCATCAGGGTTCGGCCCAGAGAGCGCGTCAGACAAACCCAACAGACCTCGGCTGGCCCTTCAGCCCCATGTGGAATGTTTGGTAGAGCGAGGCCTCGGGAAGGCAACTCAGGACACAGTGCAAAAATACAGCTGCTGCGCGTCATCAGGGACGTGGCAGCTGGCCAAACCAAAGACAGCGTGCCTACAGGCATGCATTGAGCCCAAGAAACGCGGCCTTGTATATTGTGTGAGAACAAACGACGCACGGATGACGAGATAGCTTCAGAACCCAGTCAAACTCGCTGATGAGTTGGTTTACTGGCAGCAACTTTTATACCCACAAAATGGTTTATTACATTCATAATCATTTAGAAAATACATCACCACAGTGCCTGGTGGGTCGTGACCCAACAACAACAGACAAGCCAGGAAAAGAACAATGCTAAATGCAAATCTTAAAATGCAACAAAACATTCAGACATGCATAACGAGGATAGCAAAATAAACAGACTTGTAAAAGTCATAAGAAAACACTTCCCTATGTTTAGTTATTGATGTCAAAGGCTGTGTCCAATCCAACTCCTGGAGTAAATTCATTTTCTGTTTATAGAAGCTTGTCAAATTAGACTAATGCCAACCAGGATTATTAGAGTTAACAAACTAAATCCATAAAAATAAATTGCCAAAGCATCATTTCTAATTTTCACTTACTTGTACCAAAATAACTAAAACTGAAAAAAGAGATAAATACACATTTAAAAATAAACAATAACAAACAAAAATGAGTACACAGCAAAATTACTAAAACTTTAACTAAAATTAAAATGCAAAAATATATACAAAAATAAACAAATTCAAAACATTAAACGAAAATAACACTTCTTTCAATATGGATAGGTCGTGAGATATGCCCTCATCTTCAAAAACCATCAACACAACTACAGAAGGTCAAAGACAACGCAATATTAAATACATTCAAGGATGTGTGACCACAGTTTATTTTGTGAGTAGAGAAAAATCATTGATATTCAAGAAACATTTACAAACCAAAACGGTCAATGCCATGTACTGTAGGCCTGCAACTAATAAACATTTCAATATTTTGAGTTGGTTAACGACAAATGACTGTTTTCAAGGCTGTGAGCACATATTTAAGATTCAGCCACCGAAAAACCCATATGTGCATCGAAACGGTGATGTATTCATATTCAGCACATTTGCAGTAACAGCTGGTGTGGATTTTACAGCAGTGTGTAGCTGTGAAAAGAAGCTCTGTGACTCTACGGGCCTGGAAATATGCCACCATAGTCCAAAAACTACCTCAAAATCTCTTCACACGCTCGTCCTGAGGAGGAACCCAGAAAAGCAGACATTTGGTACGGCAGCAAGGCTGTCTTTCAGTAAGGGATATGACACTAAATGCACACTGTTCTGTTAAAATGACTTACTGTGCACACACAAAATATTTGTTAGATATCATCTAGATGGAGACAGTGAAATCTTATGCAGGAAATGCCATGGAGCACATGTTAGTAGCATAGGAAAGGAGGCATTGTGCAGAGTCACATGTCTTGGAAACTAGACAGCACACACACACACTCCATGTGGCTATACACTCTCTCCTCTGACCAAACTTCCTTTCTCCAATTTAGTCATCGTCTGAATAATCTTAAAGCAACAAACACTCAACCGAAACTAAAGATCAGCCCCAGACCTGTCTGAACACACTGTGTGTGAACTGGAGATCAAAATCCGTCTCAAACCGTTAGTTTATCTCATTGAGTGTGCGGCCGTGTCTCTGTTCATGTGGTTTCAGAATTAAAAATGACATCCGGTTACAATGAATAAATCAACTGCTGAGGAATCATGCTACAATGAACTTCTTTTACAAATAAAAAGTTGCAACTGGAGATCATCAGCATGCTGTCACAGAATGAAGCAGATACAATCAAATGTAATTTACCTCTGTGTGACTTCAATCTGTATGAGTAAAAAAACAAAAACAAACATTGATCTGTTTGTTTTCTGTATTAAGGTACTCCAAAGTTCTTCAAAGAATATCACAGCCCAAAAACGTGTAACAGGACGCTACCATTTTCAGATGTAGTACCATGGAGGCATGTCCAAAAACAGTACTTGACAGGCCTTAGGCAGTTTTGCAAAAGTGAGTTGTAACAGTGTAACCATCATCATCGTCATCATCAATCTAGATTAAATCACTAATAAACTCGAACACACGCGCGCGCACGTTCTCATATTCTGCTCGCAAAATCACATTCCACCGAATCCACCTGCATTCCTTCACTGCCACACTTTTATTTTATTAAAAAAAAAAAAAAAAAACTTTCATAAGCTAAAAACAAATGACTTGAATTTGAGGCTTATTTTCACGAGGTTAGAGCAAACCCTAAGTTTCAGTATATGACATTACCAGCCGCACTGAAATCTGATCAGTGACTCTGAATCATACAAATATATAAAGTAGGAAATAAAATATGGCCCCATATGCGTCATGCAGTCCTGCCATCAAGACCCAAACATGATGCGTGTCATATATTTACCCGGCGAGTGTCTCCTCCATATAAGAGCGCGACGCTCTGTAGCGGCGTATTTCTGTGGATGTGATGTGAAGTTTCCAGCGGGGTCCGTGTTCAGCCAGACCCTCCTCACCTCCACTGCTCTCTCCCTACAACACTAGCGCTCTCCCCATTTGCCTCTGTCTGGAGTCTCTCTCTCTCTCTCTCTCTCTCTCTCAGTTCAGGAAGTGATTTCGCGTTCAGTCTGACATCATTCTCGAACGCTTTCAGGAGTTTTTAAAGACACAGTCGGACCGTCCCGTACAGTTCATAGCTAATGAACAATTATGGCAAGCCGTTTTAACATTTAATCCTCAGATGTAACCAGGGACGTGCACAGACATTTTGAGGGGCAGGGGCTCAAATGGAAAAAGGGCACTTCTCATATTTATTAAAAAAAAAAAATTCTAAACAAAACGTTAAATATATTAGGGGTGTGCGATATTGACAAAAATATAGGCCTTTATCTCAATATTTTCTAAGATTTTATCGATAACAATAATTAGACGATATTTTGCTGAGTGTGTTATTGTGCTAATATCTTAAGGACTACCGTGGACAGTTGACTCCTAAAGATTTTGATATTTTGCATATTCAGTGTGGAGATCAGTTCACAATAAGTTTCCAATAAGTATAAATAGATTTTTTTGACCTTTTATGGGCATTTTTTACCTTTATAAAGCCTTTTTTTTTCTAAAAGTGTGGATCATCTTTTTATGTCCTGTTACCAAGCAAATGAAATCAGTATTGACAAAATTATTTTTTGTTTAATGCAGGACATGAATGCATTTAACCTGCAGTTAAATGCATTAATACTGCATCAATATTTTAAACATAAAACGCTGAATACTGATATTTGAAATTAATATTTTTTTCAAAATAAAGATTCTTTAAATGTGAAATTAAACCACCAGTAGGTGGCAGCAAGTCACTGTTAATAAGTGAGTCATTGCGATTGAACCGATTTATTAAGGAACAAAACAGAATCATGTTGCTCAGAGACGCAAATTGGAATGATATTTGTTGGCGAAATAGAGCAAAAGCAGTCAAATATTGTGTCTAGACTAAAACATAAGTGTCTTAATATTAAATTCATGTTTATTTAGCTGCTATATAAAATCAATATCACGTTTGTAATATCTTGAATTTTGTAATCATTCTAAATGCATTTTAATAAACTGAATCATGCAGTGAAAGAACGCACACTGGGCTAACCTACTAGACTTCCTATTGCCTTAGCTGAACTTTAGCTAACTTACATGGTAGCTGAGTCATGGATGTTAGCAAGACAAATGAACTATATATTGCCTTTTGTCTTTTGGATAATTAGCTGTAAATTGGAGGCACAGGTAATTAGTCTTTTGTTCATCACCACTCACCTCTACAGCAAGACAATCAGAACTGGAAAGGGAGGGAGGCTCTCTCTCTGTAATTGTGTTGCTCTGAGCAATGTGTGCTAAATTGATCAGACTCAACATTTCCCGACATGACCTAATATTTAGATTTTTTACTTGTTTGACTGGGAAACACACAGAAACACACACACGCACTTTCTCTCGAGGAAGAAGGGCAGGTGCCCAAGCCCCCTTTGATGTATATTTGCACGTGCCTGAATGTAACTATATTCAAGTACTTAAGTAATTAATGATAATGTACAGGCAGTTTGGTATTATTCCAAATAAACTCAGACTTGGTGATTATTCACCAAAGCAGATCACCTTCAAGGAACTTATCTATAGTGAAAATGACAGTCTGGCTGTATTTTATATCTACTTTATCATGACCACTTAATGAATACAAACATAAATGTAGGCCTATATGAGACAGAACACTGCTACTTTATGTAGAAAACCAGGTTTCCATGTTGAGTGGTCAGTTATACAGTTTAGCACTGGAGGACTGTTATTGCTCACACACAGGGGTGGACTGGGGCCAAAAAGTGGCCCTGGACTTTTTGGCACAAAGCGGCCAACCAAACCCAGTCCGCAACACACCACACCACAACATAAATATGAGTGACATATTCTTGACATTATAATTGATCTTTTCTGGTGTACATGGCAAATAGTAAATAATTTTAAAGAACTTTTATGAGGGACAGTTTAATATCATTAAAGTTAAATACCAATATTATCAGTCCATATGACACACAATGCTCTGGTATTGTCTAGAAGACTTGAATAGTGCAGAATGCGGACTGTTATGGTGCCTTTTGGTCATATACAGAAATAAATTACATTTTAAAACATCCTATTTAAAACCACTATTTTAAGTGTAATATTTCATAATATTAGTCTATTGTTTTACTGTATTTTTTGATCAAATAAACTCAATCTTCTTTCAAATAAATAAATCAAAAGCTGTAATTATTTCAAACTTTTAACCACCAGTGTGTATATAAAATAGGCTAACGCATGTGAATTAATAAGCAAATTATATTTTTATTAGGCCTATAAATCACTTTCCTATGCACAGCACTCGAAAGCAAAAGTCTTCAGATTTACAATGTTCTAGAGTAAGATTGAGAATGTTTTTATAGATTTTTAAACATTTTCTTAGAAGAAAGCAGATTTACATGAACTCTTATCTCATGTCTGCTGAAAACTGCATTATGTAGCCTACATTGTGACGATTCGAATAACGGCATTAAAAACTGAGAAATTTGTAAAGGCCAGTAGTTGTTTGCATTACTGAAAATTAATGTCTGCCGTTTAACTAAACGGTTAGCAAATATTTCTGAATTGTCTCGTCAGCCTCTGTGAACGGTAAATACCACCTTCTACACTTTGATTGGCTATTTCTTACATTTTGACATTGACCAGAATTGACCAAATTAATTAGAACTTTTTAATGTAGTGGTCCACGCGGCCCGGGCCATTCATCTGGGCTGATGGAAGGATATATGTACATTTACTACAATAAATTTTTTATATATATTACGCAAAGGGCAGGCCCACATTGTACAAGGGCCCACCGGGAAAACTCCCGGTGCTCCAGATGGCCAGTCCGCCACTGCTCACACATAATACAACCCGGATTCCGGAAATGTTGGGACGTTTTTTAAATTTGAATAAACTGAAAACTAAAAGCCTTTCAACTCAAATGAGCCAATATTTTATTCACAATAGAACATAGAGAACATAACAAATGTTTAAACTGAGAAATGTATACACTAAATGAGCTCAATTCAAATTTGATGCCTGCTACAGGTCTCAAAAAAGTTGCCACATATTGTCCCTGTGAATTTGTCCAACCATTCACCTCACTGGCAACAGTCCTGACCATTTAGTTTTGCTAGTTTCATGTTGTGTGTTGTGTATATCACTTACTCCACAATCTCTATTTTGTCACATAATGTAATATTTTACTCGCAAATCAATATCTCATATCAATGTTTTTTATTAATTTGCTAAGTGTAATGAGCAGGATAATGTAGGAGAGCACGGGGCACAAACTAACGCGAGGTAAGTGGTAACACACGTGGTTTAACTATTTCCACATATTCTAGAATAACAACATTTATGGTATTTAGTTGCCATGTCAACACTATTTAGAGAAAAAAAAGTGCACCAAAATTAAAACATAATTTGAAGATATCACTGAACATTTATTTTACCATAGTAAAAGTATAATTTCTGTCTTAAGTAATTTTTTTAAATCTTAGTTTTTAGTATTTAGTAAATTCCAGTTGCGCAGATGAAGAACGGTGCAACACTGCCTTACTGTCACAGTTCTGTTTACTTAGTTTCATTATCATGGACTTTTATTTTGTTCTCTGTAGTTTTCTGTCTTCCTTTGTTCGGTTTTCCCGCCACTCTTTAGTTGTCATGGTTATTCATTCAATAAAATCGGGTGTTTATCGTTACTGCCCTCATTTGTCTTTTATTTAAGTTGCTGCTGTTTTACCCTCAGTTGTCTGGTCTTGTCTGGGTTATACAGAGCTGTCTCACTATCTGTTGATTTATTTAATATACCTTGTTTGATTTTCATCATCGCCTTCATATTTGGATGAATCGTGACCGTTACAATGTGCCCGCTATAATTAAACTGTGCTTTTCTTTGACATTTTTTTTCACTGAACAATTTTTTTTTTTTTTTTTTTTTTTATCCACTTGATATTTGCTCTTCTCCAATATAGAAATAAGTTTAAAAAACAAGATTTGTGCCTAGTGTTTAAGATTTTGAAAACGACATACTGTAAGAATGAACAATGCAATAAGAATGTGGAAAACTAAAAAAAAAAAAAGTGGAATGTGGAGTGTTGTTTCTTATGCTCAAATAGCGTTTAAAAAGCTTATTTTTCAGGCTAGACCAGCCAATGCGCATGCGTAGTTCCAATGCGCTGCTCTAGCCTCCGTTCGTTTTAATGGGAACCGGAGGCCGCTGCAGTGACGCAATGACTTTACCAATCAACGATTGGCCCTTTCATTTAGAAGGCGGGACTATCCCGCCATATTGCATGTTGCAGTTTATCCCATTCATAAGTATAGGAGTAAAGCGTCTTTGTATTTCTATATTCTTTGATTCACACAAACTGAGAAAGTCAAAAAGTGCTAGGTTGTGCACCGCTCTCCCCTACTAGTCAGCTTGTCATAGACACTTCAAAGTATGGCTTGCTTAGAATAGTTAGGTATACATCTCAGCATGGACAGTGATAGCAATTAGGCTATGTTCAGACTGTAGGCAAATCAGATTTTTTCTTAAATCAGATCTTTTCAGGCAGACTGTCCGCACTATTAATTGCAAGTTATCAAATCCAATTTGTATGCTTTGGTAATGATGCAAGGTAACTTCTCCAGAGTTTGGAGTTAAAAATTATATTTCCCAGTTCAACCTCACAACCTGTCTGGGTTTCCCGGGTCTGTCTGGCGGGCTCTCTCATCATTTGAACATGGTGTTCAATATGGCCAAACAATGACCTGCACATAAGTCCATTAACAGAACACTGCTTGGGTGAAGTCTCCCAGGAGTTGCATGGATTCCCAGTTGGCACCTCTTCTAGGGCCTCAAATAGGGTCTCTATGAAGGCTGAATACTCTGAATTGCAGTTTGGTGCATGGGGACAGATCACAGTAAGACCCTCTACAACAGTAGTTCTCAACTCCAGTCCTCAGGACCCACTGCTCTGCACACTTTGTATGTATTCCTTAATGAACACACTTGATTCAGATCATCAGCTCATTGGGAGAGAGATCTATGACCTGAACTGAGTGTGTCAGATTCGGTTGCCGTGATTTTGCCAAGTAAGACATGTTCCTGGATCTTTTATCGATCCTGGATCAACATTATTGTCCAAAAATATAAACTTTACCCAATCCCTACCCTACCCATAATTTATCCCTAAAGGAAATGATAGCTGATTAAGAAGGGTGTAGAAGAACCTAACCCTGATTCAAGATTCAAGATTTCAAAATTTTTATTCGTCACATACACAATTATACAGAATATAACCAGCAGTGAAATGTAAGTCAGGTCCGCTCCAAGGACAGTGCAATTGTATAGAATACAAATATTAAGAAAAAGAAAAGTAGTAAAAAAATAAAAGAATAAAATAAAATAAAAGATAAAAAAATATAAATATAAATGTGCAGGTCAGTATGTTGTTGACATAAATAGTAATATAACAGGAATGTGCAAAAGAATGTGCAAAAAAGTTGTACAGGGTATTTAAATAGCAGCATATGAGGTAGAAGAAATTATGAATAGCTTATTGATATAGTGATGTTAACATGGAGTCAAGTGATGTTATGACACAGAGTTAGAGTTTAGGAGCCTGATGGCCTGGGGGAAGAAGCTCCTCCTAAGTCTCTCAGTTTTTGCCATCAGGCTACGGAAGCGCTTACCAGATGGAAGCAAAGTGAATAGACGGTTACCAGGGTGATTTAAGTCCTTGATGATTTTGACAGCTCTACTTTTGCAGCGTTTGAGGTAGATGTCCTGCAGAGAGGGGAGAGCAGACCCTGAGATGCGCACAGCTAAGCGCACAACTCTCTGTAGTGCTTTGCAGTCCTGATTGGAGCTGTTTCCATACCACACTGAGATGCACTGAGTCAATACACTTTCTATGGTCCCTGAATCAACAAGGATGTTGATCCAGGAAAATATTGTACTTGGTGAAATCATGCTCACCGTCAGATTCAGAAATATACAAAATATGCAGTGCAGTGGGTCTTGAGGACTGGAGTTGAGAACCATTGCTTAACAACACAAAGTTGCACTGAGAAGACCTTTTCAAGCCCTCATAAGTGGACCTTGAGGGCCAGAGTTGAGAAAATCTGCCCTAGTGTATAATATCATATTCTGTTGCTCATTTGTTGTGGGGTCCAAAATAATTTCAATGCTTAAAGTTGAGTGTGACTTAAATCACCCTAAATCATCTTTCAGAATGTTTTTCTGATTGACACTACTAGAGCTTTCCTAAATTAGCAAATAAAAAAATAAAAAAGGGAAAAGTCAAGAACTTATGATGTTTATTTAAATCTTGTACTCTTTTGTTAGTGGTATGTGAAACACTAAATGAGAACTGTAGAGGGGTGACTGAATAATTAACATTCCAGAGGCCACTATTGTGCAGAGTCATGCAACCCCTGAGTTTTCTATCACAAAGGGCATGTGAACAATTTGTCATTCCTAGCCTTCATGACCACATCACAAAGTACATGTCATTTCTAGTGCCTACACATGCCACTTAAACAATTGTAGCTCTGTAGTCACAACCAACAAGAAAAATCAAGTAATTGTGATGGACTGGATATTTTTGAGACTTCTTTACCAGTACTTCTACAGGTCTGACACTCATCAATTGCTTCCTTTCTGCCTCACGCTAGATTGCAGAAATATTTGACTGGACTGCAAAGTGTTTTAAAGCTATATTCTTCCAAATTGCAAAACTCTAGTTATAAAATACCAATATATCATATCATGTTTGTTAAGGTATGCACAATATAAATTGGGAGTTCCACTGTTTCAAAGATGTGTGGATATTTTGATGCCCCTTACTGCCAAGAAAGTAGTTAAGTGTGAAGTGATTACCTGAATGCCATCATCCATTGTAATGGTGTTATTGGTCTCCCATAATAGTGGTAAAGTACACCGTGGATTTTGCCAGAGGTCCCCTATACATTTACATTTACATTTTTGCATTTAGCAGAAGCTTTTATCCAAAGCGACTTACAATGCATTCAAGTTACAGTTTTTACATTTTATCAGCTCTTGCTTTCCCTGGGAAATGCTATGTACACTATTACCTGGACTTGTAGCGATGCAGGAGAGCCAGTGAAAGCACACAGTGTGATACTAGACAGGCCTCTAAAAGATTAAGGAATACAACCTTAAGTATGGGCTGATATCAGCTAGGCTAGTCCAGTCAATGTGCATAGACCCCAAAGACCCCCTGCATCAACACCCAGAGCTCACTGAGAATCTATTGTCTCTTTCTGTGTTTGATTTGTTTTTGCTTTGTTGACAGTATATGTTTCATTAATTTATTCCTTGTTTAGTTCTAGTACTATAAATTGTTCTTGCCAGTGCTTGTCTTGCCTAGCCTTGTCTAGTCTTGCCGTATCTTGTCCTGCCCTAATGCGAGTTTTGCCTTTAGTTTGTTACTCAGCTGTCAACTAGGGTCTCTATGAAGGCTGAATACTCTGAATTGCAGTTTGGTGCATGGGGACAGATCACAGTAAGACCCAGCTCTACAACAGTGGTTCTCAACTCCAGTCCTCAGGACCCACTGCTCTGCACACTTTGTATGTATTCCTTAATGAACACACTTGATTCAGATCATCAGCTCATTGGGAGAGAGACCTGAACCGAGTGTGTCAGATTCGGTTGCCGTGATTTTGCCAAGTAAGACATGTTCCTGCGGATCTTTTGTTGATCAACATTATTGTCCAAAAATATAGACTTTACCCAATCCCTACCCTACCCATAATTTATCCCTAAACTCAGAGGGAAATGATAGCTGATTAACAAGGGTGTAGAAGAACCTAACCCTGAACATACTGTTCACTTGTCAGAGGTCTTTTTGCCACTTTTCCACTGCATGGTACGGTTCGGTACGGTTCACTTTTGGGGGGTTTTCCACTGGGTACAGTACCTGGTACTTTTTTTAGTACCACCTCGGCCGAGGTTACAAGCGAACCGTACCGTTACCAAAACGTGACGTGTAAACTCTGGTGATCACTGATTGATCACTGACACAACAGACCCGCTAGATTTAAATCAGCACAGCCAGCGAAAGATCAAGCGCAACTGTTTTGAATGAGCGCAACTTCCTTTTAACAACCAAAAATGGCTGTTTCATTGTCTGTTGAGGAAGTACAGACGTTCCTCTCGTTGATAGCCGAGGAGCGGATCCAGCGAGAGCGTGATGGAGCGATGCGGAATAAAAACGTTTTTCCAGGAGTCACGGCAGTAGAGACGGTGCAACTATAACGACAC
Source organism: Barbus barbus (assembly GCF_936440315.1). NCBI lineage: Eukaryota > Metazoa > Chordata > Actinopteri > Cypriniformes > Cyprinidae > Barbus > Barbus barbus. The sequence continues at coordinate 5,923,854 of NC_136734.1, forward strand.
GTGAATAATCTCGCCCACTCTAAAGCCATACTAAACTGCAGTGGAAGTGCAAACCGAGTCGAACTGAACCGAGTGTACAATACTGTTCCTAGAGGGCCACTGTCCTTCAGCGTTTAGCTCTAACCCTAATCAAACACACCTGAACCAGCTCAACAACGACTTCAGGATCACTAGAAACTTCCAGCGTGGAGTACTGGAGCAGGTTGGAGCTGAAATCTACAGGATGCTGGCCCTCCAGGAGCAGAATTGGATACCCCTGTCTATGTGTTTACTCTTCTTATGCGCCTTCTGCTAAACTCTTTCAATGCATAACCTTGGATATTGCGGAGCCTCCTCGAAAAAAGTATAATTGGGACCAGTATATATTAACCTGAACACTTTGGTTCAACACTACACTGAAAATCATTGGTGAAGTTGTTCTCAAGAGTTGGTAAACTGAGGATATACTTACCAACCAAGGGATCAACTGATCAACTGATTAGAAAGTTACACCTGTGTCAGGTGAAGGTTTGTAAAGAATATGGGAAAGAACTGAGAAAAGTGGTTACTTTCCCTGCTCTTTGCATCTCAGGCTTATTCTCGTTTGTGCTGATCCATGTTCAGACTTTTTAGGGGCCACTGGATCTGTTGGAAGTTACCAAACTCATTTTCATCAACCAGTAAAGGGGCACTACATGCACTATGAATTTAAGATGATAGATTGACTGGAGAAGTGGGTGTTATTACTGCAACCTTCCTTCACCATCAAGCCTGGTTGCTAAATGTTAAGGATTCTACACCATCACACCTGGCATCTATGAGGTGTTCACTCAGATTAAATGGTAAAAAGAAACAGGCTTGTCTACCATGTAAAGTTAATGAGGAGGAAAGCACAACAGTTTGCACTGGGGAGACCTTGTTGATGAAACGTTCAAGCCAAAGACACCTTTGGTGCACACTGACATAATGGCCAGATAGATTAATTATGTAATATTTATGTTTATAGAACTTAATATATAGGACACCAAAAGCACAAGGACTTTTCATTCTTTGTATCATTCTGCTTGTCTTGTTTTCCTGTTCCAGACAGACTGTCAGACTGTGCATTAGTAAGATTTTTCAGTTTTTCTTTCAAAGGATTTTGTTACACCAGTAGGAGAACGCAATTCAAACTCATGGAATCGTTTGATCAACCGATTTGTTCAAAATACTGATTTATTTAGAAAAAAACACACCACTAATGTGTGTTGCTTGGTTCAACTGTGGCTTTTTTGGAACTATTTGACAAAGCAAAAATAGACAAAGTAACTGGCAATATTGTGTCTAAAAGGTTATTCGGTAATAACTTTATATGTTTATTGAACTTATGTATAAAAGTAATTTTCAGTTGTGCTGGCTCCTGTTACTCTAGTAACTTCTCAGAAACAGCCTAATCCACTGCTAATTCTAAAGTGATGATTTTTTAACTAGTAATGAATAATCTGAATCTTTAGCATAAGAAAGTAGTTCCACAAATAAGAGGGTCTTTGGGACACACCATACAAATACAATTCTAAGGGTCATATAAGCACAGCTTTTTTTGTGGATTTCAACCGAGTATAATGTAAAATAAGTGTTTATTTAGATTGTGTTAATTGCTTTAGCTGTTTTTATATATACATTTATCAGTTTTATTGTTCTCTGGATATCAGTATCGGCCTTAAAAACCCATATTGGTCAAACACAGAATATCCCAATGCATCTCTTTGAATCAAAATTAGGACACAATTGTCTAGGACACATTTATTATACACAGAAATCATAAACTACACACACCGGTAAGATTTACACAATTTTTATTCATAGTGATTTGATGCTGTTCCTGAGATGTTATTGAACTGTGCTACAACACAACAACTATTTGAGCAGGTCTGCAGTAGTAGATATATGTCCCTCCGAGAGAGTTCGTCATTTGACACAGGTGATCCTCCACTCATTCGGCAGCTGTACATTTGTCGGTCCATCAGGGCATTGACCCTTCTGGGTTGAGCTGTACAATGGCTTGTCTGAAATGTCACTGGTGTCCGTTCAGTTTCAGAACAAAAGACCATGCTTGGCCAAGTATGAGGCATATGATGTTTGATCCTCAAACAATAGGAGATTGTACTCACTCACTTTACTTTCATGCCAGGCTGGCGCCAATAACACCACACTAATGCAACATGGGGAATCAGACTCATGCTCTGATTGGCACCATACAAATAGTATGGTCTGAACACCGCAAGTAAGCTGAAAGAGGCCATTAATGAAGGATAATTCTGCATGAGAATGGAAGGAAGGAAAACCGAGATAAAATAGCACCTTCTCAAAAGCAAACATAAGAGGCGCATGCAGATCTAAAAATATATGAAACATTAGTTTACTGACATTAAAAACAAAATGTAAATCATATTTCCCTCCGCACAGTGTTAGAATACAACACATTTAATTAATATAAAATCTAAAAAAAGAAAAAAAACATGCACACATAACATTTTTCTTACACTGGAATGAGAAGCAAGCTGTGCAAAAGTATTTCAGCTTTTTTTTTAAAGTGTCGCACATATGTTCTCAGTTCTGTCAAGATGTGTAAAAGTTGCATGCTCAAAAAGCAAATCTAATTGAGTGTCTTTCAACACAGTGATCATTCAACCAGTCTGAACTTCACATATCTACAAAGACCATGAAACACCATCCCAGGCCTCCGATCAGAAACATGGTAACATGCATGCTGTATATAAACAGATCATTGAGGATGCCAAAGTCCAGCCGGCGGTGACCCAGCAGCAGTAGAATGACAGACAGCTTGTATTGAAGACGAAGGAAAATTCGCACGCTGACGTACTGCAGGCAGAAGAGTGCAGACAGTGCCACCCAGAGGAGGGAGGTAAAAAGGCTGCAGCCAAAATAGAGAAGGAACCGGATGAAACTATACATCCATCGAGACTTCAGGTACAGGTCAAAGTTGTTGTATTTGGTGCGTACGAGCTGGGCGGTGCGCGCCGGGCCACAGGCGGAGTGCATGCAGGTAGTGTGAGGGCCATGGAAGGAGCGAACCCTCCGTGGGATGGGAATGACAGGCATGGGTGGGCTTGAAAACCCCCTGGATTCAGGAAGGCCCACTTACAGGACTCTTCCAGTAACCCCAGGGCTGCATATTGCATAACAGGACCATCGGCAGCTAACTAAAACTCAGATGGATGTAAATGCGATGTTCCTATGACTAAGTGCACTGGCACTCATCCAGTGAGCATCTCCATAGCACTGAACCTCTGGAGAAAAAAAAGAAAAAAAGAATTAGTGATGTGCCAACATATCATCCAGGCAGATCGATCGGCTGATTTTTGGCTAATATGAGTAATTATGATTGTATACAAGTATAAAATACATAATACACAAGATACGAAAACTACGGTGACCATGAGATGACATATTCGGTTTACTTAACTCGTGGGAACGTGATAATATTTGTATATTATTATCATTATATTATATTAACTTTTAATCGCTCCCTCAACATAGCATCTTCTGGCCACGACATAAGGATGTCGTTACCTCGAGAAAATGATCTCGTGGCCATGACATATTATCACGTTCCCACGACAAAACTAAGTGAACCGAACATGTCACCTCGCGGTTAACGTAGATAACACATGCTTTGCTAGAAGATTTGCTAACAGCTTCAGAGACACTAAGTACCTTGTTAAACCTATTTACCTCCACTGGAAACACTGATGTTCTCTGATTATATAAGAAGACAGTTATGTTTACTTAAATTTTCACAGTCAGTTCTTCTACCATGTGGTTTGAAAATACAAACATACTTACTTTTGTCAACAAGGTAAGCTTGTAAAATACCATTTTCCATGTTTCTTTTTGGTTAATTGGTCAAGATCAGAACATATTCTAATTGAATCTGAATGACCCTGCTTATTGGGCAGTAAATTATTCTATTTAAAGCATGCAGACAGATGACAAAGCTGTACTAATGCTATTGATATTTACTTTAATGCATCAGGCACCCTGCTCTCCAGATACTAGTACTTGTATAAAAAAAAAAAAAAGGTCAACCTCAAAAATAATCAAAGTGCTGTAAATGTGCTATAAACGCAATGTTTAATTTAGATTACATTCATATCACTCTCACAGAATGCCTTCCCTTGAAAAAGGGGAGTACCATGGTACAATGATGGTATCACATAGTAATAACATGATACAGAACGAATACCATAATCATAAACCATGATATTTCTATAGTATTATAACTATCCTGTATTTATAACAAAGTATTTGCACAGTACTCAAAATAATTTAATGGTACTGGGCCCAAAATTCATAGTACTGGGTTTTGTGAAGGTTTAAGTGTTAAAAGAACATAAGGAGAATTTTCGTTTTTATGTAAACATGCTGAAATCGGACTATATTTCATGTAATGGTTATTCTATAAGTGCAAGGCCTCATATAAAGCTGTTCAACAGGCAGATCACATTATCACTCACCTCTCGTCATACACTTCACATATTACATATTATATATACATCAAATGTGATTATATATAGAATAAGTGAAGCAAAACTCACATGCGTTTATGCTGCATTCATCTGCTGGCGATGTGCTGTGGCGCGGAACACGGTCTGTCGCAAAACACACGGGCCCGCTGGTTACTATGACAACAGTCGGACAATTTAAAGGCGCAGGCTCATCTTTAAAAAAAAAAAAAAAGACGACAGTGAGCGTTTCTATTTTCTTTTTCTTCTTAAAGATTTAGGATATTATTATCAGAATAGTTAATGCTGGTTAAATTAGCAGTGGTCTCTTGTTTTGAGTCTCAGGTGCCTTCTGTAGATATTTTTATATTCGGCCGACTTTTTTCATAAATATAAGTATAATGTAATATAAATATAAGTAGCCTAAATAATATTAATAGATTCATCCACAAGTCTTGAGTGAACTAACAAACTTAAGTCTATATAAATAATTGAATTAAATTTTTACAGTGGGTCAAACTTAATCCTCACAATGCCATCTGGTAATTTTAGATATAAGCCAAAAAACAATTTCTCCCAACAGTAGCTTTAAAATAGTCTCCATGCACTTTGCTCTGAATTGAATGCTCTCGCAACATCTGACAGACAGTAACAGAAATGCCATAATGTTGCCTATCTGCATGCATTCATACTCAAGTTGTTCTTTTTAACTTTTTATGTGAGTATGTGTGTGCTTGTTTTGACCATAGGCCTATTTGTGAGGAGCAAATGTACTCCTCACTTATATTGTGAAATACTTTGACAATGCACTAGTGAGGACAATTTACTGGTCCTCACCTGTTAAAAAGGCTTATAAATCAGCCAAAAGATGTTTTGATGTAAATCTAGTGTTCTGCACATGATTCTGTGATGGTTAAGCTAAGGAGTGGTTGGGTTAGCTGATGGAAAACATCATTAACCTGATAGAAAATCAATGGAAGTATATGCAATGTCCTCACTAAGATATAGAGAATTAAACCTGTGTGTGTGTGTGTGTGTGTGTGTGTGTGAGAGAGATCCCTCATAAAGTTGATTTGACCTCTGCCTAACTTTTCCAGTGCACTGCACAGCTCTGCACATCTGCAGATTTATGGCATGACTGTACGATTGCATCCTGCCTATTTGTCAGATGGCCAGATAGTGAGCGGAGCAGCACATCTCGCCGCAGATAAATCATAACGAGAGCCGCTTTTAAAAAGAGTTTATTATGATCGTTAATGGGGCGCCCGATCATTTTTGCAAGATTTAAAGACATATTATGCAAAATCTGAAAAACAAACCTTATAATACTTAATCAAACATGCATAAAGCCATCAGTAGGGCTAAATAAATTTTCCCAATTAACTTGCTTTAAAAGATTGTGATTGCTTTTACTAATTTAATCAACAGTGTAATAATTTCAGCAGCAGTCAGGGTGGAAGATGAGCTTTCTGTGGATACGGAGGGAATTTGTGATGAGATGGTATCTTTAACAGCATACAGTCAGTTGAAGTTTTCATGCTTTGCTTTTGCTTCTAATTGCACAATATTATAAATATCAAGTCAAAGACTGCATTCAGATTCATGTCAAAGGGCTGCAGGGATGACTGATTTGGCCTGATTTTTGCAGGCCAAAATTAAGTTAATATTTTAGCACTTCTGGTTCGATCATCCTTAAATCAATGGGTATTTCGATCATTATTATTATTATTATTTCGATTAAAGAAATGGTTTTGTAAGTAGTTTTGTGTGTTTGTTTGATCTTATGACTGGTTTTGTGGTCCTGGGTCACATATAGGTTTAGTTTTAGATCAATTTGTTTTAAATTAAGATACAGGAGTTGGACAACATAATGTGATTACATGGAAAATATCCAATATTTCCAATTGCATGTAATCTTCTTTCAATAGATTCATGCACCTTTTTAATAGTCTCCAGTTTGATGTTGTCTATCAGAACATTTGACAGTTTTTCTAGAGATTTTGGAGGAGGAAAATGTCTAAATTTTAGTATTTCACAATTTCACATTTGGTGTCTATGATTAAAAGTTTAGCAGCCTTTTTAGGTGTTTTTGTGGTGATTATTGCTGCAGTAGTTCTGTGTTGTTTGGATACAATTCTCCTTAGTCTTTGATGCTTACTTTCAGATTTCATCCACTATTCTTCTTCACTGATGAAATTAAACACTTTGTTTCTGTATAATCACTGTTGTTCTTAAAATACCAAATAAATTGGGCTGTTAAGGTCAGATGCTCATGGTTAACAGCTAGGGTCCATGATTTGTCACCCATTTGCCCCATGGCTGGTAATAAAAACTGCTGAACACAACTTGTATACTACACTAAAACTAGAGAATATAGAGAACTAAAAGATAATGGCATCATTTGTTTTTTCACCTAAACAAATATGATATTAACCACTATAATAAGGGGTGTTCACATTATTTTGTCCAACCCTATAGTAGGCTATATATTAGATGAACAGCAGCACTTTCTTCTTGTGTTGAGTTTAGCTGATGTCCACTAGAGGGAGATCTATTCCCACCACAGTGTGGCTTCACATTAAATCCAAGGTCAGATCATCAAACATCTCAAGATCAGCTCATCTGTTTCTCCTGCTGTTTAGTTCTGACTCACATACACACTATTGCATTTTATGATCTGATGTGTTTCAAACTTTTCCATTCAAAGCACTTTTGTGTTCTTCATGGAAAAGTCCTGCTGAAATGACAAATTATTACAGGTATAATCTTTACTAAAATAAGATTTTTTAAACACACATTTTTAGTTACAAAAATAGTTAATCCTCGAAGTTTGTGGTGAGTTATGTGCATGAATTTAGGATATTTTGATAGTACGTTCATGAGGACACATACAGAGCTTGACTGGATGTAAAATCCTTCAATTTCCAGCCAGCACAAGATTAAAGCGGTTAGATGTCAAAATCCTCTTACCAACCCAAAATACGCTGAAGGTTGATCAATTAATTCATTAACTAAGTATGTAGAGTAGAGGTCCAATACACGACAAGAGACAAATTGAATCAATTAGCGGAGGCTAATCAGAACAAAGGGAACTTTAATTACAAGAAGTTTAATTAAAATGTGTAATATGAAGTGCTTAATATATTCTGGAGGAAAAGCCACACATCCACAGGAAATGAAAAACAGGAGCACTTCACTTCACTGCTTCACTGTTACCTCAAAGACACACACACACACACACACACACACACACACACACACGTAGAGCTGTAGAGCTTAGTTTCACTTTGAGAACCAAAAGTTATGAAAACAAACTGAAATGAGAAAAGTTGGTGTGAGATTCATCTTGTGTTTTCTTCTAAATCATCTGAGTTCTAATGGGATTTCTTGATCTTTTAACTCAGTAAAGCCTGACATTAACCATTTTTAAATGGGACAGTTTATTGAGCCTATATTGAAAAGTCTGCATATGTGTTTTTGGTGAGTATCATATTTGATATATCAGGCTTTTATTGGTTATATAGTCTGATATAGTCTCAAATATAGAGTATACAGAGGAAAAATAAAAATTTTAATAAAATGAAAACGAAAAGAATTTCAAATCACATGAGCCAATATTTTATTCATGATAGAACATAGATAACATAACAAATGTTTAAATGGATGAATTTTACAATTTTATGCACAAAATGAGCTCATTTCAAAAACACAGCAGTGAACACACACACACAAACTGTGAACACACACCAAGAGCAGTGGGCAGTCATTTATGCTGCGGCACCTGGGGAGCAGTTCAGGGTTCGGTGCCTTGCTCAAGGGCACCTCAGTCATGGTATTGAAGGTGGAAGAGAACGCTGGACATTCACTCCCCCCACCTACAATTCCTGCCGGACCTGAGACTCGAACTCGCAACCTTTGGGTTATAAGTCCGACTCTCTAACCATTAGGCCATGACTTCTCTGGGCATCAAGTTTATGAGTTTCTGGAGTTTTGGTGTTGGAATTTGGTCCCATTCTTGCCTATTGATATAGGTTTCCAGCTGCTGAAGAGTTCATGGTCGTCCTTGATGTATTTTTCGTTAAATGATGCACCAAATGTTCTCTAAAGGTGAAAGACCTGGACTGCAGGCAGGCCAATTCAGCACCCGGACTCTTCTACTACGAAGCCATGCTATTGTAATAGCTGCAGTATGTGGCTTTGCATTGTCCTGCTGAAATACACAAGGCCTTCCCTGAAATAGATGTCATCTGGAGGGGAGCATATGTTGCTCTAAAACCTATATACCTTTCAGCATTCATAGTGCCTTCCAAAACATGCAAGCTGCCCATACCGTATGCACTTATGCACCCCCATACCATCAGAGATGCTGGCTTTTGAATGTCAAATTTGGACTCGTCTGACCATAGAACACTTTTCCACTTTGAAACAGTCCATTTTAAATGAGCCTTGGCCCACAGGACACGACAGCATTTCTGGACCATGTTCACATATGGCTTCCTTTTTGCATGATAGAGTTTTAGTTGGAATCTGCAGATGGCACGGCAGATTGTGTTCACCGACAGTGGTTTTTGGAAGTATTCCTGGGCCCGTTTAGTAATGTCAATGACAGAATCATGCCGATGAGTGATGCAGTGTCATCTGAGGGCCCGAAGACCACGGGCATCCAACAAAGGTCTTTGGCCTTGTCCCTTATGCACAGAGATTTCTCCAGTTTCTCTGAATCATTTGATGATGTTATGCATGTAGATGATGAGATTTACAAAGCCTTTGCAATTTGACGTTGAGGAATGTTGTTTTTAAAGTATTCCGCAATCTTTTTATGCACTCTTTCACAGATTGGAGAGCCTCTGCCCATCTTTATTTCGGAGAGACTCTGCCTTTCTAAGACATCCCTTTATAGCTAATCAGAGTACAGACCTGATGTCAATTAACTTAATTAGTTGCTAGATGTTCTCCCAGCTGAATCGTTTCAAAATGTCTTGTGTTTCAGCCCTTTGTTGCCCCCGTGCCAACTTTTTTGAGACCTGTAGCAAGTCTTTAACTTTTTATTTTATTCAAATTTGAAAAACGTCCCAACATTTCTGGAATTTGGGTTGTAGAAGAAAATGATATAAATATCGGTCATCACTCTATATCTTCAATAATATGTCTTAGTCAGATGATATATAAATGATTAAAACATATAATGTGATGCAATCCATTGATGATAGAGAGATGAACAAACAAGTGTTCCTCAAAAGATCTTAGATGTTTTGGAGGCTTGGGAAAATCATTCCTCCTCTGAGGAACAGTGAAAAAGTAAAGCTTCTGGAAACAAATGTTCCTCAAAATCCTGATGATCAGATTTGAGACTCACTGATTTTTCTAAAAAATGATCTCTGGATAGTCAAGTAAAGCCAAGCTGCTTCAGTCCAGTAAGTGTTCATCTGGAAATATTACTTAAGTTATTCTTATGTTTACTTGATAAAAATCTGTAAAGATTTGACAGCAAAAAGACACGTGAAGCACGAGCCAAAGGAGGATGTTTATACTAAAGGATGATTGTACTAAAACTTCAATCACTGATGACAGAAGCAAGCAGTAGATTGTGTCTGACAGGTTTAACTGCAAAGTTTTGATCATGTTGATAATTTAGAGCTCTTAGAAATTCATGTTCAGATATGATACAATAGGCCTTATTGGGTTAAAATTCTAATCAAACTGAATATAGCACTGACACAATCCCACTGTTCTGCTATTATGATTAATCGTGTCTTGTTAGTATTGCCAGCACAATTATTTATTGCTGTTATTTCGGTTACTTTATTCTCAACTCTGCATATATTTGAATACATTAGCATGAATACACACACACACACACACACACACACACACTCTCACACAGGTCATACAGAGCATTTATGAGTTGTATTTCCTCTGTGGAGAACAGAGTAACAGCAACAGAAAATTACACAATAAAAATGTAAATAAAACAGTTTACACAATATGGACATACAGTATGAAGGTGTAGCGAAATATCATATACATATCAATACATGCACAATTATTAAAAACATCACTATCATAAATGCAAATGAAATCACCATATAATCCTGTTTTCATATTCCAGTTCAGGAAGTCGAAGGAAACCGTCTGTTTGTGGTGCAGTGAGATTGTGGAGAGTGTTAATCTGTAAAGCTTTGAAGGGTTTGGATCAGATTAAACATCTGCAGCAGGAGGATCAGCAGATCAACTCACTCTTTCAGTCTGAGCTGCATGTTCCCCAAATCTAACAAGAAATCACTGAGAGTCACTGGAGCACCAGTGGAGCCACAACATGACATGAGGACACAATATTCGCACAAACACAAAAAACAATGCAAAACATGACAAATATCACCGGGAAATGTTTGAAATACAGCAATATTCACTCACCATGTGTTACAGCGTGATATGATGTTCGAAAGCTGCTTGAGGTTTGGGTTTGGTAAGATTTTGTTCGTCTTTTTGAAAGAAGTATATACCACCAATACAGTAAAAACAATGAAATATAATTACATTTTTAAAATAACTTTTCTATGTGAAAAAAAAAAAAAAAGTAATGTATTCATGTGATCAATGCTGAATTTTCAGCATCATTACTCCAGTCTTTAGTGATCCTTCAAAAACCATTCTAATATTTGCTGCTCAAGAAACATTTCTGATTATTATCAATGTTGAAAACAGTTGTGCTGCCCAATATAGTTGTGGAAACAGTGATAGATTTTTTGTATTATTTTATTTAATTTCTTTTAAACTTTAGTCTATGAATGAACTCATTTTGAGTCAGTGGCCCTAAATTCACTGGATTCTGCATATAAGCATATTTCGACATTAATATACATGAATTTCCCTGTGTGATTTAGTGGTGGAGGACACACATTTGGCACCAGCACGGAAGAGGCTCACATCAACACGTGATTTACATTGGTGAACAGATGGCACAGAACACATTGTTTGGAGAAGATGTGCGGTTTATTCACACTGACACTGTGTGACGGGTGTGAGTGTTTATCTAGAGCTGCATGAAAATGAGACGGAGAATGTCATAGCATAGGTGTGTTCATGTGCATGGTCCAATCATATGCATAATTACGCATAATGTCAAGAGAGAGAGAGAGCTGAGTCTGAGAATCCAATGTGAACGCAGAAGAAGAGATCAGGAGAAACTGAAGAGCTCAAATTATTAATCCATACTGAGGCACAAACACTGCAGGATGACAGACTCACTGTACTTTAACACTTAGTGATAGGGTTACACTTTATTTTAAGGTGTCCTTGTTGCAGTGTAATTATATATTTAAGCACTGAGTAATTAATTACATGTACTTACTATATAGTTAGGATTAGGGTTTGGTTTAATGTTACTTGCATGGAATGCATAATTAATTGTTATTATAATAGTAAATACTTTACATGTAATATGTGTAACAAGGACACCTTAAAATAAAGTGATTGACTTAATTGACAGCACTAATGAATAAATAACCCTGGAAAATTGTGTGTAAAGCCAATTTGAAACTCAAACCTTAAATGAGAGACACATCAAAACATTTTTCAGTCTGTGCTAAGAGACAAACACAAGAGAGTTTTTTTTAATGAAATACATAAAACAGTGCATATTAGGGATTTAATTTGTGGTTCAATAGGTGTATGCGACATATGATTATCATGTGTTTCTTTACACACGCATACATATGCACACACATATACACAAATATACACAAATGGAAATTATTGGCTATTTCAATTGTTGCCCCATATGTGGTTCCCACAAACTTTTAACACATGGACATTTATAAGATTAACTTACACAGTAACTTCTATATAGAGTTAACTATATGTAAACTATATAGGCCAATAAACTATATACTGCATGGGCCTGTTGCTCTGACCTCTGTGTGTCATGTAGTTTTTAAAAGACTCATCCTGTATATGAAATCATGTACGATCAAAACAATATTTATATATAAATATATAAGCAATTACGTAATAATGAATATATAAATATATAAAATCAATGTTATATTAGTGACATTTCACATTTCTATTTGTATGTATTTGTAATTTGTCTTTTACAAATTTACACAAAGACATGCATTTAAATAATTATATACATGACATATATCAAAGAAAATGTATTATACATACATAAACATACACATTTCCATGGGCTATACACTTGGAAACTACATATATAACATGCTTGTGTCCACTCATTAAGACACGTCCTGATTAATGCACCAGTTAGCCTGGTGCTGTTGCATTCTGCAGTAATAGTTCAGCACAGAGAGAAAAAAAGAGAGAGAGAGTGAGAGAGAGAGAGAGCGAGGGGTCAATGCTAACAAGCCCCGCATGAGGAGCGTCAGCTGGGTGCATGTTACAGTCCAGGCGCGTTAGACCCCCATGCCATGGCTACGGCTCTAGCCTTACACCACCATTAGCCTTATTGGCCGCAGAGGTCAACAGGGGTCAAGTGGCGTGTCGATTGGTTGACCCAACCTATCGGCTGCTCCCGTGACTCCTTTAGCTGAGTTATGTGCGTGCCAGCGCGGCCAGAAAATCATTCGCTTTACTCATGCTGATTTACAGGCATCGAGCCCCACAGCTTCTAAGTGAACACTGGAAACATCTGAAATGCATGCAGATTTATGTGGGTATTAATTCACAGTATTTGGATATAGTGAATATCAATACCTTTATCGGAACAATGAATATATTCATCACCTATTTACCGTCTTTCTGAAAGCTGCAGCCATCATTCACACAGCCACTGTAAAACACTTCATGATCTTTCAGTTCAGTTGCATTCAGACTAACACATGCAAAATGCATCGAATAAACATTGAAAAATAATTGCACTCAGTGCTAAAGGAAACCATCATCAGCGTATCATTTGTGCAGCAGCATCGTGCTCATAGAAAGTTCTTTGGTCATTCATTAATGTTAATGTCCAGAACCTAAATGTGTGGTGAACCACAACTTGGCCTGAATAAAGTAAGATAAAAGCATCAGTTTCCATGCTGGTGCTCAGTGACTTAATCCATCATGGAGGCATGGGATCCATCTTTATCAGAGCCCATTAAAGTTACAGCGGGTACAAACGGATCCCAGCTTGCTTACCACTCTTCCTTTAACCTGTCCAAAACACATCTCCGGTGTCCCCGTGAAAGAAATACCCATGCGGCTCATGAGCTCGGAGGTCAGGGGTTAAAGAGTGCAAGCCGGTGACCTCCCCCATTACATCAAGCGCTCTGGCCAGCCATTGGTTAAGACACAATGGAGCTTTGGTTACCCGACGCCAAAGGTTTAGCGTGAGCTCCTATGATCCTACAACAGCAAAATCTCCAAACACAGCTTGGCCAACAACCACAAGACAGATTTGCATGAGTGAGGTTTCACACAAATAAATAAGGGGAAAATATTCCCCTTTGTTATTATTATTTTATGCATTCAGCAGTCGCTTTTAGCCAATACAACTCACAGTGCATTTTTTTTTCAGTGTTCCCTGCAAAAAACCAACCAAAAAACAAAACAAAAACAACTCATTTTCTTTGAGACAGCATTCAGTGTTCAAAATTTTCTGAATGACTGCCATAGATGGCAACACTGTAAATCAGACAGCTCATCTGGCATACAGTAGCTGGCTCTAAACAAGCTAAACAAGTGGTTGTTTTTGCTGTGAATCCAGTGATACCATCTTTAGTTCCACAAAAGAGGCTTTCAGTGAACAGTTCTTAAAATAATCTTTTTACACTCTAAACGAGAATGGTGCTAAATAGCACTAAAAGTTGTTCATTGGCTTGTAATCATAGGGCAAACACTTACATACAGTGCCGTTGTCAAATGGTGCCATGTAGAACCATAAGAGGAATCCCATTCTCCTCAGATATTACATATGTTACTCCACTCTCATATGTTTGCTATAATGGGAATGTACTACCATGGCAAAAGCTAATTTTTTTATCACTTTTATGCTTTTCTGAGGTCAAAACATCTTGTATGGGGGCTTTGGAGTATTTCCTAGGGAGGCATTTGGTGGCAAAAAGGTTGAGAACCATATTATCTTCAGGAAATACAATGCATTTTAATGTAATTTTTAAACCTTTCCCCAACTAAACTAAGAGGCCAATAGAGAGTTAGAAAATCTTTAAAGAACTATACAGGGGCTTAACTGGTTCTTTGGTAGTGGTGCTATATAGCACCATAACCACCCCAAAGAATTGCTGAAAAACCACACTGGGCCTAACAGGTTCTTTACAAGGTAGCAGTGCTATAGCAACTCAACTAGTGTAAACATTTTTAATAATCTGAAGAATATTTTTCCATTAAGAACATAAAGTGGGATAATGCACTAATACTGGGATAATGGGGGCAATTGTGACCTAATGGTTAGAGAGTCAGACTTGTAACCCAATGGTCACAGGTTCGAGTCTTGGTACCTCCAGGGATTGTAGGTGGGGGAAGTGAATAACCAGCGTTCTCATCCACCTTCAATACAACGACTGAAGTGAGACCCTTGAGCAAGGCACCGAACCCCCAACTGTGCCGCAGTAAAAATGGCTGCCCACTGCTCCGGGTGTGTGTTCCCTACTCACTGCTGTGAGTGTGCACAGGATAGGATAAATACTATACCATACTTGGCCACACACGTTCCTTTACATTCAGACAGTTATTATAGTATATGTGCTTTGCACAAGTCAGATGGTGTGTCGGATACAGCGTCTGTATTGACGATTAATTTTAAAGCTAAGTTGAAAATAGCATACAGAAAATAACAGAGTAAGAACTTAAGTTTTAGACATATTCCAAATTTTGGTATGCAAAAACTTTAAAAACATAACAGCTCGTATTATATTAAGATTGAACTTCTGAACATCTCTTTTCACATATAATTTTCTGAAAAAGGACTTTCATTGTTTCTATTTTCTGCCACATTACAAATAGGTGGAGTAATGCTGTGTTTGGATGGCTGCAGTGCATTACAGCAGGTTCTCTCTCTCCTGAACTGTGGCTGTGAGGGACTCTAAGCATCTGATTGATTACCCTCTGCTGAAATATTTCTCCCTTCCCTGACAGGAGATTACGGACGACAATTTGTGTTTATGGGATTCCCGAAATTCACTTAACATCTGCCCTCCTATTAAAAGGTCAAGCAAGGAAGAGGTAGACGCATCCCAACGTCATCCCTCATTTCTGTTCCTGATAAAAAAACAACAAACTAATGAAATCCAGCGTTTACACAGAACCACCTGATCTTTTAAGAGTATCTGGCTTTGAAGAAATCTTTTTAGTGTTGTTTGTTAAGTGATCAGACCTCTGAGTATTAAAGTCACCCTGCTTTGTCCAGACATTAATGATTGCTCAAATCATGTGTTGTTACTTTACTAAGTGATCAGATGCACCATTTTTACCTGCTGGATTATAAAACACGTAAAAAAAAAAATCCCAAAGAAAAATGATTTTCCAAAAGATTATTGAAGCATGTCACTTGGCTGTTTATGAAATTACTAGCAAATTCTGAGTGAAAATTCCTTGCTTTTTTCAGCCGATATTAATAAACTTAAACATATTATTTATCTATTTTACCTACATAGCATTAAAACTCTTTTTTTTCATCAAAAAGAAAAATCTAGTCTGCTTTCTGTAATTATGTAATTAATACAGGCTTTTCACAGTAAATTTTCAAATATTGTGAAAAGGGTGTACACTGCAAAAAAAAAAAAAAAAAAAAATCCAAGTTGCAAATAAAACAAAGATGGAGTATGTTTACAAGAATCCACTGTGTCAGTCTTTCCACTTTCTCTTATTTGCTAAATTTACCAGCAATTAGTAAGTGAAGCATGCTTTAAATCCTACTCTATTTTTCCAGTGTTTATTAATAAGTTTAGCACATTTAGATAAAACATCTGGATATCTGTCCGTCAGCTGTAAGGACTACTTGATATTTGTACTACATCTCTTTTTTAGCAGTTTCCTCTCAGGTTTCAGCCTGAGTGTTTCTGGGTTTTGCTGGTTTGAGATTACACTCATTCGTACATTATTAATAGCGTCACACCATTATCTCCCTGGGAGCTCCTCTTACATTGTGCCCAAACTACCTTGGCGAACACATTGTGTGGAAAGGCCCAAGTGTTTATGTGAGAGCCCAGGAAGATGGACAGGTGTGGGATCAAATATTTATCATTGTATAGCAGTAGGCTGTCAGGTGTAAAAGGTCAAAGAGCAAAACACACACATACAAAAATTTGAACTTGTCCCATCACTAATCGGTTTGCTGTAAGCATGGCTGTTGTCCTATTGTGGGATGGAAGCTGGCATTAAGAGGTGTAACATCAACAAAAATGCAATTAAATATTGATTTATATAAAATATTTCATCATATTCTTGTGCACAAAAAATTTCCTTTTTTTGTTTAACTTAATGATATATGATATACATTTAAACATGCATTAATTTTTTTTTTTGTTTGTTTAATTCATAATTATTATTTTTTAATTTGCAGTTTTGCATAAAAATGTGAGGGTTATTCGCCAAGTGTTGCCTGCTGTTATCTTAGTGGTAGTTTAACTAACAGTGTAGTTTTGTTCTTGTCAGGTAGTGACAAAGCGTGTTTTGCTGCTCTTGAATTATCCAGGCCATGGGCAGATGGAACTCTGCTGAAACGGGAGAGTGACACCTGACCTGACAGCGACCTGCAGATCAGCTGCCCAGGTGTGGCCGCGGAGATTCTCACCTGACCTTTACCCTGACCTTTACCGTCTCCACCCCGCAAGCAGGGCCGAGGATAAACGTGCTCTGGAGAGCAGTGTACCGTTTCCGCTTGTACAGATGCCGGTGAACCCGTGCTACTGCACTTCTCATGACAAACGCGACCCAGAGCTTTACAGTCGATTACAAGTGCGATATCGGAGAGACACAGCTAGAAAAATGAATGAATAATAGAAACCGAATCGTTTCAGGGATGCAGTAACACACTCTAGTCTAGTGTGTCGTTTTATACTGCTGTAATTTGTAAAGATTTCATATTATTTTAAGGTGAGCTTAAAGGGTACACAACTATGAAAATCACACAGCTTCAGTGTGACATCAGAAAGAAAAAGTATATTTCCATAGATATTTTTAATAATAGTTGTTCATATTAAAATATGTATGAACTTTAATACATGACCTAGACTATTAATTTAGCACAAATCCTGTCATTTGAATAAATATTACATTAAATAGAATTAAATTAAATTGTTGCTGCTCCAATTAAGCTGAGTGTGCTCTCTTTAAGCTCTTCCACATTGAACGTCTAGTAAATACTTCAAAAACAGACTTTAAATATTAACTGATGGTTGTCACTTTAAGTTAAGTTACAGTTTTTTACCATCGCTATGACAATTTTTTCAATACCTTTCACAATTTTCCTAAACTCTTAACACAGTTAGCACAACATCCGTCTGTGTAGGCTATACAATTAACACATTTCTTGTTGCTTTGACACAAAATGCATACAGTTAACAAAAATTTCAAATGCTTGAACTTCTTTTATACACAAGCTCAACCAAGACCAAAACAATTTCATTTTACTGCCAAATTTTCAAATGCTTTCACGCTGTATGTCAGAACAGATAACATCATTTTCTAAACCTAATTTATGGGCTAAAGTCAAAGTGAACAAGTTGTTCATATTGTGAATTGAAACACAAATATGTCCTCTGTATTTTATTCCATAGCTAATGATAAACAGCTGATTGAAGATGTGCAAATACATAAATTACAGCTGATTCTCAGAAACACACTCAGGTGTTGATGTTCTTTCAATTGCATGACCATAGGATATAAAGTAAAAGAGGACCTCTTTGGGCTGATCTTGTGTGGAAAAGTGCACTCCTGTGTAAATGTGAGATTTTATAAGATCTGCACCAAAGACTGGTGCCAGAGAAAGGGGTCAGGTGGGAGACCACTTGCCAATGTGGCATTCCACCATTCCTTGTGCTGTCAGAGCATGGTTTGACACCCATTCAAGATGTCCATTTTCCTTGCCCCTTATTCCCCTGTCCTCAACCTCAAAGCCTCTGGAGGCTTTCCTCAACTTGAGGAGTTTTTCTGAGCCTGGGAATGGAAGGTTTTTGACCCTGTCCCTCCAGGATGCTGCATGACAAGATATCACAGCTGAACAATAAGGATAAGGCATACCAAAAGATTCTTCTCAAATATGCCTTGCCATCTTAGGTGTGGATATCAGGTGTGATATGGATGAGAACATGTGGCCAAATTCAGAAGACTGGGCAGATTAGATTACCTTTTTTTTTTTTTTTTTATTCTTCTGTGGCTTTTTTGTTGTTGTTGTTGTTTGTATATTTTGTATTTTCACATAATAAATGAGAGCTATATTGCATTTTTTTTCTTGCATTCTTGTTTTCTTTCTTGTTTTTCTAATGTCCTGTTGCAAATAATGCCTTTAATTCTGTCTCTGTCTTCTTTTTTCACAAACTGTACATTCTATAAAGCTACTCTGAGATGGGTCATTCATTTTTTGTATAGAATTTTTGGAGCAAAAGAAACTAAATGCATGCATTTACCAAACCCAACGAAACAAAAACGTAGAGAAGCTTAAAAAAAAAAAAAAAAAAAAAAAAAAAAAAAACTGCAAAACACAATATACGATCAATACAATATAGTATTGTATAAGGGCAGATCTGACACATATAAAATAATGCAGTGATATTGTGCTATGATTGACTAAATGTTCTTGTTGGAAGAGAACGTGTTAGTGTTTTGGAATAATTATTTGATTTTGAGACGTGTTTGCAGTGTTTTGGTAGACATAGTGAATTGTGTTAGTGTATTATTGTAATTTGAAAATTAGTGTTGGAGTTTAGTTTACAATGTGTGATTTTGAGCATGAAATTAACTGTTTTGTCAGTTGTGTGTTGTAGGTGTGTTGGTGCGTTTAGAGTTTAGGAAAATTGTTAAAAGTATTGAAAAAATTGTCATAGCGACCGTAAAAAAACTGTAATTGATTTCTATGTATACTGTCGACTCAAATCTGCAGACTGGCTCTGATCTTTGGCAACCAGCATCAACTTCTCCAGACTGTAAATCTGTGGAAATCGGGGCAAAAATCATGTAGTGTATTCCAGCCTTAAGAGACTATACATAAGTTGACAGAGGTTTCATAATGAAGCTAATTTCTGTGTTCATCCCCATGAATTAAATGTTTTATTTGATTTTTGAATGTGTTGCTGAAGGTGGACTAGTATAGATGTTGCAATGTGCTTAGATGACACTTCATTATGAATATATAACTGATCGACTTGAATGCCTTGTTGCTTGATTTTAGTGTTCTGCTTTTCTTGTGATTGACTTTGTACCTTCAAAAAATATATTTTTACAATTATTCTTTAAAAATGTTCCTTAAAATAAACAAGAATTTTTAATAAAACTTGATGTGAGCTTAATGGGAACAGGGGTGTGCTTAAAGGGTACAAAAATGTACCCATTAAACCCAGCCAGACTTTTTGAATTTAATGATGTATATCTTAATTTAAATGCTTTTGTTATTTAAAATAAAATTAAATATTTTTGTGTGAGAGATTAATATTTTATTTTAACATAACTTTTTGTACTGAAACCAATATCTTGTGCACTAAAAATGTCTCAGTGTAAATTCTGGTGAGCTTAATAGGTACGATTACCCTATTTCTGAGAAAGTAAACTTGCTCATTAGCGCACCTGGTACAGCATTGAACTTGACATGACAGTAAGTACTCGGGTACGAGTCCTGTGAACTACGAGTCATGATAAGAGTTCAAAGACTTGTAAAAGCAAGCTGAAATGGCATAATACAGTATGTATAAATAGCATTATAACATAATATATCATGTAATAAAACATTGTCAGATTCATGTTTTTAGGTAAAACTGTGCATTTAACGTCAAAAGTGTTGCAAAATGTGCAGGAAGCAATTATAAAATCATTGTGCTGAAATGCTGCCACTGGCATGCTTTCCAAATGAGCCTAGGTTTGTAAAAGACAGGACTGACCGACTATCAAATAGTTGTTTTTATACAATATTACCACAATCCAGTGACATACTTGTAATAAGGTAAATCTGGGCACTTTTTTTTTTGTGGAAACTCTGAAAACACACTTTTCACTCTCCCACTAATATGTCTGTTAATAATGTCCAAATTGAAAACTGTCACGATCAAATTTAATTTCCATCACATTACTTAAACACATTCTGTGGTGTAACCCTTTATTTTATGTATCCTAAATACAGTTAAATAATATTTTCACACTTTTTGCATACTTTGACAAAATTACAGCTAGCCTAGATTGGATGGTTAATTTCAAGCATGCCCTTCACTGATGCTGTCCTTTGAAATTAATTTATGAAAAATGTATATTTGTCATAAAATTGTTATTTGTGGTTGTGGTGGAAATTATTTTTGGTATTTGGGTAGTTTGTTAAAATATGATATGCATCATTTTGATCTATTTCAGACATTTTAAAGTATTAAATATTGTTATCTTCATGTCGCTATTTATGTTATATTTTAAAAAACGCTAATTTATATTTTGAAAGTCTGGTTCTGGGAAGAGAGTAAACCAATAAAATCTACACAAAAAAGCATTTTAAAAGGAGCAAAAATACATGTTTCCGAGTTAGTTTTAATGCCTCTTTCATATATCAAGAAATATCTGAAATATGTTAGTCTGAATAAAGATCAACCCCTGAAACACCCAATTATGATAATTACTGTACAATGTGACATAAATGCAGAATTAGCAAATGTGTCCAACTCAATCTCAAAAGAAATCATATTTTATGTGGTAGTGATTTCATGATTTGTAAGGAAATGTACAATCACGTTTACTTAAAGTATGTCTCCCACTGTGGGCCTATAAATGATTATTGCATTTTTGGTTTTACAACAAAACCTTAGAATCGGTAGCTGTAGAAACCATAGTTAATTACAAACTACAAAAACCATAGATAGTAAACCATGGATAGTAAAAATGCTTTCTTTAGCATATCACATCATGTAAAACAGCAAATACTGTTAGTTTTTCATTTCACAACATTTTGTCAGTGCAGAACTAATACCTCAGAGGTCCTTTGGCTAAAATTAGCATATTAGCAGCTTCTCTGATTAGACTTGAGGCGGGACAGTGAATAGCAGACACAAGAGCCCGCTGTTAACCCTGGGCATTAGCATCACCTTAAAGTTTGATCCATTACGGGCTGAAGAAGAGAAACCCTGAGCCAGCTGCTCGTGAAAACTTATGACCTGTCAAGAAAAAGTGCGCAGCTCTGCCGGTAACTGACGAGAGCGAGCGCGCGAGTGAGTGACATTGACACAGGAAATCAGGGCAGCGTCGCTCTGCCGTCACTGTGACCGCAGGTCGTATGTTACCTACTGTATATGTTTCTGTCTCTCCTTTTGTTCTGACGTGTGACACTTTACAGGGTGCTTTTACAAAGTTTAAAAAAATACCGTCTACAATTACCAGCGTTCTGTGAGCAGATCTTAAATGAACTGCTAAATACTGACGACTGATAGCCAGGCCTAGATGAAGTTGACTAGTGCAAAGTGAATGTAAACTTTTCAGACACTCAATTGCATGTTAATATCAATTAAATGAAAATGCAACCTATGACAGTTTACATTATATTAAATGCAATTAGCTGAACCCTAGAGTGAACCCTAGTAACTGAAGGCTGACATCTTTTTATGTAATTCCATAATTATTTCTATTGTCTTTGAAATATGGTTAAAGTAGCCTACTGCTAAATGTACTGGCAAGCATAATGATAAACTCAAATATAGCCTACTTCAGAGTCATTTCAATGTAATTACACATTTGTAACAAGTTGCAATTTAGTACATATTAACTTTAAAATGTAAGATAGAATAAATAACACACTATTAGTTACTACAACAGTTAAAGTTAGAATCATGTACTTTACATGTGCTTTAGTAGCCTGTTAAATAACACATCAAAATGAGTGTACTTTAATATTATATAAAACATGATTATTTGTGTAAATGTTTGAAGTGAAACTTTTTTAGTTATTACAAAGTTCATCATTATTTAAAATTGTACTCAAGTGTATTATAAAATATTAATTAAAAAGTATCTTATTTTTTAAATGCACATAACTGGCCTTTTATTTTATTAGTATTACATTATCTGCACATTTTCTGCTACTTTTAAGATTTGAAGTTTCACGAGTTCGCACTAACATATAATATGATTGGGCAATTAGTAAGCATATTTGGCGTGCTGTCCGGAGGGAGGGCTCAGAGCTCGGGATAGAGCCAGAACCCCCCCCCCCCCCCCCCCATTCCAAGAATGGGATGAAATTAGATTAAGAGTGAGGAGTTGGGGTGGAGGTGGGATGCTGGAAAACTGTCATACACTGCAAAAAAAATTCCGTAAAATTTACGGTAAAAAACTGGCAGCTGTGGTTGCCGGAATTCTACCCTAAAAAATACGGTAACAACATTTTAGGTTTTAACTTAAATTTACAGTTAAATACTGTATTTTCTTTAATAGGTTGGTATATGAACATTATATCAGTTAAAGTACTGAAATCTGTTTTGTACCTTTGAAATACACTGATAACCACCAAATGCAGCTGATGATGAGAGAGTCACATGATGAACCAAAGCCCATCATAAGCAGCTTTTAAATAATAGCATATATAGAAGGTGCACAGTGTCATTCACACAAGCACTAAACACCATCATGGTGAGACTCATTAAACTGAAATATACAATAAACATTAATTTAACAACATTAGATGTAACATACAACCCTAATAAACATAACTGATAAGAAAAAACTAAGAAGAAACATAGTTATTTCAAAGAAAAAAGGTCAAATTCAAACAGAATTTGAAATGCAACGTAGGGAATTCTGGGAATTGTACAGGATTTTTACAGTTTTTACAGGAATTTACCGTTAACCAAACCAGGTTTTTACTGTAAAATCACAGTCATTTTTTACAGTGTAGAACAGAGGTGAGTTGACTGTATATATACACCTGATGTGCTTGTTAAGGTGATTCGCTGACGAGCTCCACCTGGGCCAGACTGATTATCTGATCGTGCTCCTCCCGAACCTTGTTAATAAAACATCATACAGTGCAAGTGCACCTTCAGTACAATTAAGTGCACTTCTTTTTCACAGGCAAGCAGTAAATCGGTCCAAATGAATCCACAATGACAAGTACTTTTACAAGTACAAGAAGCAATTAATAAAATACAAGTAGTGATACAACCCGATCTCATAAAAGTGCATATAAATAACAAGAACTTGTGGTATTGATACGCAAAAATGGACTTTGACGTTTATATAGTACACAATGGGTAGGATTAAGGTTGTGGGGTAGATGCATATCATATGTCCACGAAAACTGATCATTATAGGCATGGCAACAAATTCCGTATCATATGCACGTGAAAACTGCGTATTATATGAACGCCATAGTAAATTTTTGCGTATCAATACCCCAAATTTTTGTTTTTATTTGGCGTGCTATTTATATGCACTTTCATGAGATCAGGTTGTATCACTACTTGTATTTTATTAATTGCTTCTTGACCGGGCTCTGTCCTACATCATAGTACATCATAGTGTACAGTTTAGTATGTGTAAAAGGTGCTTGGATAGAAACGTCCTATTTCCAGTGGATTTTTAAAGTGAGCATGAAGCATGCTTTTTTGATTCATCCCTTTTTAACAGCCAATAGCAAATACAATTTGGTTTATGTAAACGTGATTTACTAGTTGCTACTGCTAGTCAGAGGCAGGTGGATTCAAATAAAATTTTGGCTACGCCCATAAATGCAAGATGATGTCATCAATTTGGTTCTTTTGCTCTGAAAACAAAATAGTGCACATAAATGTGCACTTCTGCTTATTTTTAGGCATACACTAGCGTATGGATGACTTTAAAGTGACACACTTGAGCTCCAATTTTATTTTCATAACGCGTTTATGCAGATGCTAACCCTCACATGCAAATACACGCCTGCAAATACACCTACAAATTGAGACATCAAAAGTCTGTTCTGGACTCTGACCCTGAGCTCCAGCCCCCCCACGTGGCCTGACCACCAGCACCTCCGCCTGATGAATGCACGGCTCGCTATTGATCGCCACGTTTGATGGATGACGGTCCTGCGATGACTGATGGGGTGCTGGCCGAGGTGCCAATAAGGGCTCAGCATAGGGCGGAGTCTCGGACGGCAGCATAATGCGAGCAGACCGTCCCTCAGAAGTGCTTGCCCCGCCTCGAGCTCCAGCGCCGCCCAGCCCGGAGGTGAGGATGTGTAGGAGGTGGTGTGGAGGGGGAGGAAAAGATGATGGATGACGGGGCAGGAGGGGAAGACTGCTTCACAGCTCCAAATTGATATCCAGGCAAATGTTTTTGTCTGCTGTGAATAATGGTGAGGCAGAGACTCTGATCAGTGCACCACCCTCCCTCCTCCCTCCTCCGGCCCGATCGCTTTTTCCTCTCATCTTCTTTCTTCCCCCACCTTTGGCTGCTGAATGCGCTGAATCAACCGAAAGCAATTCACACATCCAGCGTCTAACGGTGGAGCACTGCGGCGGTGCGCTGACTTCCCCAGAGCCATTCCTCACCTCTTTATTTCCCGTATCCATGGCTACGGCATTCTCCATCACATGTTGGATGTGTTCAGAGGGGTGTGCCATCAATCGTAGGCAGAATTGAGGGCAGAGGCCCTCAGGTGGCTCTCAAACACGAGGTGGGATTTGTGGCGTTTTAAATAATCTCACTGCTAGGGGCGAGGAAAACTGAGCAAAGAGCACAAAACTTGTGGAATATGGTTAGAACAACGAATCTATTGCTGTGCCGATCTCATGCACAGGACAATCTAGAGCAGGGCTGGGCAACTTCGAGGGCCATTGTCCTGCAAGTTTTAGCTCCAACCCTAAATAAATTAGCTTGCTAGAATTTATTAGCTTTTTCAAGTGTGTTTGATTGGGGTTGAAGCTAAACTCCCCATCCCTGGCAAGGTTCTTTCAAAGTTATGAACAAACATTCTTTCGGTAACGCTAATAGAAAAAAGCAATACGCCCCGTGAAGCCGTGGTTTACAGTAAATTTGTAACAACTAAGGGGTGTTGTTAGCTACGACGTGGAGTTATAAATTCACTGTAAAC
This sequence comes from Barbus barbus, assembly GCF_936440315.1. NCBI lineage: Eukaryota > Metazoa > Chordata > Actinopteri > Cypriniformes > Cyprinidae > Barbus > Barbus barbus. The sequence continues at coordinate 5,949,546 of NC_136734.1, forward strand.
CACGGCTTCACGGGGCTTATTTCTTTTATAAAAGGGTTATTCTATATGCTTAGTAAGGATTCACAAAATAAAACAGAGCAAATATAGTGTAATGAAATGTCCAGCGATCTCTCCACCCTCAATACCATGACTGAGGTGCCCTTGAGCAAGGCACTGGACCCCAAAATGCTCCCCGGGCTCTACAGCATAAATGGCTGCCCACTGCTCCGGGTGTGTGCTCACTGCTGTGTGTGTGCACTTTGGATGGATTAAATGCAGAGCACAAATTCCGAGTATGGGTTATCATACTTGGCCATATGTCACGTCACTTTCACTTTTTTTTTTCACTTTCTAATGAAGGTGAATGTTTGTAGAGGGGTCTAATTCATAAAATGTTGAGTTGATCCTACAGTTGATCTTATTATCACTTCTCAAATGTGCGTACGTGTGATTCATAGAACGAATGTACATACAAAAAACTTGCGTATGCCTCTCATTTGAAATGTATAAATCGCAAATGATAGATCTCCGCCTTGTAAGTGCCTCCTAATTAATATCATTAACATATAAGAGAGCACTAGTCAGTGTACACATCCTTTACTTCAAAATAGCGAGAGACAAAAATAAATCCAAATCCAAATACCTGCAGTATACTCGGACACCGAAAAGTGCACATATCTGCTTAGACCATGACTTGGCGGTAATCACTTTTCCACGTCAAAGAGCATTTTTATAAATCTGAATGTTGGTGTGGATTTTAGCAAACACACACACATAATCAAGAAAAAAAAACAACAAAAAAAACATTTAGATGTTTTGAATGTCCAGCGAACATTCAGAAATGAAATTTTCACAGGGAAATGTTAGCATAATGGGTAACACTTTATTTTAAGGTGTCCAAAATACAGAGTAATTACCTAGTTAAGTACTTAGTAGTACTTGTTGTACTTACATGAAACACAATGTACTTACCATGTAACTAAGTTATGGAACAGCCATTTTATACAACTTAGTTACAAATGTAAGTACACGGACATAATCTACTTAAAAATAAAATGTATCAAGAAGTGTACTTCAAGTGTATCTATACTATACACCTTACCTAGCTGCACCTTAGTTTGATTTAACCCACCAGTACACAGCTAAAACACATTTCTAATTACATTAGAATTACATAAAATGACACAAACATAAGCTACTTAAAATAAAGTGTATCAAGATTGTACTTAAGTGTACTTCAAGTGTATCTATGCTGTACACCACCTTATCCAGCTGCACCTTAGTTTGATTTAACCCACCAGTACACAGCTAACATACATGTAATACATTTCTAATTACATTACAATTATATAATATTACACAAACATAAGCTACTTAAAATAAAGTGTATCAAGATTGTACTTAAGTGTACTTCATGTGTATCTCTACTGTACATCTTATCCAGCTGCACCTTAGTTTGATTTAACCCACCAGTACACAGCTAAAATACATGTAATACATTTATAATAACATTAAAATTACAGAATATTACACAGGCATAAGCCATTTAAAATAAAGTGTATCAAGACTGTACTTAAAATTACAAGTAGCTGTGTAACAGACTCGGTCTGTTACATATGTGTAACAGTAGCTGCCTATTATATCTACATAATTACAAACTGTAATTACAGGCTGTTCTATAACTTAGTTACATGGTAAGTATATTTTTTCATGTAAGTACAATGGTGACTACTAAGTACTTAATTAGGTAATTACTCTGTATTATGACACCTTAAAATAAAGTGTTACCGCAAAATGCTTTTAGTACACATTTTTTGTGAGCTGAAATGCAACAAAGTGTTTTTCTTGTTTCCAGTTAAGACTGGATGTAAATGTATTATTACTGGTGAAAAAGATCTTGAATTAACACTCATCAAGTGCCAAATGTAAGTATGTGGCCTTAATAAATATAATGTAAGGTGTGGCCATTGTCTTTTGTCAATAGCATAGAAATAAATAAAGCACATTATGGGGAACTTTTTTCACACTCAAACAAAACTCTCAATTGTACATATTCCTATTGGCAGGACTGGATTTTCCCTGTAAAACTTCTCTGTTCTTTAGTAAATGTAACTGAACCTTAATTACTGCCCAGATGATTGCTGTCTTTATTAGAAATGCATGTTTGAAACATCATGTAAGAATGATGGCTGGTATGAAATACTTATGCCTGGTAAATGTTTTTGATACACCCACAACTATCTGAAATTATTCTTCCTGGGTGCAAAAATGCAAAGTGCAGTTGATATTTCTTTCTGAGTCTCACTGCCAAGATGTGAACAATTTATTTATCATTTTTTAGAATTGCACTGGGTCAACTATTGTGCAGCTAATCCAGTCTATGCCTATGCAAGCACCTTTATAGTCCAACATTGCAACACAGATTACCAGTGCATAATGCTATAAAGCCACAGCCAACAAATCCCATCTCTTCCATGCAGTCTTGCTGTCTAATTGACATTTTATCCATTTTAAATCAAAACTTTTAAATCAATAAAGTTGTAGTAATTTAAAAATAGTATGACAAAGGTGCCCAGATAGCCTGATTCCAGTGTGGTACAGCTCATATTGTTCACATCTCCCTGTGCTACAGTACAGTAAAGGACGTGCTTGTGACTGATTCTTTGTCTTCTTAGTTGTAGACAAGTATATGGGTCAATATGACTGTAGGGTGCCTTTTGGTGTCCTGTGCATAAATAACTCATTTGCCACGATAACTTAAAAATGACTATGAAAGGGTGTGTTATGTTAGGCTAAGTTTTTATATTCTTAACAAAAGCATTACTTGGCTCTTTAGATACATTTTCTAATTTTTGTTTAGCCTCGTGTAAGAGGATGCGTGTTATTTATGTCCCATGCACTGTTCATTAAATTTGAATGATAGTAGAATATTGTCAAATCATAAAATTTAAAAATTATGTTCTCCTATTAATATTTTGTTAAATAACAGATTACTCCATTTGAGTTTATTGATCATTTGGTAATAAAAACAGTATAATTATTTAATAAAAAAGAAGAGTTTGTCCATGTCCTTTGAATGGTTGTCCACCCTGTCGTGGTGGGGAATCCGCCCCTTTAAGAAAAGGACATCCTGTTTCATCCTGTTATAACCCTGTTTAGGAAAGGGACATCATACCTTTCAGAAAATATAATTTGCATCTTAATTTTGCAATGAAAACACATTTAACAGTAATATATGTCCATGACAGGGTGGACATATCTTATGGTTTATGTTTCGAATAATGGCCCATAATTATCTATAAAAATGTGTGGGAGCTCAGCTAACATGTTTCTATTGTACTTGAGTGTCTACTATTTATGACATGACATAAAGTGAATGGGAAATTAAAACCAACATTTTTGATTATTGTGAGGGAAATGCACTCTATGGTGATATTGACCCTTATGATATATTATGGATGAAACTGTTAAGGTAATAATTTTAGCATGATTGAAACACATGCAAACACAAACAGTATGCAACAGGATGGTTTATGATATCTAGATGAAAATGCAAGTGTTTAAAGTCCCTATAGTGGCTTACTGTCTACATGCATACTCAAAAGTACAGTAGAGACTTGCCATTGTCAGTACATGCTCAGAATTAGAATGTGAATTGGGATGCAGCATGTTTCTGCCATACCCAAGGTAAAATCTCATTGGACCAATCTAGTACAAAAATAAAACAACGTCACTATTACAAAATATAACATAAAAAATGTATAAATCACTTGTTTTTCTAAAGGAACATTGTCCAACAGCGACACCAGCGGGAGTCCGCATCCCTCTTGCCTCCCCTTAGCCCATTGAGTTTTAACAGACCCCCTAAAGCATGAGGCGAGTTTGCTGGAGTTTGTGGTGTATTTTCGAGATCATCTTGGTTCTTGTGCTGTGCCAAAGTATAGCCTGAAGAGACATTGAGATTAGAGTAGACCAGAGAGAAACACACAGATTACAAACACCAGACAGACGGACATCATGAACATCAAACCTCTATTCAGCTAGAAAAAGTTTTTTTTTTTTTTTTAACGTGCTCAAATATTAAAGCACAAAAACATCAGTCAGTGTCTAAATCTGGTTCTTGATGTATGTATAATATATTACTCATTGCATAGCAGTATTGTCTAGCAGGTTGTCATTGCATGTGTGTCCTGCTGACCTGCAGGTTATTATTCTGTGTTTCTGAGCATTTCTGAATCCTAAATTTCAACTGAAGAAGAAACTGAATCTAATGATTCTAAATCATGTTTCTGCCACAGTGTCACTTATCGTAGATTCTGACACATTGTCAGATTGATGACTGCAATTCAGAAACGAATGCTGTGGAAATATGAGGCTAACGTGCGTTTCAGTTATGCTGAAGCATGCAGTAATGAACTAAATGACACGATCAAGGACTTTTCTGCTCTTCTTTTAATTTACCGTTCAAGTGCAGATTCGGTGTGGATTTATGGAGTTTGCGCAGTCTGTTTGGAAGGCCACGACTGCTATAATTACTCTGATGATTTGCTACAGCGACCCACGGGGCGATTAGATTAATAAATCTCCCTGATATGATTAATAAAGACTTTCAGAGCTTTCTGCAAAAGTAACAGTGTAGAGTTTTCATACATATTTTAAAGATCAAATTTCTACATTTACTCAAACTATACTAAAATAAATGTTAACGTAAATAAACTGGATTTAAATAAAATATATATATATATCAGATTCAAGCTTAATACATTAGATCATACAAAGCAGAAATAGCTTCACAATTGCAGGTGACCACTTTTAGAGTGTATACAGCAGAGTTGCATGCGTATTTAAAAAAAAAAGTTTTATAATATAATATGAATATAATAATTAAATGTAATAATAATCATAATTTGAATAAACTTTACTAACGTGGCTTCTTTCAAAACCATTATTTACAAAATGCATTAGAGTGAGTGGGACCATATGCGCATGCTCAAACATACATTAAACTCATAGCTGCAGGAAAACTCAAGTATATATACAAAGTAACCTACATGCAGTGACTAATGAATGATTGATATTATAGTGTTGTGCTGTTCGGTTGCATGTATGAAACTCCTGGCGGTCTCGGCCTCATTGATTCGGTTGGTGGCTGATAGATGCTGGGCAATTGATTTGAATTTAATTAACAATTTGAAGGAGCCTTAAAGAAAGTCTCTTATTTTCCTGCCTTTCCAGCCTCTTGCATGAGGAAGCGCAGCAGTGACTCATGGGTAATTTATGATGTGATCAATAAGTCCTGGCCTAACATCCATAGTGTGAAATAAGGAGGCCGGAGAGCTGTCAGAGCCCAGCGCGAGACGATGGGAGAACGGAGGAGAAGATGGAGGAGAGAAGAAGATGAATGAAAGATTATGAGCAGTACACTAAAAAAACACCAGAGTAACAGCCTAAGCAGCATGCTGGTGAGTTTTGCTCGAGAAAACATCCCTCACTTTTCCTTCAGAAAGTTCTAGTGGCTGAAATGCATTTATTTGTGTCTCCATTAGAGGGCAACAGTCGGTCTATCTGTCTGGATCATCATAGATTCGTATGAGAACACAAGGGAAACTGCAGACAGCACTTCATATTGTGAATGTTCCAGATTTATAAGAGGAAGCTGAAGCTCTTTGAGAGCCAAGGTGAACCCAGAACACGAGTCAGACGCAGTGACCTCTCTATCAGCGGTTACTGACCTGTTTACACACACGGCCTTCAGATGGAGTTGTGCTGGTCTCTCTCTGTGTGTGTGTGTGTGTGTGTGTGTGGCCGCTACCACTGCTTTTACGGCCGCCTCATAAAAATGCTTTATAACATATCTTGTAATGCGGCACATTAAGGCTGACTGTTGTTGTTTCATGCAAGGTCATTTTAACCCTATCTCTGAGTCCCTCCACATACTAGCTTTGCTTTAAACTGCCCTGTCTGAGATCATATAAACACTTTATTTTGAAGAAATATAGAGGAAATTGTACCTGCACGCAGCAATGATACGAAAACCCTGAGATTTTGTTATTAATGCTGTAGTGTTGTTTTGTATTAATTGTATTAATTTGTTATTATAGTTAATATTGGGAAGTCGTGGCCTAATGGTTAGAGAGTTGGACTCGTAATCCAAAGGTTGCGGGTTCGAGTCTCGTGCCGGCAGGAATTGTAGGTGGGGGGAGTGAATGTCCAGCGCTCTCTCCACCCTCAATACCACGACTGAGGTGCCCTTGAGCAAGGCACCGAACCCCCAACTGCTCCCCGGGCGCCGCAGCATAAATGGCTGCCCACTGCTCCAGGTGTGTGTTCACGGTGTGTGTGTGTTCACTGCTGTGTGTGTGCACGTTGGATGGGTTAAATGCAGAGCACGAATTCCGAGTATGGGTCACCATACTTGGCTGAATGTCACTTCACTAAATATCAATATTTTAAATGAGCTTTTATTTTGTATTTTTACCTTACCTTTTAATTGCAGCTTATTTATTTAGTAACTTTGTGCTTTTGTAATTTTTATATTTTAGTATTATTTATATGCTAGTATTTATTAATATTTTGAATTAGCTTTTATTTTTATTTCACTTTATATTTTAATTTCAGTTTATTTTTAGAAATATGTATGCATTTGTAATTTATTAAAAATGTCTAAGTCGTTTTAATTCATTTTTAAGTTAAGTTTAATTCATTTTTAAGTCATTTTAAGTTAATTCATTTTCATTTTAAGTTTTAAGACAAGTTTATTTCAATGAAAAAAAAAAAAAACATTTACAAAATGTTTGAGTTTTTTTAGTACCATTCATTTAGTACCATTAATTTAAAATTTTATTTTATATGGAAATAAGCCAGCTCCTAATTCCCATTTATTTCGCTTCTACCAAGTGAGGCACTATTCTCTTATTTCCCGAATCGCCCCCTGAATTCAAAACATTGTATTTCTCTCATTTATGTCCTGATTCATAATATTAATCCAGGGCCTCCAAGTCAGATTAGGTTAGTAGAGGGACTTGATTGATTGGGATTTGAGTTGTCTGATGAACTCTTTTTAACAATGTACAGGTTACTGCAGATTTGCGTGCTCCAGTAATTTTTTGTTTTATTTGCAATTACTAATTTTTACAATACTTCAGATAATGTCACATTTTTATCATGTTTGTTGGACTGAAGCGTGTGAGTTCAGATGGATTACTGCTTCCCAACAGACTACTTTTTTACCTTTTTTATGTTTTAGCGTCATAATTCTAGCCCGTCATCTTGATATTTTATTATAACTCGCAGTGACATTTAAGTCCTTGAGCTTCCTCATAATCTGGTCAACTCACCTCTTAACCCGCAGCTCCACATTAATAAAAGAAATGCATAATCCAGTGTTTTGAAATAGCAGATTTGCCTGTTGAAATCCAAGCGGTGCATGTTGGATTATGTGTGTCCGTAAAACGAGGCCAAAGAGCAGCAGCCCGACACTGACCTCTGACCCCTGAGGTCTTTGAGAAGTTTGCAAAGATCAAAAATAACATCTCTCTTGAAATACAAGTGATTTTGATGAAATAAGTGACGGTCATTACTCATAAAGCCATGATTTAACACTTAACATACACTCACATTTTTGAAAGAAACTAAAAACAACAACGACAAAAAAAAAAAAAAAAAAAGCAAAATAAATGTAGATTTTGAAGGGAAAAAAATACATGAAAATCGAATTGAATTTTGTTTGCTATTTTAAATGCTAAAATTCTATTTTAAATATTAAGTGCTATTTTTAATTATATCAAATATTATATTCAAATATACATTTTTAGATAAATGTTATATAAATTATGTTGCAGTCACATAAATTGACCTTAAACATTACTCAATATACAATATTTTTATATATGAAATATAATTTGAAAATGAAGTGGATATTTTGTTCCATTCAAATAATTTCATTGTTTTTGGCTCTTGATTATTATTTCGTTTACCATGCAGTATCAACCTCCGATGTAAGTTTTAGCTATAAATTGTGTGCGTGTCAGATCAGCACACTCCTTATGAATTGTCATGAGATCTGCTGCCTGGTCAGTTTTTGTATAAAATCACTTTAAATTTAGAAATATCAATGGAATTTGTTTAATTTATGGATGCATTTCCAGTGAGAAATAAGCATTGTAAAAACGAATATTAGATGCAAATGACAAAAGCCCACTTTAATTTCATACAAAACCGCTTTATGTGAAGTCACACACTGACTGGACAGCTAATATAACAACTGTATGAATATGATTGGTACAATAGTTTAAGTAAATGACATCACAGTAAGTGTGCATTTAGATTTTAATGATGCACATCTGTTTTGTCAATTATTTATTCTTTTTTGTTCACAGTTGTTCTGCATGTGTTTAATGTGAGAGCATCTGGCCAGCAAATCAGCACTTAGCTCTTATTTTAATATTCATGTATTTATTGTACTCACTCCTCTAATGCGGCTGAACATGCATATGCACACATGCATCCTGCACAATATGAATTTTATGTAAAACCTCCCCATAACTCTATAGGACATGATGGGACACGCGAGTCCTTGTAATTTCATTACATAAAAGCTTGTGTATATGTTATGGAACAAAAGAGGGAGGGTCTTATTTGACCTGTTTGTGTGTGTGTGTGTGTGTGTGTGTGAAGGGGACATCTAGATCAACAGAGTGAACCAGCACATGGCACATTAAATAAACTGAGTGGCTTTCCCAAACATTACGATAATCCATGCGCTCAGATTGAACATGCATTACTGCTGCAGGTAGAACAATCTCAGGAATTATAATATCCTAAGAAAAAGCAGCTGTTTGCTTGTGGTCTGATCTCCAATCATCTCTAATATAAAAACACCCAGCGTCTGTCTCGTGCGATCTCTAGCTCTATTAGGAGATGAGCTGAAGGTTTTGCTGCTGTTTGATGCGAGTCAGTGAACATGCAGCATGTCGTTCTGAGTCTCTGGAGGCGAGCCTTTGAAGCACACATCAAAAAACATGAGCCGTCCGCAGCCGATTCCTCAGAAACACACATGCCCTTCATTTAGGAAATGTTTTTATGAAACAGTTTGAAGAGTAAAACTGCATTAGCTGAAGATCAGCAACTCAATCACCACAGATCATGAACCTCAAACTCATGATGTCAATATTACTATCCTCTTCTGAGGTACCTGGTGTGTGATTATAGTCACGAGAAAACGAAAAGGAAAAATTCAATTACTGACTGGAAAATACTAATGTAGATCAGTATATAGCATGTTACAACTCATTCATGTAATAAAAAATCCTATTAAATGTGTAAGTCAAGTCACTATTATTTGTATAGTGCTTTTAACAATGCAAATTGTGTCAAAGCAGCTTTACATTAGCTTGATATAAAGCTGGGTGGCTTTACATCAGCTTTACAGTATTCAGACGGGGAAATAGTGTGTCGAAATAGTGTCATTCTCCTCTCGTCAGACAAAATCATCAGTTTAAATCTAGTGCAAAGGACTCATCTGGTTCCTGTGGTCTTGTCTGTATGGCCGTCTAGGAGACAGGGTCTTCACTGGGGATCAGTCTCTGGGGCTCATCTAGTTGTCCTGGTCTCTGCTGACGTTCAGGGCTGTAGAGGTCATCTCTAGGAGCTGATCCATGATCTGGATACGGATTGGATCATATATATATATATATATATATATATATATATATGTATATATATATATAAAATATTACAATTCAAAATATTAACATAAACTATAATAGCATAACATGATTTTTAAATAGCACTGTATTTTAGGCTTGAATTAAACCATTTTATGTAGACGTGACTACATAAAACACGATTTCCATTTGATTTCTTTTTTACATCTTACGTTAGTATGTGAGAAAGACAAAGGCCTAATGTTTTAATATGAAAACATAGTAATAACTATGTAATGAATAATGTAATTAACTATGTCATATAGTCATTGCTTATTTGCAAGCATAAATAAGTCCTAATGTGACAAAGAAAATAGTTGTGCACCAGCATACAGACAGATCTCTCGACACACACACACACACACACACACACACACGCAATTCTATTAATAAGGGGACTGCCAATCCATAATGTGGAAATCATGTTGCCCGGTATCGATCGGTCAGGCACGTGAAGGGTGTGTGTATGTGTGTGTGTGTGTGTGTGTGTGTGGGTCTCTCAGACACTTCAGTCTATTGGATTGAGATTCTCTCGCCATCTAAGGGTCAGAGATCGGCGCGTGTCTGTTTGATCAATATCATGGCCAACCTGTGTGATCATTCACACACACACAACACACACACAACACACACACACACACACACACACACACACACGAGCACAGCATTAAGAGAGTCACCAGAAAGCTCTTGAGAACACAGATTCAGATTCAGATTACATGTAAGAAAACATCATTTTCTTGAACTTTAATGTAAAAACAGCACATGTATTCCACTTATTCACATGAAAGATGTCACTACATACAGAACTAAAAGAAGAGAAGCACAGACCATATCAAAGATCTATAAAGTGAGAAATCTTTATTTATGAGACTAAAACACACTTTGCTTCCATCTTTTAACAGACAAGCCTGATTCATCACAGAAAATAAATTAAAAAGGCAATTAAATTAAATCAAATAAATGTTTTTCTTATAATTCAGACTTTTTTCTTGCAATTTTGACTTTATCTCAGAATTGAGAGTTTATATCTTGTAATTAATATGAGCTATAAAATATAAAAATGAGAAAATATAAAAAATAAAAGGATCATGAGATAAAGAGTTGGCATTTTATTTTTGTTTATTCTGACAAAACAAACAAGCAAAAACAGAGTTGTGAGACATAAAGTCATAACTCTTAAATGCAAGAAAAAAAAATAAAAATTATACAAAAAATAATTGTGAGATATAAACTCGCAAATGCAATAAAGTCAAAATTGTGAGATAAATAGTTGCAATTACCTTTTAATATTTTTTATTCAGAAACAAACAGAAACCCAAAATTGTGAACAAAAGATCCTTCTGTTATTCTGTGTATGAAACAGGCTTCCATTAATTAGCTAACTAATGTGACCTTCAGTGATATATAAATAATAATCAGATCTGCCAATGGCCATTACTGCATGAAGCACATGCTTTAGTTTATCTAAGGAAACATTTCTACGGTGTGTTTGTGTCGTCCTTCTCTGCGTCCTTCACACACCCTTGAGCTCCAGCTCATTACCATATGGAATGCAAACAAGTTACTGTCTGTAGCTCCGTCCCTTCCCTTCACCTCACCCCCCCTCCCACACACACACAGACAAGCGCGTTTCCTCCAGGCATCATCCAGAACCTTCTCTCCTGTATCCTGGTGCGGATTTTCGCGCCTGCCGATGAGGTTTCAATGAACAGCAAGGTCAGAGACGAGCAATCTATTCAATGCACTCTCTTATTAGGGATATAAATAATTTGGATCAGGACTGAACCTTGAACCTTGAACTGTGAGCCCTGGAGAAATTTATCTTTATCTGTCTGCGTCTTCTGTCCGTGCGCTTGATAGTTCCATTAGGACAATGAGATGAATCCAGCTGTTCTGCATATGCAATATTCCCACTGTCCATTCTGTGAGAACAAGGGAAATCTCTTTCATCTCTTTCTTACACCTGGGCTGTGAAAGGCTCAGAATATGAGATTGAATCATGACTGTTCTACACTGCATCTACAGAGATTTTTGTTCTTAGAAATTAACATTCTTATTAGAAAGGTGTACATTTGAACCTTACTGTTACCATTACGTTAATACTAGCTAATTCTTACTATGCATGAAATATTACTCATCTAATGAATTGTATAAAAGCATTATAAAATATGTTAAGAGTATGCCTTTGGATTATATAAACCCACTCAAAAATTATTTTGCTGAATTTAATTCAGTTATTTTCTTAACAAAGGATTCATCTGTAAACTCAAACAGGGGTATGAAGAAGGAGTAATTAGTCAAATGTGCTACAATTAAATGTGTTTAATGGCCAAAGTGAAAAAAATAAAAATAAAAAATGTACAGGTCATTTTCTAAAAATATTTCAAAATACAGGCAGTATATTGGGTCATATTTTACAGACTTTTCTTAGAGTGTACTGCAGTAAGATGTCTTGCAGTAGAAATATAAGCAATTTCTTCTTTCTTTGAGTTAAACAACATATAACACTTTGTTCAAATAAACACAAGCAGAAACACTTTCAAACCACATCATACAGAACATGAAACACTAAAAGTCTCTGAGCTCAGAAACATAAAACAGCACCTCATTTCAACATATTCTCTCCATCCAGTTCCATGCAAAGCTCGACCAGTTTCATTTAATGCCAATGCAAATGATTTATGCACTGCCAACAAAAACAGATTCAATCAGCTGTTTTATGTAATTGAGTGACTGCACACTATGAAATTACATTTAGAAAATGCATTCACTTATTTGCTTTAAGTAAATTTAGCAGTAGCAAAAATCGGTACAATTTCTTTTCAGAAGTCGTACATTTAAAAATCACACATTTATTATTTTCTTGCATCCCGATGAGCTTCAATGAACATCCTCTCGTCCTCAGAGCTTCGTAAGCATTTTTGATTTTCTTTGTGCATTTATTTGTGCATCTCTCATTCAAGATGGCGTTGTCTGTGCCTGTGGCTCTGATCCACTTTGGACAAAACGGCAAAATCATAGACAGCATGATGAGATTGCTGCTCTATTATTAATCTTCAATAAATACATCTTGACCTGAGGATTATGGCCCCCACCCTTCCTACATAAGACCATCTTACTGACATGAATTATGAAAAAACAATGAAATGTCAAACAAATGTTCCGACCTAGATTGTTCCAAAATCTGCATCCTTCAGTCCAAAGGATTTAGGAGAGTTTTTGAAAATTATGGAATTAAAAACATACGAAAATAAAACGTTGTTCAGTGTTGCACAGCAGTCCTAACAGAAAAAGATCCAGCATGATCACACTTTTTGCGTAAATTTATTCATTTATTTATTTATTGAAAACCATGATACACTACCATTGAAAAGTTTGGGGTTAGTAAAAGTTTCCAAAAATATGTATAAAAAAGTATGCTTTCGTTCATCAAGGAGGCATTCAATTGGTCAAAAGTGACAGTAAGATATTTCTAATGTTACAATTTCAAATACATGCTGTTCTTTTGAACTTTCTATTTATCAACGAATCCTGAAAATGACTATTTATGACAGTATCTAGAAAAATATTTGGCAGCAACATTGATAATAATCAGAAATGTTTCTTGAGCAGCAAATCAGCATATTAGAAGAATTCTGAAGGATCGTGTGACACTGAAGACTGGAGTTATGATGCTGAAAATTCTGCTTTGATCACAGGAATAAATAATTATATTCACATAGAAAACAGCTATTTTAAATTGGAATAATATTTCACAATAGTGCTATTTTTACTGTATTTTTGATCAAATTGCAGCCTTATTACATTGCTAGTCTTTTATTCTTACATAGAAAAATTAAACCACCAGATTTTCAATTGAAAGTTCCTGCATGTGGTGAATTCAGATCAGGGAAAATTAGCTGCTCCAAGTTGTGGAATGAATTCCAAGCAATTAGGCTACTCCTTTGAAAACAATTCCTACTTTCCATATATTTAAAAAAAAAAGTACTTAAATGTGTATTGACTGACCCATGTAATTGTTGTAATTAATCTGTGGATTTATGGATGCTGTTTATAGTTTATTTTTTTTTAATTTAAGGAAATAAAAAATAAAGGAAATTAATTTAGATGTAAGATTCATGAAATATGGTATGTCATCACATTTGACAGTTAACGTGCACCTTATTTTACATTATTACAGGTTCACTGTGTTTTGTTTTCTCTCATTCTAAAGAGCATCTGATTGGACAAAAATCTGTGTGGTGCAAGATGATGTCATCAGGACATCAAGACTGTGCATGACTGAAGTATACAGATGAATTCAAAGCTACAGACATCAAATATGTTTTATTTTATTAGTCATAGATTTATTTCTAAATACATGTCACATCTCAAGCTGTTCATGCGTAAGAGTCTTTATGTTTTAAATGCTGTCAACATGTTGATACTTCATGTTTCAGCGTTTATCCAAATGTTCTTCCGTCCTGAGACTCTGCTCAAGATCACCCTGAAGAGCAGTTATCATGAAACAATAACATCTGAATGACAGAAGTAAATGCAGGTGGGCTGTTTTTTCATCTAGCATGATAATGATGTCCTGCATTCTGCTGCCATGTAATGAGAGCGGTTCTGATCTGAGAAAAGCACCCACCACCTGATTGATTAGTTGTCAACCCAACAACAACACAAGCAGGAATTAATGTGCCACGTGTGCAGCATATTAAGACAATGTGCAACAGCGAATAAGCCTTGTGCTCTTCACAGCACATCTGCCCATTCTAATGAAAGCTAAATGAATGCATTAGCTCTGTTCCAAAACCTAGCAAGCTGCCTAACTAGACAACATTTATAGGCAGCATACAGCACATTTGGTGCAGTTCAACATGAAGGCTCAGAACATTGTTTAAGCAAAACTGATATGATGGTAAAATTCTAAGGCCTCACTACATGTACAGTGATAGCATGTACATTTCTTGCTCATTACATTATCTTCCAGGTGAAAATATCAAGTCTGAGCGTGTCGAAAATCTTCTCCTCAACAAGCCACATGATTTGGAGTTTAATACTTCATTGGACTTTAATACTTCAAGTCATTATTTCAATGACTATGAGCAATAGTAATCCTGATGACTGACTTTGCAAGCCACTAATGCACATCCTCCTTTTTGTAAAACACAAAACATTCATTATAGCTTTTGAGCATTTCAAGTAAATAAGTCATTGGTTCAGTCACAGAGGGAGTAAAAATGAAACTCGTTTTATTAATTGTCATCCTCACATCCAGCTGTAATAATAACACTGTATTCAAATGAAGCGCTAACAAGTGTGTCAGTGTGGCACATGCCCTCAGACCCCCGGTCCAGCTACGAGACGCACACGTGGGCGGCACAGACCGGACCGATGCCTTGTAACGCATGCCGTGATTTATCATCACATCAAAACGGCAGAATCAATCAGCACCAACCGCACCAACCTACAGCTGTGCTGTGTTAAAAAATGACCTCCACGTACAGATGCACAGCTCAAGATTGATATTCTAATGGCATGTGTGTGGGCTGCTGAAATGTGGGTATTTCACACACACACACACACTTGCGCGCACAGTCATTTGGCAGTGGTGAGGAATGGGCTCTTCACAGCACGCCATAATTGAAAAGTGTGGCGTCTGCGGGGACCATCTGTGTCTGTGTGCTGTGTGGGTCTGAGCGGGGCAGACGGCGGCCCTCGGGGAGCTGTTAACACCTCATAGACATAAAGGGCCCCTGGGGGACCACCGAGCACTCAGAAGGGCCTAATGAGATAGCTGGTGATTATTGAGTTTCTGGAAAATAAATGAGCACGGTTATTAGTTTTTATGAATCTGCTTTTGGAATTGGTGCTTCAGATGTTTGATCGGAGATGCTTCGTTTCATGAACATCTTATATTTTGTTTCTGAAAATAACACACAGGGCAAACTATGAAAGAAACTCAAGAATCATTAGCGAAATTAGAGAAACGTCACAAATCCATCTTAAAGAGTTTGATCGCTGAGCTTGATCAGCTGACTTCGTAGTGTTTGTGAAGTCAAGCATTGCTATCATTAGTACTTGTGCAATGAATGATTCCTTAAGCCACGTGTCTTGTTGAGGAGAGTTTTGCTTGTACTTTACACAATGTTCACCTGCTGGGCCATAAATCAGGTGGAAAAATCCTGAAGGAGGAACCCAAGCAATATTTTCGTATTTTGTATTTAATACAACAATGCAAAAACTTTGTGGTGAGATTGTGTCAAAAATGACCGGCCTTTTAAAAATAGCTTAGAAGTCTCTCATTATGCTATATTATCACCAAATCTTGGATTCAGTCTTTTTGTTTCTTTCAATTGGCACATGTTTTGTGTTTCTTTTTGCAACCCATTGATCATGGCCTCACTGATCTGAACTTATGCTCCTCAGGTTTTGAGTGAACATTGCCAAAATGATCTACAAATAATGCTTTGAGCATAAGCTTAAATCAATGAGACAGATGATCAACCAGTTCAAAAAGAAATTAAAAACCTGTTGTGCTAATCGTAAGAAAACAAGTTAATAGAAAGATTGAGTTTCTTTTATGCATTATTGTATTACAGACTTATAATCTTTTTTGGCGTAGATTTCTTGGGACATACATGATTTTTGATTAAATGAAATATGTTGTCAGATACCGTTACAAGAACATTTATTTAACAATGTTCTTGTAACGTAATTTGTTCAGTTTAAAAAACCTTTCTTTAGATAACTGTGTTTGACTAGTTTGAAGAACAGTTGGGTGAATTCTGTAGATAATGTGTTTTCTGTAGTTTCAGGTATTCATTGTTGTCTCAATGAATACCTCTCCGCCAGCAAGACTCTCTCACGCAGCGGAGGATATTACTCATTAGCAGAGTTAATTGATTGTTTACTCATGAAAGTCGTTGAGTGCTGTAGTGTATCCCAGAGGCCCAGCAGACACGGGCCGCTCTGCGCCAGCTCTAACTGTGTCTTTAGGGCTGCTCCATTAAGCCTGAATGCTGCGGGTGATGTGTGGGACCCTGGGGAAGTGTTACTGCCAGCACTGATTTACTCTGGCCATCTGACGCCAAACCAGCTGTGAGATCCACCCACATGTACAGTAGCTTTCCCTTCAGCTGACCGGAACACTGTGACTAATACTTTCATATTTGGACACACAGTACCATTAAGACTTGATTTAGCAGTAATTCAACATGCTTATGAACAAAAGGAGAATATGCATAAATTGTTTTAATAATATCACAAACTACTGGCAGATGATGCAATATGTTTATTGCACAGCATGTTTAATCATGAGTTGAAATAAATGGAAATCAAATTTCATCAAAATGTTTAGCATTGTGCCCAAATAAAATATTTTTGAAAGCATGTTTTAAGATATCAACCTCAAATTTGGAGCACAACTTGTTTAGATTTATGGCTTTGATTTTCATGCAGTTATAGGGTAAAACAATAATAATAAAAAAATATATATATATAACTTTTTGCTTCATTTGAACTTTTTACTTCACTAAAAACACAAAATATGAAATAAAAGCATTTTTGAACACAGTACATTCATTTTATTGAAATAAATTTTTATTTAATTTAAATTCCCTTTCGACTTTCATGTGAGCAACACCAGAGGGTTAAAGACCTGATTTCCCCCATAAAAATTAATTTTGTTTGTTTAAATCAATATATTAAGTTGATTCAATGTCGTTAAATAATATTTTTGGCTTGAATAAAACTAGTTAATTACATTTTTACCATTTTTAGGTTACTTTCTTCTTCAGTGTGTGACACACCAAACAACATATTCTGCAAGAATGTCATCAGCTAAAATCTATCAAATTTGACTAAATTGCATAAAAGTGTAATCAGTGCCATAGACTGTCAATATAAGTGCATTTCTGTCAGTACACCTTTTGTTTATTCTTCTTATATATGATTTCAGCTTAACTGGATATATCTTTTTACAAATTAGATATCACTTGGTAAATATCTGTCTAGATGTACTGTAACTGTTCAAACTATAAGCTAAGTTGTGAGCGGTGTGTTCCATATTTCACAGAAAATATCAGCCCACATGAGCAGATTACATTTAGCTATGCAGAAATCAAAATTTTGAGACTTCCTGCAATGTTTTTATGTCACAAACCTGAAATACATTTCTAAACATTCATTTGAAATGCTAATGTTCTTATAAAACTGAAGCAAAAACACAAAGCGTGCAAATGAATTAATCGGTGATTGATGCAACAGGCCACACACAAACAACTAGAGGAAATTCACTTTCCACATTATATGCTGGGAAAATAAACCCTCCTTACATAAAAGCACCTGGGTGAAGCGCTGGAGTTAATGTGAGTATGGGAAGGGTAATCTCTCAGTACGGTTCACACAGCGGACATCTGAATGTGTAATCTGTGCTTTGTTATGTCTCGCTCGCACACCTGTCACTGCAGCATCTGAGGTGAGAGGAAAAGAGAAAACCCGCCTTAAAACTCCTGTCTGTCTGCTTAATCAGTGTGAACAACCGTTTTACTGACAAATCCTTGCTGGTAGAAAGTATTCTGTAAACTGACCAGAGCTCAGATCTGCTCAGATTAGCTTTGCTTTTACATTTCATTGTCTCGTTGGGCTGAGTCTCACATGCCTCACGTTACATGGATCACAATTGAAGCTAAACCAAATGACAGAAACCCAGTCAATCTTAATTTAGAAGTATGATAGTTTCCAGAATGGTGAAAAGAAACACTTAGGACAGAGTTGATTCAGATGGTTGTAACCTTGACCAGACTGGAGGAGAAATCCAGTTTAAATACTCTGAAACTAAACTAAATGTTTAGAGTAAATCAATTAGAAAATAATAATAATAATAATAAAAAAAGTCATAAAGGTTTGCAAAAAAATTCTCAACAACGCCACGACTCCTAATGAGAAGTTCCCTTTTACAAGTTTGGAAATCGTAGAATAAAACGGATTAGGCCTAATTATTGTTCTTTTTTTCCACTTCTAAACATAGGAAGCATGCTTTTTAGTAGGAACAAAATATGAAGAACAAAATATGCTCTAACATATGTGTAACTGATGCTTTACCTACATTTACATTTTTTCATTGGTTGCCACAGAGAATGAAACAGAAGGTGCACAGTGCACACACTGAGCAAGAGTCGCTCTTTTGGTCATGTGCCTAGAGCCGGAGCAGACTTGGAACTCTTGCCTCTGTATTCTTCTATTTTGTATTGTTTGATAATACTTAAGCAAATACAAAAATACAAAAACAGTTGTTTCACTCGATACTTTTGGAGGACTCGTAACAGCTGCAAAGATCACTGAGTCAAATGGAATTCATGATTCAGGCAAAAACTGAAAATAAAATACAGCGTACATCCAGTAGGGTCCGGCGCCAGCCGAGTAACAGCCACTGAGATGAAAAGCTCCCATCAGGTAAATTAAAAGTGATTCCGATATGAAGTGAAGTGAAGTGACATACTGCCAAGTATGGTGACCCATACTCGGAATTCGTGCTCTGCATTTAACCCATCTAACGTGCACACACACAGCAGTGAACACACACACACCGTGAACACACACCTGGAGCAGTGGGCAGCCATTTATGCTGCGGCGCCCGGGGAGCAGTTGGGGGTTCGGTGCATTGCTCAAGGGCACCTCAGTCGTGGTATTGAGGGTGGAGAGAGCGCTGGACCCCCACCTACAATCCTGAGACTTCCCGTGGCCTAATGGTTAGATTATCCATATCTGAAGGCATATCTGAATTGGTTTTTCTAATTACAGACCCTTGAAGTATGCATGTGTAGCGGGCATAGCTGCCTAGTTAATTGTAGTAGCAACTTGAGGACTAATTGAATGGTAATCACCTAATTAGATCCAGGTGCGCGAGTGGGTATAAGGAAGGTTTCTGTGTTGTTGGGAAGCGTGTAGACTGCTGCAAACTTTGACACCGTTCTTTCCGAGCCGTTCCCGTATGAGGACCCTTGCGCTGAACCGCATATCATTTGGGTACGTTACCATAGATGGAGAAATATTTAATTTGGGGTGAGCTGTTGGCTGTATGCGTTCTGTTTGTTTTAGTATGCATCTTGGGCTGTGTTTATCCATCGTGGTTCGACGTTGGGAGGGTCGTTTTTGCTAATAATCAGGTGGGTAAACTATTGACTTAATGGGGGAATATCTGCGAAAAGGCATTGTTTATATCGTGACATTGTTTATATCCCCCTGTTTTAGTTGAAGAGGCCAAGAGCTGGTAATGTCGGCATGATTTCAGCGAGCTGATTGGGACCGTGACCTGGCTTCCCCTTCCTTTTGATTTTTATCTTCGTTGTCTTGAGTATTTCTAGCGCGTGGCCGCGACGTTCCGTCTTGCCTCGCTTCATTTGCGCCTGCTGACCAACCCACATCAAGTGAACTTGACGCCGGGAGATTGGGAGACCGGGAGACCGGAGTATTAATCCGTGTGGCCGTTGGCCACCTCCGCACTGTTTCAACTGAAAGACTGTTTGTGGGGTTCGTATGGTATAATTAGATTGTTGTGTGAATGAACTCATAAGGTGATGCGAGTTGTTTGAGTGCGTCCGTTTATAGTGTGTGTGTGTGTGAGAGAGGGTGAGTGTGTTCTCGTGAGAAATAAGTATTGATGGTTGCGCGATCTTATGGAGTGAGTCGGTTGTGTGTGTATGTTGTTCAGGGATCAGGTGTAATGTGATTTTGCATCTGTTATTTCGTTGTTTTTTTGTATTTTGTTGATTAACTTTGTATTTTTCTTTTGTTTATTGATTTGATCTATGATAATCTGATTGTATTTTCTTGATTTATGATAACTTGATGTTGATTTTGTTAACTTTGTTGGACTGGCTAAGGGGTGCTGACGACTCTAGGTCCAAGTTAATGGGTACCCTTGTTCACTGAGTGGTTTGATTCTTCTGAATTTCCTGTCACTTGAATGCACGTGTGCTTGTGGTGAAGTGAGTACATTAGTGTACGTTTGTAGTGAAGTAGAATTGGGTAAGTTTGTTATTTCCCCTTGCCATCTGACATGTTATCTTTGATTTTCTGATTGATTTTGTTTATTTTCCATTTAGTTTTGATTTTGAAGCCATATTTAACCCTTGTGTATTGAATTGTGTGTGTGTGTCTAGCTTTTATCCTAGTCATAATAAAGTATTGTTATTTTTCTATATTCACGCCTCAGCTCTATCCTTGTGTGACGAACCTGTGTGTCCTTATTGGACCATTATTTCCCTGGGTGAAATTCCCAGGGTGGCGTAGTCGGAGTTGTAATTATAGTTGAGTCCAGAATCACGAAACCCACCTCGTCGGTGCCACATTCTGGCGTAGTCGGCAGGATTTTCGCACATTGATTTTTGGGCTGAGACGTGAATTCGTTTTTTCTATATTGTGTGGGGTGAATGTTGTAGTTTTTTATTTTCTTCTATTTTTTTGTTGAAGCAGGGCGGTGGTGTGCACTGAACGTCCTATCTCTTTTCGGTGGTAAGTCTCACTAATTTCTTAAGGATGGATGATGAATTACGTGAACTGCGAGATCTAGTGTTACAGTTGCGGGCTGAAAATGAGAAGTTGAGGCAGGATCGGGCCAGCGCAGATGCAGTTGAACCCAGACCTGGTCCGTCTAATGCGTCATCATTGCCTATCGATCCTCCATCTGCAAATGCTGGTGTTCCGGCTGCAGAGAGGTTTGTGTTTATACCACGAGATCGTAAGTGTCCCAAATTTAATGGTAGGGCGGGAGTGGGTATAAACGAATGGGTTGATGAGGCGGAGGCCTGTATGAGGGTTCGTCATATGTCCATTGCCGATCGCGCATTTTTTTTATTTGATCATTTGGAAGGGGAAGCTCGGGAAGAAATTCGATATCGCCCAGCGATAGAGCGGGAAGACCCAGAGAAAATAATTTTTGCTTTGCGCGAATTGTACGGTTGTTCCCAGCCTTATGTGGCTTTGCAAGAAGCATTTTTCTCTAGGAGACAGCAGGAGGGAGAAACCCTATTGGAGTTTTCTTTGGCACTCATGGGTCTGCTAGAGAGGGTTAAACAGCGGTTGCCCAGTGGTTTGCCAAATGCTGACTCTTTATTGCGGGATCAATTCGTTGAACATGTACGTGAGAGCAGCCTTCGTCGAGAATTAAAGCAGCTCGTTCGTCGTCAGCCAAATTCCACCCTGCTGGAAGTGCGAAGTGAAGCTATACGATGGGAACAAGAAGGGACTCCGGGGGGCGCTAGAGGCCGTAGCCATTCGGTTCCGTCGGTTCAAGGCTTCCAGTATGGAGTGGGGGGAGGTGCACATATGGGGGTTGGTGGTGTACTTCCACGCTCTGAATTGAGCGAATTAAGAGAGATGTTTAAGGCACAGCAGAAGCAGCTTGAGCAGCTCACCCAAAGCGTCACAAGGTTGCAAGGACCTTCATCTCGTGTTCCATCTGCTCGTAGTGGTCCGATTATATGTAGGCGGTGCCATAGACCAGGACACATTGCCAGAGAATGTGTTGGGGAGCGAGTGGCCCCTCACGTTAGGGACCTACCCCGTTACGCTGATTCGCCAACGGATGGTAGGCAATTTCGCTTTGGTCAACAGTCGGAAAACTAGTCCCCGCCGGGTCGCGGAGCCACGATCCGGTTGGGGAGAATTGCGGCTCGGAGATAGATTACAGTTCACGTTCTCTACCACAATTGGTGTCATCGTGTCCCCACTTAGATGTCCATATAGGTGGGGTGGTTGTGTCTTGTTTAATAGACACTGGGTCAATGGTGTCTACGATTACAGAGACCTGTTTTCGTACACATTTTGAACCGTGGGGGCAAGACCGTTTGAAGTCCTGCCAGTGGCTGTTATTGCGTGCTGCAAATGGGCTTTCTATTCCATATATAGGTTACTTGGAATTGGATGTTGAATTGTGTGGGCATGCAGTCTCTAATTGTGGCATTTTGGTTGTTAAGGATCCCCCGGGAGGCATTGGTGTCCAAGCCCCTGGCGTACTAGGGATGAATGTCTTGGGGCGGTGTTATCAGCAGTTGTTTGGGCAGCATGGTACCGCACTTTTTAATTTCCCTTCCGTGGCTGGAGTACCTTCCTTTGTGAGGCAGGCCCTGCAACAGTGCCATCAAGTAAACACTCATCCTCATCCTGATTGTTCAGGGTGGGTTAGGGTGCGGGGTCCTCGGACGCAGCGAGTGATAGGCGGTACTATTACGCTAATAGCGGCGACCTGTTCAGAACAATTTGCGGATGGAGTAGTACTCCTTGAACCCCCTGAGTCCGGATTACCGGAAAATTTGTTGGTCTCACCTGCATTGGTTCGCGTTGTTAAAGGCACAGTCTATGTACCAATAGTTAATGTGGGTACTTTAGATGTGATGCTTTTCCCGCGCAGGGTTTTGGGCACTTTAAGTGGCGTACATGTGGTTAGTTTACCTGCAGGCATTACAGAGGTTCGGTCTAATACAATTACTGCAGGTTCCCCAGTTGCTTGCCCTGTAGAGCGAGCACAAATAGATGCGGTTGAGTTGGGTTCATTACCTGATGAAGAACAGAGCCAGGTTAGGGCCTTGCTGAAGCGGTATCAGTCAATTTTTGCCGTCAATGAAAGTGACTTGGGGTGTACGAATCTCATCTCTCACGACATTCCGTTAGTAGATGAAGCCCCTGTGAGGCAGCGACACAGACGTATTCCCCCCTCCGAGTACGAAACCGTCCGTGCACATATAAACCAATTGCTGGAGTCCCAGGTCATTAGGGAGAGTTGCAGTCCGTATGCGTCCCCTATTGTTCTGGTGAAAAAGAAGGATGGTAGTCTACGCTTATGCGTAGACTACCGTCAGTTGAATGCTAAAACCAGGAGAGATGCTTTTCCACTGCCCCGTATAGAGGAGTCGCTGGATGCACTGTCGGGAGCCCGCTGGTTCTCCACTTTAGATCTGGCTAGTGGTTACAATCAGGTTCCCGTCAGTGAGGGAGACAAGCCAAAGACCGCTTTTTGCACCCCGTTTGGATTATTTGAGTGGAATAGGATGCCATTCGGGCTCTGCAATGCTCCCTCTACATTCCAGCGACTAATGGAGCGGATCTTTGGAGACCAACAATATCAATCTCTTCTGTTGTATTTGGATGACATTGTAGTGTTTTCGTCTTCTGTTAGCCAGCATCTGGAGCGGTTGGAAGTAGTATTCAGGCGTTTGGAGAGGGAGAATTTGAAGGTGAAGCTGGAGAAGTGTGCCTTTTTCCAGCCTGAGGTAAAGTACCTAGGCCACGTTATTTCAAGTGAGGGAGTCGCTACTGATCCTTGCAAAATTGAGGCGGTGATACAGTGGCCTCGGCCCTCTACCGTTAAAGAGTTGCGTTCATTTCTTGGTTTCGCCAGCTACTACCGCCGTTTTGTGGACAGGTTCGCAAAGTGGGCGGCCCCTCTACATCGGCTGGTAGGAGAGCTGACTGGAAGCAAGCGTAGGCCAGGGCAGCAAGAGGAGGCATTCTCTAGTGCCTGGAGTAGAGAGTGTCAAGACCACTTTGAGGAGTTAAAGAGTAGGCTTACTACGGCCCCTGTTCTGGCATATGCTGATTTTGCCAAACCGTTTGTCCTCGAGGTGGATGCGAGCCATGGAGGGCTTGGGGCAGTCCTCTCGCAGGAACGGGATGGTAAGGTGCGACCAGTCGCATACGCCAGCCGTAGTCTTAGACCTAACGAGCGGAACCTGTCTAATTATAGCTCCATGAAGCTGGAGTTTTTAGCACTCAAGTGGGCTATGACCGAACGCTTTAGAGAATATCTGTTGGGGAATAGGTGTATAGTGTACACTGATAATAATCCCCTCAGCCACTTGGCCACTGCCAAGCTGGGTGCTACGGAACAGCGGTGGGCTGCTCAATTAGCTGCCTTTGACTTCGACCTCAAGTATAGGTCAGGTAAGAGTAATATAAATGCAGATGCCTTGTCTAGGTTGCATTCTCCAGTGGCAGTAGGGGGCTTAGGCTCTGGCACCACGATACCATCCGTGTTGAGGAGAGCAATGGGGGCGGATCTGGTAGCTGCGGCCACCCAGTGTACTGTGTCTATGTTCCCTGGCCATTCGCCTGTGGAGCTGGCGTCCTTACAGGCTGCTGACCCAGTGATTAGCGAAGTCCTGGGATTCTGGAAACACAGGAGATATCCTGGTCCAGAAGAACGACGGAAGCTGTCGAGACATGGTTTGGTCCTGTTACGGCAGTGGAAACGTCTGGTAGAGCGAGATGGGGTTTTGTATAGAAGGGTGATGCGTCCCGATGGTAAGGAGGAGGCACTGCAGTTGGTTTTGCCAACCATTTTAAAGACCGATGTTCTGACCCAACTCCATCAAAACCATGGCCATCAAGGTGTGGAACGCACCCTTGAACTTGTCCGGCAACGATGTTACTGGCCTGGTGAAGCAGCTGAGGTGGCAAATTGGTGCCAGCGGTGTGAACGTTGCCAAGTGGCGAAAGATACGCGGCCACCGGCTCGGGGACCTATGGGCCATTTGTTGGCTTCCTGTCCTAACGAGATCATCGCTGTTGATTTTACGATTTTAGAACCATCTAGTTCAGGAGTGGAGAACGTGCTGATAATGACCGACATCTTTAGTAAGTACACAGTCGCTGTCCCAACTCGGGATCAGCGGGCAGAGACGGTGGCACGACTGCTAGTGACTGAGTGGTTTTGTAAATTTGGTGTCCCAGCGCGTCTTCACTCGGACCAGGGTCGTAATTTTGAGTCTGGGTTAATTCGCCAGTTATGTGCCCTTTATGGGATTGTTAAGTCACGAACTACTCCATACCACCCAGCTGGAAATGGGCAATGCGAGCGGTTTAACCGTACGCTCCACAATCTTTTGCGGACCCTTCCAAGCTCGAGAAAGCGAGACTGGGTAGCATGCCTTCCTCAAGTGGTGTTTTGTTATAACACCACCCTCCATCAGACTACAGGAGAGTCGCCACATTTTTTAATGTTTGGCCAGGAGGCACGATTACCTGTGGATTTCTTACTGGGTAGCGTTCGGGAGCCCATAGAAGGTGACATACATGAGTGGGTGTTAGAGCACCAGACTCGACTACAGGTAGCTTTTGAGGGAGCTCGAGAACGGTTGCGAGTTGCAGCAAAGAAGCGTAAAGAGCAGCATGATCTATTAGTTCGGGATGCCCCGCTCACTGTAGGGCAGTTGGTGTATCTTCGCAATTACGGGGTCCGAGGGCGTCATAAGATCAGTGATCTTTGGAGCCCTGTGGTATTTCAGGTCTTGCGAGCACCTGAGGAAGGCGGTGTAGTGTACTCTATTGCTCCTGCTGATGACTTGACCCAAGTAAGAACGGTACATCGTTCCTTGATTAAGGGTCGATTGGGGTCAGAGGCCCCGGATGAATTTGAGCACGGATCAGATCCAGAGGGGGATCCCCCTCCTCCGGAGGAAAGTTCCCTTCATCTGGAGGAGGAAGACGTTGATCTGGTGAGGGTTGTTAGAGTAGGTGTTGGGAGTCCCAGGCTTACAGGTCAAGGTCGTTCCCAGGACTTCTTGGGAAATATTGTTCCATCTCGGAGGACAGGTGTGGTGCAAGCAGAAACCCCGGTGTGTGTTGAGAGAGAGGTGAGGCCTGGACCAGTCGATTCACCTTGTGAGGTTGCAAATACTGTTAGAAGGACTAGTCGAGTTACGGCGGGCCAACATTCGAACATGAATCGCCTCCCTAGGCCAGCGATTGGGCCAAGTGGGGCAGTTAATGCGGTCACGGCAGTCTTTAGGCCATGGATCTGAGTTGTCATGCGATCACCGGGACGGCGATCCAGTTCGGGGGGGTGGATTGTAGCGGGCATAGCTGCCTAGTTAATTGTAGTAGCAACTTGAGGACTAATTGAATGGTAATCACCTAATTAGATCCAGGTGCGCGAGTGGGTATAAGGAAGGTTTCTGTGTTGTTGGGAAGCGTGTAGACTGCTGCAAACTTTGACACCGTTCTTTCCGAGCCGTTCCCGTATGAGGACCCTTGCGCTGAACCGCATATCATTTGGGTACGTTACCATAGATGGAGAAATATTTAATTTGGGGTGAGCTGTTGGCTGTATGCGTTCTGTTTGTTTTAGTATGCATCTTGGGCTGTGTTTATCCATCGTGGTTCGACGTTGGGAGGGTCGTTTTTGCTAATAATCAGGTGGGTAAACTATTGACTTAATGGGGGAATATCTGCGAAAAGGCATTGTTTATATCGTGACATTGTTTATACACTCTTAAAAATAAAGGTGCTTCAGGATGCCATAGAAGAACCTTTTTGTCTAAATGGTTCCATAAAGAACCTTTAACATCTGAAGAACCTTTCAGTTTCACAAAAGGTTCTTTGTGGTGAAAGAAGGTTCTTCAGATTATAAAAAGATAAGAAAGAGATGGTTCTTTAAAGAACCTTTGACTGAATGGTTCTTTGTGGAACCAAAAATGGTTCTTCTATGGCATCGCTGTGAAGAACCTTTTGAAGCACCTTTATTTTTAAGAGTGTATCCCCCTGTTTTAGTTGAAGAGGCCAAGAGCTGGTAATGTCGGCATGATTTCAGCGAGCTGATTGGGACCGTGACCTGGCTTCCCCTTCCTTTTGATTTTTATCTTCGTTGTCTTGAGTATTTCTAGCGCGTGGCCGCGACGTTCCGTCTTGCCTCGCTTCATTTGCGCCTGCTGACCAACCCACATCAAGTGAACTTGACGCCGGGAGATTGGGAGACCGGGAGACCGGAGTATTAATCCGTGTGGCCCTTGGCCACCTCCGCACTGTTTCAACTGAAAGACTGTTTGTGGGGTTCGTATGGTATAATTAGATTGTTGTGTGAATGAACTCATAAGGTGATGCGAGTTGTTTGAGTGCGTCCGTTTATAGTGTGTGTGTGTGTGAGAGAGGGTGAGTGTGTTCTCGTGAGAAATAAGTATTGATGGTTGCGCGATCTTATGGAGTGAGTCGGTTGTGTGTGTATGTTGTTCAGGGATCAGGTGTAATGTGATTTTGCATCTGTTATTTCGTTGTTTTTTTGTATTTTGTTGATTAACTTTGTATTTTTCTTTTGTTTATTGATTTGATCTATGATAATCTGATTGTATTTTCTTGATTTATGATAACTTGATGTTGATTTTGTTAACTTTGTTGGACTGGCTAGGGGTGCTGACGACTCTAGGTCCAAGTTAATGGGTACCCTTGTTCACTGAGTGGTTTGATTCTTCTGAATTTCCTGTCACTTGAATGCACGTGTGCTTGTGGTGAAGTGAGTACATTAGTGTACGTTTGTAGTGAAGTAGAATTGGGTAAGTTTGTTATTTCCCCTTGCCATCTGACATGTTATCTTTGATTTTCTGATTGATTTTGTTTATTTTCCATTTAGTTTTGATTTTGTAGCCATATTTAACCCTTGTGTATTGAATTGTGTGTGTGTGTGTCTAGCTTTTATCCTAGTCATAATAAAGTATTGTTATTTTTCTATATTCACGCCTCAGCTCTATCCTTGTGTGACGAACCTGTGTGTCCTTATTGGACCATTATTTCCCTGGGTGAAATTCCCAGGGTGGCGTAGTCGGAGTTGTAATTATAGTTGAGTCCAGAATCACGAAACCCACCTCGTCGGTGCCACACATGCATACATTCATGAACAAACAAAAAAACACTTGGGGGTGCGTCATTACCATTATGTCGAATCAAATGCAAACACGATTTACAGCATTTCATCTGTGTGACTGAATTAAATTGTGAAATAGTAAACAAACCGAACCCTGACACACTTATCTCCAAATCGACATGTTGCAGTAACGTCCGCCTCGAATTTCTCTGCTAAAGAGGCTTTGAACTCTTGATACGCCTCTGGTCACAAGCCAGACCGGTGATTCGCCGACTCAGCGAGATCCGGGTCCATTATCTGTGCCCTGATATAAGATCGATGTGATTAATCTCGGAAAAAAGAAATAAATATCCAAGCCCGTTCTAACGCTCTCGCTGCCAACGAGCCACTGGAGAAACCTTCCCGGATCAGATGTCCGCTCCTCCGCTT
Organism: Barbus barbus; assembly: GCF_936440315.1. NCBI lineage: Eukaryota > Metazoa > Chordata > Actinopteri > Cypriniformes > Cyprinidae > Barbus > Barbus barbus. Next base: position 5,978,280 of record NC_136734.1, read on the forward strand.
TAGAGAGCGCAGAACAATGGGGAGGCTGTAAACGGCACAGAAATTTGCATCCTTTTAGTAAATGAAGAAATAAAAAACACAAGCCCACAGCGTTAAAGAGCTCTGCCAGGAAGCGATGGCTACTTGAGGATTTCACTGACAAATTTATTAAAGACCTTTATGACTTAACCATCATCAGAGAGAATAAATAAGACGTAAAGCATTTTTTTTTCACATAACACATACAGGAGCCACAGCGCCTCGGCCAAACGTTTCCAACACAGTGAAATGAACAAGACACGTCTGAAAACACACAAATGCATAAAGGAACTCCTACTGAATAGAAAGAGACAACAACTACAACTTGTCTATCCCTGTTGTGAAACATACAAAGTCTCTGTGATCATATAGTCCAAGGAGGTTGTATAAAAATAAAGACTTCACATTGATAAAATGTTATACAATGTATATAGACATTTGGCAATGACCAGACACTTGGACCAAACTGGTGATATCACATTTATACACATCAGTAACAGCAATGATGGATGATTTAATTTTTGTTGGTGCACCATACTTCTGATTTACTGTAACTGATTTAAATTCTCATCTTGAAGAAGAAAATAAAATCTTTGCATTGTCGTATAATTAAAAGTCATGGTCTAAGTAAAAGTTGGTGAAGAGCTCCAATAGTTGCTGAAAGCTCCCCACTCAATGTCGTGTCCTTGTAGAACCAAGCAGAAGTTCAAAGCCTTGGCGAGACTTTTCAGCTCAAGTCTTGGGTCCATCGCTAACCAGTTTTATAGAAGATACAAAGTTCATTCGCTTTGTAATCCCTGTCCACTGGTGGAGATCTGCTCTAGGTCTCTTTCCAAATGTGTATTTTCAAAACTATCAGAATTGTGCATGATCCACTTCATCCAACCAGGATGCTGGGCTCGCAGGGAAGTCCGGGTACCCACCGCTGCTTCCCGTAGACAAATCAGAGCTCGGCCCATTTCCCCCAGCCATCAAGCGAACCCCCGGAGTCATGTTCTGGCCTCCGCTATGACCCACCATGGGCATGCCAGGCTCTGAGTAGACCAGGCTGGAGATGAGGGGCTGGTGTCTGGGAAGGGCCTGTAGTGAGCCTGGAGACTGCGGGAGGCTGTAGGGGCTGCTGGCCTGGATGTCGTGGTATTGCTCCTGTGAGGGGATGATGGCACCATGCTCCAGCGGGAAGGGCGGATGACCTCCACCCTGACGACTCAGAGCTGGAGAGCTTTCACTCAGACTGCTGTAAATGCCATTGGAGTGACCCAGCTCCGACATGGGCGGCTCATCTGGATGTAGAGCATGTCGAAGGAAAAAAATTAATGTGAGTGGTGGATTGTTCAATACACAAAAATTCAATTATGTAAAACATATCCACACTCTTTCATGTATTGCCATCATGGTTCCTTTAAAGTGAAAAAGGATTATTTAGATTACTAAAATGTTCTTTACACTAAGAAAAAAGATTCTTTTAAGAACTGTTAAACTAAAAGATTCTTTGGGGTTCCTAAATGGCTCTGTGAGACTGCTGCGAAAAGCCCCTTTGTGGGTGTTTGTGATGGATGCCAGATTTTTGACCAAAAATCTCAAGGAAAAACTGGCATGCAGTATGAGCTCTCACTATTTCCATTTATTTTCTAAACAAGCTTTTCAAAAAAATAATTAATAAACAGTTCTATGCTTTAAATCAGACTGGTTTTGACCTTGCAATATTTTATTCAAAGCAAAATTTTTTTTGAAAATCATTCATGAGCATTTTAGGGTGATGAAATGGTCCTTGGTTCAGAGAAAGTTTTTAATACACACATTAGTCATATTTATATAGGATTTTGGGAGCAAACATACCCGTGAAAGAAACCTCAGCATCGCTATCCATGCCCTCCTCCTGAGTGCTGTCTTTATCTGATTTGGAGCTCCCGCGTGACCTCTTCATGTTTCTGAAGTACTGTCCCCATCTCTGTCTACCTGCATCTTTTTTCAGTCTTTTCTCTTTTGCTCTTCTGTTTTGAAACCAGACCTGCGCAGAGACATTGGTTAATTATTTTGAGGCATCACTGTAAAAAGCTGTAGTAAAAAAAGTCAAAAGCTATTATGCTCCATTTTACACACGAGGTCACGAGGCACTATAAATAATAGCGTAAATAATAGGAAATAATACATGAATTGTATGAAATAGATGATACTTGAATACATTTCTTTTGTGCGTGGAAATATTACAGGGAACAATACATATTGGATATCTTATGAATGTTATATAGGCCTACGTCCAAGTCGATGTTAGCTATGTATGGTTTGTTAGGATATGACAATATTTGGCTGAGATACAATTATTTGAAAATCTGGAATCCGAGGGTGCAAAAAAATAAATAAAAATACATATGGAGAAAATCGCCTTTAAAGTTGCCCAAATTAAGTTCATAGCTATGCATAGCCTATTACTAATCAGAAATTAAGTTTTGATATATCTTATTTACGGTAGGAAATTTACAAAATATCTTCATGGAACACGATCTTTACTTAATATCCCAATGATTTTTTGGCAAAAATAAATTTAATTTGGATCATTTTAACTAATACAATGTATTGTTGGCTATTGCTACAAATATACCCGTGCTACTTATGACTAGTTTTGTGGTCCAGTGTTACAATTAATATCACGGAAAAACTATAAGTTGCATTTTTAAGGGTGATATAAATAACCCCACGTTTTCGCGGTGTTCTGTTGTAATGCACATTTGTTTTGTTGAGAATGAGCTGTAGGTGTGATGTAGATGTAGCTGTTACCTGCACCACCCGCATGTCGAGGCCGGTCTCCGACGACAGCTGCTCCCGCACGTGGCGCGCGGGTTTCGGTGAGTTATTATACGCGTTCTTCAGTGTCTCCAGCTGTTTGGCGGTGATTGTTGTGCGCGGGCGTTTTGCTGTCGAATCCGCCTCTGTAATATAAGAAACATATTTTGATTTTAATTGATTTCTTATTCTACAATCAGGCTACAAATAAACGCATTTCAAATAATATCTAACTTTATTCCAGTCAAAACTATATTATTATTATTACCATTATTATTATCATTATTATTTAAATGAGCTTAAACGAATCCAAGTCAAGTTTTAATATCTTTACTGAAACAATTGCACATTATAAGTTCTATTCTATTCGAATCTGAGCGTCGGTGAGGTGAAGGCACTGAAGGTCTGTATTAAACATTTAGAATGCAGTTATTCAGTGTAATGTAAGTTTATCTGCTCAATGAATGACGCTCAGGGTCTCTTCCAGACCCCGTTTCTAAATAATTCACAACGAGCGTTCCGTCTCTGTAATATAAGAAACAAATTTTAATTTAACAAACGAATTTATTCCTTATAGACATTAGAATCTATTCTTATTTCGAGATGTATGCTCGTTTTTATCATCCAAACTATTCTATTCTATTCTATTCTATTCTATTCTATTCTATTCTATTCTATTTAAATTCCAGTGTATTCTATTCTAAAAATGACAATTTTCTATTCTTTAAAAAATAACTTTTAACATGCATGGAATCTTTCTTTTGTACTAAATAATAATAATAAAAAAAGATTTTCTAAGCTAAAAGGTTCTTTGGGGAACCAAACTGTCTATTCTATGTCTATTCTATTCTATTCTGTTCTATTGGATGTCAACTGAAACGCATGTTTTGAACATTTAGAATGCATTACATTCAGTGATGAGCTGTGTAACGTGGGTTTATCTACTCAACGGATGACACTAAGGGCCTTTCCAGACTCCATTTCCAAATAAATCACTACACAGTCCGATTTGTCCAGTATTAAAGCGCTGAATCTGGCTGAAAACTGCCCTGAATGCAGATTGTGTCTCTCTGGCTCCATTGATCAGCTCTAGTGCGTGTGTTCAGCGCTCACTGGAACGCTTCTGTACGGCGTTGGCACTTATCGATTTGGAGGCTGGCGAGTTCGCAATTACCTGAGTCGGGTCAAATGTTTATGGACGAGCCCACGACCAGCGAGATTAAGCTCAGAGTTAAAAGCGGCCAATCAATGTGAGGTCATCGAATGAAAGAAGTAAAACAATTAAGACTTAGGGAACTGTGCCTGCTCATACAAAACTGCACTTGAGGTAGCCTAACTTCTCTGATTTTCTCTTACAAAAATATATATCTGCTGAATAAACAAAGATGCACGTACCTCTCTGTTTGGCGGTCTCATAATCGGCTTTACACACCAGTCGACTGTCTTCCATCAGGTAATACTCGTCACCTGTGGCCAGCTGCCTCTTACATACGATACAGGCGAAGCAGTGCAGGTGATACACGAAGTCCTGCGCCCTCCGGACCACCTGTGTCGGCGGGATGCCCTGCTGACACGCAGCGCACTTGGTCCCGAATCTCCTGCAGGCAAAATACGGTCAAACACCGGTCAGATGGTACCAGAAGCCTGAGTGTGAACGAAATGAAACCATGCAAGTGCTGAAACATGAAGGACTGACTTGAAAAAGTCGTCTTTGCAGTAAACACTGTCGCCTCGACTGAAGCATTTGTCGGCCAGCTGAGACTGACAGTCGCTGCATTTCAGACATTTGCTGTGCCACTGTCGATCCAAAACCTTCAGGATAAAACGATCGACTATGTGCTGGTTACAGCCCGCGCAAACTGGAATATCTGCAAGTAGAAAATTAAACAAAACAAGAAAGCGGTTAATATCAAATAGGCTATACTGTATCAGAATGAAATGCATCATCAACCTACTTGCGAATAATAAAAAAACAGTGGTCATTTTTTAAAAACATTTCAAAAATGAAAAAGACAAAACATTTAAAAGACGACAGCTATTTGTCGGTCTCGCTTTAAGCGATGAACTTCGCTTGCAGTCGTGCTTTGATTATGATGTGCATTTAATTTGTTTTTCAGTGTGGTTTTATTTACTAAACATGTATTAAGTTATATATATATATATATATATATATATATATATATATATATATATATATATATATATATATATTTTTTTTTTTTTTTTTTTTTTTTTTATACAAATCACCACACAAGTCACAATTTTTTTTGTCTGGTTGTTTATTACAAATAAGCCATATTGGAGGAATGAACAGCGAAAGTCTATTTTTTTCAGTAAAACATCAAAGCACATGATTTCATCGCGACAACATTCCCCAAAGATATGATTGCGCGTTCCGTTTTTACGTATAAAAAAGAAAGAAAGAAAGAAAGAAAGAAAGCTAATTGAAAGAGCTGCACCAGATATAGGCTATAAAGATCATTTAAGCGTAATAGTTATTATTATTATTATTAAATAATGAATAATTCCAATTCTAATTCTTTGCTGTATTAGTAGCCTATTACTATTATTATATGAATATGCTTAATAATAATAATAATAACAACAACAACAACAATCTTCACATTATTATTATTATTATACAATATTACAGCATGTAAGCACATTCTCGTGATAAATCACAATGCAACTCAAGGTTGCATTGTGATTTATCACAGTAAACTACACCGGTAAACAGACGAGCTTTTATTAAAGCAATCATTCTCTTTAACGACGTAAAACTGAGAACTTTAATGTGTTGATTTAGTATTGTGTACTTAAGTATTTATGATGTAAATATTAAGTCTGTCTTTATTTAAAAAGCTTTTATAAAACACTTGAACAAAAAACAACACCCTTTCCATTACACAGGTAGCCTACGTAAAGCACATACAATAAAATAAACTACATGAACATATAACAGTAACAATAAATAGCTACACTAATATTATTAATATTAATATTAATATTTATGTTGTGCTGAAAATAGCAGTTTTCATGTGTTTATGTTGGTGAATAAATGCTAAATTTCGGGAACCCGCTTGCTCTGTGCATGGGTATCCTTAAATAACAGTTCTCTGTAACCATTATGATAAATCATAAATATCATAAATATCCAGAAACACACATTTGATTACATCTTCTTTACTCTAACATATTTGGTCAAATTCTGATTAAAATTAAATTAAACCACGATCCACGATCCCTGCTCGAGATTTTCTTATTAATAACAATAACAAGTCAATAAATAAGGCCGAGGCGCGTTTTATCTGGCAAATCAAGTGTCTTTGAGCGCGAAGCTACTTCTCTGACATCAACACAGACGTCATGAACAGGTGCACGAGTACCTATCAATTATTCAAGTAACCTACAGCTCTAATTATTAGTCTATAAATCTCACATTTTTGGTTCAAACATAGAGTCTGAAATAGTTTCTGTCCTCCTGCAGCCGTCATTCAGAATGACGAGCTGTTTCAGGAAAATTGACATTATTTCTCAACACTCATTGTAAGGTTTTCGTTTTATTTCGTTTTCTAAAATGTAGCCTATTTGTACACCAAGGATTTTCCACGTAGATACAAATCAAAGCCATAATATCTTTCATGCGCGTCAAAGTCCAAAATGAGAAATGTTGCCGATTTGTAGAAATAGAAAGACGCAGACATATGTTGTTGTGAGCCACTATATAAAATTTAATCCCACAGAAACACAAGCATTCCTAATCCAGAGCATTAGAGAGGCACGAAAAGCGCTACGCATGCAGGAGAAATAAATTCTACTGAGAAAAGATCTACTCCACAATTACAAATCATCTGTTAAACTTAAACACAAAGAGCATTACACAACAGTCACCTAACGTGCATTTTTAAATGTAAGGATAATTAAATTACAAGCTTTCAGCAAATGTGCAACTCACTCAAGATTGGACTAATACTTTGAGGCGCTTCGTATTTTTCTAGGTCTGAATTGATCTGTAAGTTTCTTCCGTGCTCTGATGTCGGATGTACCTTTCCGTAACTCCTCTCTCTGCGTGAGTAAAGCCAGCAGCATCTCCGTGTGATGAGAGGACGGCTCTTTCGGCGAATCCCGAGTCTTATTCTGCTCCATTTTCATTATTCCGATAAAGAAAGTCAAAACGCGTGCTATAATATAACTATCTAAGCGTTATATGCAGCGCAGAATTGTCAGAAGACGCGCGCGTGTCAGAAACACATCCATAGCGCGGCGACTTTCTGCGTCTTGTGGCTCGTAATGCGCAAAAGAAACGCCGCCCCGTTACTCTGGCGACTGATAAAACAGATGAGCATCACCTGGACAAAACCAGCAATTTCTGTGAGAAACGTCCACAAAATATCCACATAAGCCGTTTAGTACTTTTGCGCGAGAGACACAAATATTCCCCACGCTATTTTCCATAAATGTGTCATATGATGCCTTCAACTAACAACAATTAGTTGTGAACGACGGCGACTGTGTTTCCCAAAAGCAGGTATGTGTGTGTGTGTCCATCATATAAACATGCGCACCTGTCAAATCCCCATCTTGATCTAGATCTGAAGTATTCAAAATATACCCTGTAGCAGTGCGTAAAGCGTACTGACACTACATTTGCAATTAAAGAAGAAACATGCGAATACACAACAAAGGCTAGAAATATACGCACTGACACATTTCTAATGCATGCATTTTGCACATCGAAAATGATGTTTACTGAAAAGAAGTAAACATCAGCGTCTGAATTATTTTCGATAGACACACAATTGATGAAATTGGCGTCATTTAAATCAAACAAATTCTCCGCTTGTATTATTTTCTATTCTGAGCTGAATGATATTCCAGTTTTATCTACAATAAATTTTGAACACCGATGCAAACAGATACTAAACTTAAATAGGCGTAATAAATGCCAATTTCAAAACGAATTAATTATTACAGGGCCAGTTGTAGAAAGTGTTTCACATAGTGTCAACGCAAACACTACAAATGAGTCTGTTTCTGATCAATGCACTTTTTTATCAACCTGTAGTTTGGCGCAATGCTTTTGCTTCCACAAAGCGAAAATGAATCATGTCCTTTTGCGATGCGCATAAACTGTGAACTTTTGAATCCAGATCATTCCATTTCTCAACATCGATTTGGGTCAGACAACTGTTTGCTGTAGGAAAGAGAGGACAGTTGTGTGAAATGCTGATGGAGCTGCTCAAGCTCCAGATGAATGTTATTGCCACTGATCTGCTGTGTCTGGGGAAATCAGCTTTAGTGCCACTGCGGCCGCCGCATGATAAACTCAAAATCAATGCCACATTTGCTTGGATTTCCACACTTTATGAAGCACATATCGGCGAAAGGTGCCGCAATGTTCCCTCTTACTTTCAGCTTTATCATTTTTATGTCAGATTGACCTGTTCACCTTTGATGTAACAAAATCTCACGACTGAAAACTATTTTGACCATGTCATTTTGACAGCTCTATAACAACATCAATTGTTTAATTAAATTATGTTTTAAAGGTTGCTATATTTGACAGCGACAATTTTACTGCTTATAAGTGACAACTTGTAGTTACCGAACAATTAATTTGTAGAGCTGCTAATACTTAGGCTACGTATTGTAATAGCCTAATTAACAATTAGCAACATATGTGTAACATGACAACAGTTACACAGTGTTATTAAAGAAAACCAAGACTCTCGCGTCTCAAAGACAGAATGCGTTGAGAAAACGCACACATATTATACTCCAGGTTCAACTCTCCAGAACAGCCCTAAACCGGGTCTCCTCTCGTCCAGGTGCTGCACTTGTTGAGGGAAACCCGATACCTGCTGGTCTCGCGGACGGAGCTTTGGTCCATTTGTGGGTCTCTCATGACAACCGTGACAGCGTGCGCTTCACATCTGCTCCACGCGCTAACAATGTTGCTCATTACATATTCATACGGCGTCCGACAGGCGAATGTTCGGAGCAGGAACAGCTGTTAGTTTGTCGAAAAAGACGACTTTTTCAAGACTATCAGTATTACGTGTATATGAATGCATGTGTCTAATGCAGAAACTCCAGAAACGCTTGACCTTCAAAGCAACGCTTCATCCACCAAACGCTCTTCAGAAGGGTTCATGAGGTTCAGTAACTGCTTTAGCTGTGTAGGGCTCTTGAGCTGAAGCAAACGGTACTTTAGACGTTAAAATGTGTTAGATGTGTAATATAAGCTTTCATATAAGCTTTGTCATATAAGCTTTTCGTACAATTTCGAATGCACTAATATTGATATTTAAAGAAGTCGGGAATAAAATTCATTTAGGGTATTAAATAGGATCCCCAGTGACATTAGGCTGTACTTATTAAGTAACAATACTTAAGTATAGTGTATAAGAACGTTTATC